>NC_143565.1:93095000-93404285 GCF_054136105.1 Typopeltis vanoorti
TGAAGTATCTTCAAGACTGAGGCAACTCGTGGTAAAGGTGGACCAAGCTCTCATCACTCCTTGTCTCAGTATCTCCCATAATGCAAAGCACATCTCCTTGCGGACATGTATAATACTATGCATTATGCAATAAGAGAAGGGTTTCCCAGACCAGTTTCGACCTTTATTGAGGTCTTGTCAGTGGGAGCCAGACACTTGGATAAAGGATTAAACTAAATTTATTATAGTCTAACCAAATGGAGAAAAAACTTCCAACATCTTTCTCTAAATCCAGAATAATTTAATAATAAGGTAGTACACCTTTTGCCAACTCGTATAGGTAAATATGACCTCTCCATTGCTTCTATTGGGATGAGAGTGGAAGGATTCATTCAATCCAATACCCTTGGAGGGTAATGGATGGCAATGCTGTAGCCAATGAAGTTCTGACTGAGGCTCGGCTATTGCTCTTACCCTCCTGCCATGATCAGAGCTTTAATTGCTCAATAACACATTATCCTACACTGTCCTCTATAGATAACGGGGAATATGAAAAGCATTCTAGCTTCGCCCCTTTAAGCCAGTCCTTATGAGGACTAAGGGATGAGAGTCAGTGAAGATTAAAAGAGTCTACAGTCTTCTCATCTGTGCATATGAAAAATGAAGCCCCCCCCCCCCCCCAGAAAGTTCACTTTCAAAGGACGCAAAGAAAGATTTTCTTTTGATCCACTATAAGAAATTTCCAATTGATGCTACAGTAGACGCACATTAGATACTACGTATTGAACACATTTTTTAAATTCCAACTAACTAACCCATAAGGATGTTACTTATTTTTTTTAGGAGGAAGAAGTACTTAAAACATCTAAATTGAATCAGTGACGCAATTTAGAGTGGCGTTTTTTTTTTTTTCACATTCTTCTCCATTCGTTATAGTAATGCCGACAATACCAGGGGATCTTAAGCAACGCAGAAAACTATTTTCATCCTAATTAGTTGAAGTCCAGGAGAGCATAATCAGTGTTAGCAAGAACCCTATCGAAGCTTTAACGCCTTAAATTGCAGAGTGTGTTCAGTTGGATATCACCATCGAATGCAAGTGGCAGATCGCTAATATTCAACTGAATAGAAGAGTGAAAACAGATCAAAGTTTGGCACTAATGATTCGTGTAATGCGAGTAGTCAGTGACTCGTTGCGGTTGTTGGTTTAACAATAACTACAGTGAATTGGGGCTGCTAAGACTTTGTGGATAAAATATGCACCATTAATTGTTCACTTTAGTGTAGGAGCTTATTAAAGAACTAAAAGAATCTGTTTAACTAATTTAAACAAACACTTTAAATAATCGTTTAACAAAAAAATTAATCATGACCATTTAAGTTCAATTTACCAAATTAAAAACATCGTACACCTCACACTATTGTGAGCAACGATGCGTGTCAGGGTTTAGAGCAACGAGATGGCGGTAATTCTGCCATACTCTCTCTCTCTCTCTCTCACCCTAAAAAGCTTTGATTCATCGATAGTTTGCACTCACTATCAGTGAACACTGAAGAATGGAACCTGGCTGCCCGTTAGTCTTCAGAAAGTACCCAACCTAATTCCTTTCGGGAATAAGAGGATTTAAATCATTTTTATTTGTCTTATTTTCAAAAATGTTTGAAAATAATTGACACATGGCATTTCGTACCATGTGTAAATGTCAGCAGTCCGTATGTCGTACTTTCGTTTTGTATTTGTAACTAAATTCAAGATGAGTAAATTGGATTTGAGCTTCCTTCCTTGTTCTGAATACTAATATAATGCACTCCTAGCAACATTTTTTCCCATACTGAAGTAGGTTTTTGGGTCACTGATTGATTAGTGTTTTTATGTGCCATAAATATTTTGATATTTTCCTGATAACATCGCAACAAATCACCCTTCAGTGGAGGTACATAATATTCCGATAACACATTCAAAAAGCGCAAAGTTTCTGCCTCGGTACACTCCGAGCATGCGCTGTTACTATGGAAACCAAATTTTTCGAAGTAGAGCAAGTACAATGTTTGAAACTTCACAAAGGAGATACTCACTTCCACGCCAGTGATATGATTACTATTTTCGCCGAAAAATCTTCTGTCAGATATCACATAGAAAAATATTCAGTTCAATGGCAAGAAGCTATGTGTTGTTTGTTTATTTTCAAAAACAGGAGAACGAGGTCTGTTGCCCACAGATGACAGCATAAATGAACAGCTGTTTTAACAGAATAGTAATTTTAAATTAATTGATGAAAAAAAATACATTAAATGTTGTTGACATTTTGCAATTCTTTTTAACCCTCCTTAAACTATATATACAGGGTGTTCGGGATAAATTTGACAGTTTCGTAAGGAAAAAGAAAATCTTCTTTGTATCTATTAAATTTAATGAATTGACAAAAAAACATTACAGGCAGAGTTAATTACAATACTATCAACAAGATTTACTCAAAATAACCACCATTAGCATCGATCACAGCTTCAATTCTGCTTCGGAACCTCGAACAAGCTGATGCTACAGTCTCCCTGGGAAGGGCCGCAAAAACTGTTTTAATTTTATCCATTAACTGGGCTTTTGTATTACTGGAAGTGCGATTGGTGTCTTTTTCAACTGCGCCCCATACAAAATAATCCATGGGGTTAAGGTCTGGGGAGTTTGGAGGCCAAACATTTGGACTGGTGAAGTCGTAGAAATTTTCAGACAACCATTTTTGACTTTTCCCAGAGGTGTGGCAAGGGGCCGAATCCTGCTGCCATACATACGGCCTACCATTGGCTACCCTTGTTATCCAGGGCTTGACTACAGTTAGCAACTCCACGAACAAAGCCCGAATTCCAATGCCAGGGTTCTTCAACACCTGTTCCTGCAGATTTGCGAGGAATTCTGCTGTACGAACGCAATCAGATCGTCTGCTAGGGATCTTTCTTCTTGCTACATCCTCGTAGTCACCATTGCAAGTCTCTATTTCATGCCTGATTGTTTTTACTGTATTCAGGGAGCATTGGGCAGCAGTCGTAATATCCTTATTTTGATGGCGGGCACGAATCATCATGATACAAGTTATTCTCTTCCATGATTCAGGTGGGTTCCAGCTATCCATCCTTTCTGACATCTTGTATATGAATGAAGAAGGGTCCAAACTTTTAAATGAAGAGAAGTGTGTGTTAATACATGTAACTTACGGAAAAATATAATTAATTATAAATATGTCAAATTTATCCCGAACACCCTGTATATACAGGGTGTTCGGGATAAATTTGACATATTTATAATTATGTCAAATTTTGTCGACATGCATAGTTACGACATGCATAGTTACGTTGGGACTATTCTTATAGCGGCCACCACACGGAGAAAGATAATCAAAACAGAGATCAGTCCTTAAAAGGGCGAAGCAAGAATGCTTTAACTATGCAAGTATATATATATATATATATATATATATATATATATATATATATATATATATATATATATATATACAGGGTGTTCGGGATAAATTTGACATATTTATAATTAATTATATTTTTCCGTAAGTTACATGTATTAACACACACTTCTCTTCATTTAAAAGTTTGGACCCTTCTTCATTCATATACAAGATGTCAGAAAGGATGGATAGCTGGAACCCACCTGAATCATGGAAGAGAATAACTTGTATCATGATGATTCGTGCCCGCCATCAAAATAAGGATATTACGACTGCTGCCCAATGCTCCCTGAATACAGTAAAAACAATCAGGCATGAACTAGAGACTTGCAATGGTGACTACGAGGATGTAGCAAGAAGAAAGATCCCTAGCAGACGATCTGATTGCGTTCGTACAGCAGAATTCCTCGCAAATCTGCAGGAACAGGTGTTGAAGAACCCTGGCATTGGAATTCGGGCTTTGTTCGTGGAGTTGCTAACTGTAGTCAAGCCCTGGATAACAAGGGTAGGCAATGGTAGGCCGTATGTATGGCAGCAGGATTCGGCCCCTTGCCACACCTCTGGGAAAAGTCAAAAATGGTTGTCTGAAAATTTCTACGACTTCACCAGTCCAAATGTTTGGCCTCCAAACTCCCCAGACCTTAACCCCATGGATTATTTTGTATGGGGCGCAGTTGAAAAAGACACCAATCGCACTTCCAGTAATACAAAAGCCCAGTTAATGGATAAAATTAAAACAGTTTTTGCGGCCCTTCCCAGGGAGACTGTAGCATCAGCTTGTTCGAGGTTCCGAAGCAGAATTGAAGCTGTGATCGATGCTAATGGTGGTTATTTTGAGTAAATCTTGTTGATAGTATTGTAATTAACTCTGCCTGTAATGTTTTTTTGTCAATTCATTAAATTTAATAGATACAAAGAAGATTTTCTTTTTCCTTACGAAACTGTCAAATTTATCCCGAACACCCTGTATATATATTGGTATGCATATATGTAGTTTAAGAAATACAATGATATATCTAATATTATTGAAAAACACATTAAGCTTAAACATAAGATAAAATAAGAATATAATATTTTATAATTCATAATATAGTAAATTAAACTGTTTAAAGTTTTAATAAAATTAGACGCATTTAAAATTTAAGCTGGATTTTTTGATACACCATTTTATTTCTACTATATAAAATGTTATTGAAACTCATTCGGTAATTAAAATTCTTGCTGGCGAGTGAGGAGAGAATGGAATTGCTGGGGTGATTGATTCATTCACTCCAATACCTTGGAGAGTAATGGATGGCAATGCTGTAGCCAATGAAGTTCTAACTGAGGCTCGGCTATTGCTGTTACCCTCCTGCCATGATCAGAGCTTTAATTGCTCAATAACACCTTATCCCTACACTGTCCTCTACAGATAACGGGGAATATGAAAAGCATCTTGCTTTGCCCCTTTAAGCCAGTCCTTATAAGGATAAGGAAAATTCTTGCTGGATCTAGTCCATTAAAGGCCATAGTTTTTGATTTTTCAGTTGATATTATCATATAATAATAATAATATATATATATACTGTATATTTGGTAGTCATCATCATACGTATCAATCATTTAGGCCTAGCATGGCCTGTTTTGGCATTAGAAGTCATCGTTTAAGAGGACGTCCTGGTTTTCTTTTTCCTAATGGATTGGACTGTACTTTAAGGCTTGTTTTGGTAATCTTTCTGTTTTCATTCTTTGAACGTGTTCCATTCATTTATGTTTATATTTCTTAATTTTTTCTATTACTTGTTCTTGGTTTAATTCTTTCATAATATCTTCGTTTCTTTTGTGATCAAATAGGGGTATACTTTGCAGTTTTTCTCATAAACTTCATTTCTGCTGTTGTTAATCTTTGTTTGTCGTTTTGTTTTATTGTCCAGATTTCGCTTCCATACATTAAGACCGGTAGGGCTAATGTATTGTATACTTTTAGCCTGGTTTGTTTTTGAACTAGGTTTGGTTTAAATATAGAGTTAATTACTCCTGTTATTTTTAAATATTTTGCAGTTTTTACGTTTATATCTTTTTCATTTTCATAAGTGATCATCCATCCTAGGTAGTTAAATGAATTCACCTGTTCTAAGATCTTGTTATCTAATACTATTTTAGTTCTTGCTGGATCTTGTCCTTTAAAGGCCATAGTTTTTGATTTTTCCGTTGATATTATCATACCATAATCTTTGGATATCTCATTTAGATTTAAAATAGCTTTCTGTAAGTTATCTTCAGAATTTGTAATTATTATTTTGTCGTCTGCAAAGAGGAGAGTGTTTAAGTTAACTGTAGGTGAAAGTTTAATTCCTTGGTGTAAATGTTTACTCAATTTTATTATTATTTCATTTAAGTAGATATTAAAAATAGTTGCTTAGAGGGGACATCCCTGTCGGACCCCTTGGTTTATCTCTCTTGTATATGATAGCTCTTGATTTAATCTTATTTGTATTTGATTATTTTCATATATACTTGTGACAGCTTTTAGGATATTATTTGGTATTTGTCTTTCTTTTAATATGTTAAATTTGCCTAAAAGTAATAATAGAGAAAAGAAGAGAATATAATTTAGAAACACATATTGCATTTATTGACTTTGAAAAAGCATTTGACAAAGTTAAAAGAAACATATTAAAAGAAACATAATAAAAGAAAAACAAAGTTAAAAGAAAAAAAAAATATATATATATACTGTATATTATAACTACTCGCTTGAGATACTTATATATATTATATATAGATATACTGTATATATATATATTATATTATATATAGATATACTGTATATATATATATTATATATATATACTGTATATATTATTTATAATACATATATATATATATATATATTATTATTATTATTATTATAACTACACGCTTGAGATATTTAACATAACATAACATCATTGGCGAGAAGGGTGAAGCAAGATGCTTTTATTCCCCGTTGTCTGATAAGGAGGATGAATTGAAGGAAAGATTTATGAGCTGAGAGCTCGCCCTGGGGGGCACGGAGATTAGTCATTGTTGCAAGTATTTAGGATGGCTTTTGGCCTCTTGTATTTGAAGAGGTCAGTTTCTTCATAGTTTGCTGCCTGTTTAACTAGATCGTTGGGGTGTGTAGAGATCTTTAAGAAGAATTTTTCCGCTGTAGTTAGTAGGAAGGAGTAGATGTAAGGGATGTTTGTATCTCTATGCAGTTGGACGTTCCGTACAAACCACGGTGCATCCAAGATCATGCGCAAACCTATTTTGCACTCTCTGTAGCCTGAGGATGTTGGTGTTGGATGTGTGGCTCCAGGCCGGAGATGCATATGTCATTATGGGGCGGATCGTCAGCAGGTAGAGGAGCACTTTGATTCTGGTATTTAGTTTGCCTTTTCTGTTTATTAGAGGGTAAAGTTGTGCAATGGTTTTAGATGCCTTCGTGCATAAGGCTTTGATGTGTAGGTTGAACGTTAATCTTTTGTCCAGAATTACTCCAAGATATTTTGTTTCTGTTTGCCAGGGGATTTTGGTGTTGAATAGATAAAGGTCCCCCATGGGAGTTACCATTCTTCTGGTGAAAAGTATTGCTACACTCTTTTGGGGATTCACTTGTAATCTCCACTTGGAGAACCATTGTTCTAGTTGTAGCAGGTTTTCTTGCAGTTTTTTAGTGACAAGATGTGGTCGTAGAGATCTGGCAAGTACTGCTGTGTCATCCGCATAAAGTGCTAAGATGGCTGACATTGGGTTGTGTGGGATGTCTGCCATATATATCGAGAATAAGATCGGTGCCAGTAGGGAACCTTGGGGAACTCCCGCAGAGATCCGTCGCTGACTTGAAACTGTACCATTTATTTTGACTTGTATGTGTCTGTCCTGGAGGTAAGATTTAATCAGGTGGACGATTCTTGATGGTATGCCTGCTGAAATGAGTTTGTGTAGTAATCCCAAGTGCCATATCTTGTCAAAACTTTCGCTATGTCAAGGAAGGCTGCTCTAGTGTGCTGGTGCCAATTGTAACCGGTGGTGATGTACTCAATTATCCTATGAATTTGTTGAGTAGTACTGTGATGTTGTCTAAAGTCAAATTGTTCCTTAGGAATGATATTTAACTCATTTACTGAGGCTTGGAGTTTAGAGAGAATGATTTTTTCGGCAATTTTGCCTAAGTTTGAGATTAGGCTGATGGGTCGATAGCTTTCAGGCAGGTGTGGATCTTTACCTGGTTTATGCACTGGGACTACATCTGCGACTTTCCAATAGCTGGGGAAATAGTTAAATCGGAACATGGCGTTGATTATGGTGGTGAGATGTACTACAGCTCTTCGGGACAGCAGTTTAATTATTCTATTTGATATGCCATCTGGGCCAGGGACTTTTTTATTCTTTAGCTTCTTTAGAACTTCATAGATTTCCGCTTGGGAGGTGTTTGGAGGTATGTTGTTGCAGGTATCGGTGACTTTCAGTGCATGTCTGACATAGAGGTGGATTTTATAGACATGCTTGAAATCCAAGTTGTCGTATGTAGGGCTACACTGTTTTTCTAGGTTCTTTACTATTTCTTCGGCTTTTTCTGCGTCCGTGTGTACTGGTCTCATGTCTGACTTGAGTGGGGGAAGAGATTTGTTTTTGTTTCTGAGACTTCTTAATATGTTCCAGATGGAGTGTTCTCCGGGTGATACAGAGGCTAGTTTGGCTTCCCATGTTATGGTCCTGTGAGCTTTAAGTGCTTCTCTTACTTCATTGTTAAGTTTATTGAGGATCGTTTTGTCCTGAGGTGCACAGGTGTTGTGGTACCTTTTTCTTGCTTTGTTTTTGTTTCTAATTAACTCCATGATGTCTTCTGGTAGTCGGTTTGTCTTAAAAGTGGTTTTGGTAGAGGTGACAACCTTTATGGCTGTGTTGATTTGCTGAGTCAGGCTTTTGACAGCATTTTCAATTTCTTTTATGGATCTGATGTGAGGGACAGGTCCAATGTGTTCTGATAGTACTTCTGGTAGTTTTTTTCCATGAGATAAAGGAGCGGGGAGGAGGCAGCAGTTGTTCTTGCTTTCCCAGATGGAGCAGGATTGGGTTGTGATCAGATGCCAGCTCATTTAAAGATTCTAGGCTATACTCTAACTTAATGTTTTGTAATATAGCAATGCCAAGTATGTCGGCTGTGCCATACGTACTATGATGTGTTGGTTCTGCAGGGCCTGCCACCACTGCATAATTTGAACTGGAGTAACTGAAGAGTGTGTACCGTTTCTGTTTGTATTTTTGTATTGCATTTCTGTTATATATATATATATATATATATATATATATATATATATATATATAAAAAAACAGACGAGGACAAATGTCACTTTTTTCAGACTAAAGAAATTTGCTTAAAATTTAATTTGTGGTTTATACGTAAATACAATTAATTTTATTTACTATAAAATGCGTTTTGTTTCTATGGTGTAGTACGTAATTTATACGTGTATATGACGTCTCATTGCTTAATTTGAAGACCTGCCAAGGATATTAATGGCACACATTTATTAGAAATATGCCAATATCTCTGATACTAAATTGGTTATAGAGTAAAATCGAACACATCAGTTTTGGCGATTATTTCAGATATCATTATGAAACCAATATAAAACAATGATTCCAGGAGGACGAAAAATCCTTAAAATGCAACTACAAATTACTAATATTCCAGTACAAATTAATATTTAGATTAAAGGAATGCAATGTGGCGGTGTATACATAATTAAGTTGAACTCGTGGGACGCGCGAGGGGGGGGGAAAGAGAATTTCTACTTTGTTTAATTTATGTCCTCTTTTACTCTGAATCAGAAAACACCTACGAGGCCCAATTAAATGCCCTTAATCACTACGACCCTCTTACAAAGTAAAACAGTTCCATTAATTGCGCTTAACGAACTCAACCTACTTACACAAAGAAGTCGTAGTCTCCCAAAGGGCCTTTTGTATCATTTGTTAACAGAACTTACGGCTAGAGGTACGTGGAAGTTGGCGTATTCAGCAGACTGGATCTTTCTTTCTCTCATCAGCATTTAGGTAAATTTACAACAGATCAATTTGCACCATAACGTACGGTAAAACTTTTATAACTTATGATTGCCTAAAGATTTCATCACTAACTTAGCTCTTCTATGGGAGGTTATCGCCTCAATAGAGAAAATTAAATCAAAAGGATAAAAACGTTCCCCCCCTGTGTGTGTGTGTGTGTGTGTGTGTGTGTGTGTGTGTGTGTGTGTGTGTGTGTGTGTGTGTGTGTGTGTGTGTGTGTGTGTGTGTGTGTGTGTGTGTGTGTGTGTGTGTGTGTGTGAACGTTTTCAATTCCATAGTTCGTCCAACATAGATTCCAATCATTGCCTAATCACAAAATGTATATACTATGTTGAAATAAGTATGGGGACAGCACGTATATTTCACATAAAATACGCATTTCACACACCCTAATAGGATGTAGGATCTTTTCTGATCCATATTATACTTTCCATTCTTTGAAGTATACTGTTTGAGCCTACGTAGCTCAGTCGATTTTGACGATGCTCTTTGGTTGGAAAGATCTGGATTCGAATCCTGTTTAAGACACAAAACAATCTTTTCCAGAGCTTTTCGTGTGAGTTAACAGGTCGCATACGGCTGTGGAAGGTCCAGCAAATCGGGTTTTTTCTTCCGTAAGCCAGCCGAAAAATACACGTAATTTACAGACAAGTATAATATAGGTATAGAGTTAACCATCATATCCTAGAATGATGGTTAGGAAATCTAAGGGTGTTTGGAAGGTTATGGACACGTCAGGGTCTATCAAAATCATAAGAAGGAAAAGTATACTACCCACCAATTTATTATTATGTCACACATTTCGGAGCTTCCTTCTCATACGTGATCCTAGTTGGTATCAGCGACTCAAGATTTTTCACACCAATTTTCTCGAACCAGCTTAGAATAGTATCTACAGTATGGAATGAGGCATTTTGAAAGCGTCCTTTGTCTCTTTCAGAAGGCTTGCTCTACAATGATAGTAGCAACTTCATGCGAACTGATTGTTTTGTGACGTCTGCTGGGTCTAACAGCATTGCAATTATTTGGGAAGTGCAGCTTCCCGAGCAAAGCACGCAGGGACAAGGAATTACTAGAAATTTAATGAGTGAAAGTAACAATACGCAAGTTGACTGAATCTGTATAAAATCCTTCATGGGGATAGATAAAGAATGAAATACAAACTGATAACTGATAACTAAATTATTAAAGAGATTAAAGAGGGTCTGATTATTGTTTTGTAGATCCGTAGTTTGTTTTCAATGCTGACTTGACTTCTTCGATTGAGGAGAGAATAAAGTTGCACAATTGCAGAGTTTGCTTTTTTGCATGCATAAACTATGTGGGAGTTAAAGTTTAAATGGTTATCAAGTTGAATGCCTAGATATTTGGTGCTAGATCTCCATGGGATGGATATGTTAAAAAGTTTAACTTCTCCAAAGTGAGATGCTTGTCTTCTTGTGAAGAGAATGGCAGTGCTTTTATCGGCATTCTCCATTTTATGAACCAGTTCTCTAAATTTGTTGCTGCAGTTTGTAAGCGCTGCGTAGCTATATTCGGCCTGAGAGATCTGCTAAGAATTGCCATATCATCCGCATAACTAGCTATAGTGGTTAGTGATGTGCTAGGAACACCAGAAACAAAGATGTTAAAAAGCAGCGGTGAGAGCAGCGAGCCTTGAGGGACACCAGCAGTGATTTTTTTCAGTGAGGATCGAATTCCGCGCAACTTGACCTGGATTTTACGGTCCTTTAGAAAGAAGTCAATAATTTTAGTAAGGTAAAGAGGGATGTTCGATGAAATTAATTTATAGATGAGACCGCTGTGCCACACCTTATCGAAAGCTTTTGCAACATCTAAAAAGATAGCTCCTGTGCGTTGTTTCCAGTTAAAGCCTGTAGTGATAAATTCTGTCAGTCTGTGAATTTGCTGTGTAGTGCTATGTCCGGTACGGAAACCAAATTGTTCTTTCGGAATTATGTTGGTTTAATTCACCTCCTCATTAAGGCGGTTGAGAATGACTCTTTCTGCGATTTTTCCCAGGCATGATAAAAGACTGATTGGTCTATAGCTCTGTGGCATTTGAGGTGCCTTACCAGGCTTGAGGATAAGGAATATATCAGCTCGTTTCCATCTTGAGGGGAAATAATTTAATCTCAGCATTGCATTAATAATGGCTACTAAATGCATGACAGCTTTGTGTGGGAGGGCCTTAATTGTTTTGTTGGTAATTTCATCTGGACCAGGGGCTTTTTTGTTATTAAGCTTTCTAATGATTGAATAGACTTTAGGCGAGGTGGGACAGATATGTTCACGGCTACAAGGCTGCCGAAGCGCAGTACGAACTCGACGATGTATTTTCTCTATGAAGACCAAATCCGCATGCGCATAATTAGGACAGCACTGAAGTTGAAGCGCGTCTGCGAGAGCTTCGGCTTTTTCATCATCTCTGTAAACAAGGCCTCTTTCTCCGTGAATGGGCTGGATGTTAGAGTGATCCGTACGGAGAGCTTTAAGCAATTTCCACAGAGAATTATCTTCAGTTTTGAGAGAACAGAGTTTGCTTTCCCATTGCCGGTTCCTGTGATCTTTTAATGCGTAACGGACTAGGTTGGACGCTCTATTTAGTTCTCGACGGTCTTGCGGAGATAGCGTGTTGTGATAGCGGCGTCTGAGTCTATTTTTGTTCCTGATTAGAGCAAGGATTTCTTCAGGAAGTAAGTTAATTTGAGCTGGGGGTGGAAATAGAACAAGCTGCGGATAAGCCAGAATGGATTTTACATTCAAGATTGCTGACTGCCGCGTCAATTTCTTCATGGGTGGAGATAGTAGGTACTGAGTCTATGATAGTGTTCATTTTAGCCTTGAATTTTGCAAAGTTAGTGTGTGATTGGCTGGGAATGAGCTCAGGATCCCCTCCTAAATTTAAAAGTACTGGATTGTGATCTGAGCTGAGCTCGTCAACCACTTGAAGTTGGAATTGATGAGAAATGTTAAATATAGCAATATCCAAAACATCAGGTCTGCTGGTGGCTCCGTAATGTGTTGGCTCGATCGGGCATGCAATAACAATGTTTCTCTTCAAGGCAAAATTGTAGAGGATAATTCCGTTGTTGTTAAAACTCTTGTTGTTCCATAAAGAATGATTGGAATTGAGATCTCCTGCCACAATTATTGCTTTATTTGTATCTAGTAGCTGAGAAAGATCAGAGGGTAGGAGAGGTTTGCCAGGGAGGTTGTATACAGAATAAATCTTTAAGCTGCTTGCATTGCTGGTATGTATTTCTATGCCTGTCTCCTCGAGGTTAGATGTATTATTCTTCTTAATCTCATTATAGCGGATGCTTCTTCTGACAAAGATGGCAGTGCCTCCACTTCTGGCATTGATTCTGTCATTTCTAATTAACAAGTAGTTTCTGAGTTTGGGATTATCGCAGAGACGTAGGTGAGTCTCGTTAATGAGGAGAATATCAATTTGTAAATGATCTACAAGTTCCTGTAATTCCAAAATTTTGTTGTTGAGGCCATTTGCATTCCAGAATACTATCTGCATAGAATTTGATGTTGAAGCCGGCTTAGTCATTAATCATAGAGAAGATGACCTGAGTATTCCTAAGGAATTTGTTGGTGTCGGCCTGGCTTGGATTTGTTTTGCTAAAGGCCGTTACCATCTCCCCTAGTGAGGCAACGAGAATTGCTGAGGAGTTTTGACTGCTAGTTGCAGGGAGTACCTCGGTGTTACGCGATGAAACCACAGAAGCATAGGATTTATCTGGTGTAACTAACCACGCTTTGAATTCAGGCGCAGATCTCATTATATTTTTCTGAATGGGCTGGACTAACTCATGTCTAGACTTTTGGAGGTTGGATGGGTGAAGAGAACAACCCTTGTAATTGGCAGGATGTGGGCCGCTGCAGTTCGCACATTTAACAGGTGTGGTCTTTGGCTTGACGCAAGTGTGCGAGGGATGGTTGCCACAGCACTTTACACACTTGTAATCTGCTCTACATAACATTTGCGCATGCCCATACTTTTGGCAGCGATGGCATTGACCAGCCGATGCCTTTCGTCTGAGTGGTTCGGTCTTGATGACCAAGTTACAGACTATTCTAAGATCATAAATTTCTCTCTGATCTCCACTAAGACCAGAGGCATGGGGCGCTTGTCTGCTCGATACACGCGTGAAATCTTGATCGGCTCCAAGCCTTGTGATCTGAGGTCAGTAGCTATCTCTTCAGATGTTATGTTTTCTACCAACTCTCTGATGACTGCCTTAAGATTTTTTTCACTTTTCAGTTGGTATGTGTGGTATGGGACTTTCTGTTCTTCCACAAGTCTGGTGAGCTGGCGGTAGTCCGTTGCTCCTTCGGGCTGTATGCGGACTCCATCGTCTGTGTTTTTAGCTGATGAGAACTTGATGTTATTGTTCTTCATCGTCTCTGCAAGTGACGACCATTTTTCTTGACATCTCAAGATGACTGATGGAATCCTCTCTTTGGGCTGTGTCAATATATCTGTCTCTGTTCTTGCACCAGATAATGCTGATGTGTCCATTTGAGGTGCTAATTCAGGTTCTGTAGCAAGAGACTCTTTCTTTCTGCTGACCTCTTGGTAATCATTAGCATCTACATCAGTTGTTATAGCGGGGCTGTCATGTGTAAGGTTGGGAGAAAGTTCGGAGGTTTGAGGGTCTTCTGTCTGGACCTCCATAATCTGATGGACTTCAACCTTTCCTGGCCATTTCGTGTGTAAAATGTTAGCGATGTGCCGAAAAATAGCTACAAGTTCCTTGAAAGGGAGATCCTCATATGGTGAATCCATAATTAAATCTAGATTTGAAGTGAAGGCAGGACTTGCCTTGTCCCTTCAACCACCAAGTGCTGCACAGGGTGGGGAACAGGAGAGGGCCAGAAAAAATTTTTTGTAGATGAAAATAAAATCGAGCACGCTGTTGACGCTACAGGAGAAACATGAAACAATCACTATTTTGATGTATAAAGGAACTGTGAACTAATCATCAGTATTATATTATATATTATATTATATATTATATTATATTATAACTCAACTCAAATACTTTAATCACTGCTGCATTAATTCCATTAAAAAAGTATTGGCCAAATACAAAGATCTAACAGAAATCTTTTCATTACAATGAAATACAATTGACAATTGACAATTGACATTTATGTCTTTAGGGGTGAAGCAAGATGCTTTTAATATTCCCCGCTATCTGTTGTGGTTGCAGTGAAGGTAAAATTTATGAGCAGAATGCTCGCCCTGATTGGGCATGGAGATTATGCATCACTAAAGGAGGCCAATATAGCTTTTGGTCTTCTGTATTTGAATATGTCCGTTGGATCGTATGCTGTAGCTTGTTGAACCAAATCGTTGGGATGTGTGGACGTCTTTAGGAAAAACTTGGTGGCTAAGGATCGTAGGAAAGAGAAGATATAGGGAATATTTGTGTCTCTGTGGAGTTGGGTGTTTCTAACATACCACGGGGCATTCAAAATCATTCTCAGGCACTTGTTCTGCACTCGCTGTATTTTGATGATGTTAGCATTAGAGGTGTGGCTCCAGGCCGGAGAGGCATAGGTGATTATAGGACGAATCGTCAACTGGTATAGCTGCAATTTGATTCTGTTGCTGAGCTTGCTATTTCTATTAATTAGCGGATAGATCTGTGCTATGGCTTTAGATGCCTTTGTGCATGCAGACTTGGTGTGTTGATTGAAAGATAGCTTTTTGTCGAGAATTACACCCAGGTAATTTGTTTCTGACTGCCAGGGAATTTTAATATTGAATAGTAACAAATCTCCTACAGGAGACATTGGCCTTTTTGAGAAAAGAACGGCTGAGCTTTTCTGGGGGTTGACTTCCAATCTCCATTTAGAGAACCAACCCTCCAGCTTTAGAATGTTTTCTTGAAGCTTTCTGGTAATGAAAAGGGGTCTGAGAGATCTGGTTAGTATTGCCGTATCGTCTGCATATAGGGCCAAAATGGAAGTCATCGGATTGTGTGGGATGTCAGACATGTATACAGAGAACAGCAATGGAACCAGTAGAGATCCCTGCGGCACTCCAGCAAAGATGTGGCGCTGGGAGGATGTAGAATCGTTGATTTTTACTTGCATTGATCTATTTTGAAGATATGAGTGGATTAAATGAACCATTTTAGGTGAGATGCCGGCTGAGATAAGCTTGTGCAGGAGTCCAAAATGCCAGATTTTGTCAAATGCTTTGGATAAGTCTAGGAAAACAGCGCCTGTGCACTGGCGCCAGTTGTAGCTGGTTGTGATGTATTCAACAATTCTGTGGATTTGCTGGGTAGTACTATGGTGTTGCCTAAAACCAAACTGTTCTTTTGGAAGGATGTTTAGGTCATTTATTGAGGTTTGAAGTCGTGAGAGGATGACCTTCTCTGCAACCTTACCCAGATTTGAGATGAGACTGATTGGACGATAATTTTGGGGTAGGTGTGAGTCTTTGCCTGGCTTATGTATGGGAATTACGTCAGCCAGTTTCCAGGTGGAAAGAAAATAGTGAAATCTTAAGATTGCATTTATTATACTGGTCAGGTACACTACTGCCCTCCGGGGCAGAAGTTTAATCACACGATTAGTAATGCCGTCTGGTCCAGGAGCTTTTTTGTTCTTTAAATTTTTAATAATGTCATATATCTCAGCAGGTGATGTTGATGCAATATGGTCAGTGCTGGTGATAGGAAGTTTGAGTGAGTGTCTGACCTTGCTGTGAATCTTATGTATGTGGTCAAAGTCAAGGTTTCCATACGAAGGCCTGCATTGCTCTTCCAAGCTGTGCGCTATAACCTCTGCTTTGTCCACATCTGTGTGAGCAAAGCCCTGATCAGTTAATATTGGGGGAAGGGATCTGCCTTTGTTTTTGGTATTTTTCAGTAGTTCCCAGATGGAGTGATCACTAGGTGAAATGGAGGATAACTTTTCATCCCATACATAGTCTCTGTGAGCTTTCAGTGCATCTCTTACTGCCCCATTTAGTCTGTTTAGATTTGTTTTGTCTTGTGGTGCACATGTGTTACGGAATCTCTTTCGAGCTCTGTTTTTATCTCTGATTAAGTTCATGATGTCTTCAGGCAAACGATCTGGCTTGCGGGCAGATTTGTAGGAGGAAGCTACCTTTATAGCAGAATTAATTTGTTGTGTGAGATTTGTAACTGCAGTTTCCACTTCTAGAATGAAATACAAATTTTAGTTTAGATTATAAATATAATAAAATTCATATCAATAAAAAGGTGTACTTTTAAAACTTAGAATATTTTTCAAAATTTCGCAAACTTATATTTTTTAAAAACTAATTTTTATTAAATATATAACTCTACATTTTTTATTTTTATGAAATGTTATTTTAATATAAAATTAAGTGTTAATTTTTCTCTAATTTATCATATTTTGAATAATAGATTTCTATCAATGCAAGAGTTAAGCTTACAGCAATATAATACCACTTTCTGTTTTTAATTGGTTGCAAGTAACATGGTACATTCATATATGGTTTTCAAATACGTCCAGAGTTATAATAAATTTAGATAAAATTGCAAATAAAAATGGAAGGAGTTGTTTGTTTTCTACCCGCTGTTGTTATTTACAGAGTCCTTTTGCGCAGTTGTCAGAAAAATGTTAGCGTGACGTCATAGAGCAAGTATTTGGTTAACAGGTGGCGGCACTGTGTTTATGGAAGTTTGTTTATCTTCGGGTTTTATATGAAAAATTTTATATGGTTTGAAAGATTTTTTTTCCAGTAAACCTTGCGATATGAGTTGTAATAAATCGTTAAAGAAAAAGAAAGGGTTGGAAAATTTTGCTGTACTAAGACAATACGGAAGGAGCAAACGATAAAACACAAAGAATATAAAATTAGTGACCTGGATTAAGTGTGTCAAGACCTCGTGAAAGAAAAAAGTTAAAGCATCTTGTATAACTATATGCCATGCGCAAAGCAGTTCATCTTTTGGTTGTATCGACCAACCATTATGGGAAAAAAAAATGGAAATGCTTCTAGTTTTATGAATTAAGCATCAAAATAAAGAAAGCCATCTTGTTTCAACTCAAGTGGTTTAAGAAAAAGCACAAAACGTTTATGAGGGTTTAAAAAATGATAATCTTGAGGTTAAAACGTTTATCGCTAATGCTGGATGGTTTTACATGTTCCAAGACCACGACTTCCACATGAGACTTTGTCCATTATAATATTATATTTAAACTTATTATCGGCATTCTATTGGTTTTAACTTATAAAGTTTTAAAGGTCTTCTATAAATCACTTGATGAGATTTATGACAATTATTAGGAAATCATTTATGGATAATACAATACTGAAATTGTTAGATTGGCGAAATCAATAAGTTTTGATGAAGTCAATAAAGAAAATGCTGAAGGAATGTATGACTCCCATAGTCAAGACTAAACTAAAGACATTTTAATTGAGTTATTAAATGCTGGACAAAAGGAAGGGCGAAGACGATGTAGGGACAAGTAGTGGTTACAGAAACCTTAACTAACATTGGATGATCAAAGTAACTTTAATTAAATTACATCAATTTAATTTACTTTTGTTGTTTTTGTTCTGATAAGTTTTATCTTGGTAAATTACAATATACTTTTAATTTTTATTTTGTTAACAAGTCAAAGAATCTTCCTTCGAAATGAGTTTTGTGTCTTCATTGTTTCCGTTTTCTTGGAAATATAATTTTTCAAGTTACTGGAATTTCGAGTTATAGCATTTATCGAGGAAAGCATTGCTTTCATAACTTGAGGTATTACTGTGTGCATCATGTTTTTTTTTTTTTTTTTTTTAAACAAGGGTTGCAAATTGTCTGTTCTCGATCATCATTTTTTTTTTTTTTTTGCATTCCCTTCTTAATTTAATGGCCCTAGGAAAAGATAATCGTATCCAAAATGAAAAAATCTTATTTTTACTTTACTGTAAAGGACTTTTTTTTATTAATAGTAAAATTACGTCTCTGTGGATTTGATTCCATTGAGTTTTATTTAAAATTTTTTGTTATGCAGATATGATTTGATAAGTAGAACTAGTGGTAAATGGATTCCAACTTGGAGTAGTTTAAAAATTAGACCACAATGCCATATTCTATCAAATACTTGTCCAGGAAGACTGTGTCAGAATGCTGTTGCAATTCGCATCCTTGTGTGATGTATTCAACGACCCTGTAAATTTGCAGCGTTGTGGAGTGATATTTCCTAAAGCTGAATTGCTCGTCTTGTATGACGTGGTTGATATCTGTTGCCTCTTGAATCCGTGTGAGTATAGCGCGTTCTGCTATCTTGCCTATACATGATAGAAGGCTGATCGGTCTATAATTCTGAGGAAATTGCGTATTTTTCCAGCTTTTTGAATTAGGAAGACATCCGCAAGCTTCCATCGCTCTGTAAAATAATTTAGCCGAAGGATGGCATTAGTGATGGCGACCAAATGCATAACTCCTTTACGGGGCAGTAGATCGAGCGCCTTGTTCGTTATTCCATCTCGACCCGAATCCTTTTTGTTGTTTAGTTTTCTTATGATCTCATATATTTCTGTTGGTGACAGGATTTGTTGTTGGATTGGGATGACGCACTTGTGTGTGGATTTTTCTTATGAATTTTATATTGATATTTTTCTTACAAAGTTTATATATATATAAACTTCATTATATATTATAAACATATATTGTATAAAATAAAATATCAATATATATATATTTTCTTACGAAGTTTATATATACAGGGTGTTCGGGATAAATTTGACAGTTTCGTAAGGAAAAAGAAAATCTTCTTTGTATCTATTAAATTTAATGAATATATATGTTTATATATAATTATATAAACATATCTTGATATAAAAATATAATTAATTATAAATATGTCAAATTTATCCCGAACACCCTGTATATATATATATATATATATATACAACAACTTGTTCAACAAATCTTCATCATCGGCCTGTAGAGTAAGATAGGCTGAGAGTCAGCATATAGTAGGAGAGGAAATAAAGATAGAGTGCATAGTTATAAAGAATGTAAAAGAGGCCTCAGGTGACTTGTTTTAGCTGTTTTCCCCCCAGTGGCGTTTCTAAAACGATCGTTGATTTTTCACTTTTGAAAAGGAAAAATCCTGAAAAGGAAAAAAAAAGGAGAGACTAAGCAAATTTAACAAGTGTAAATATATCTAAAGACTATGTGGAAGACAATTCTATAGAGGAATGAGTTTGCCGAGCAAACCCAGAACAGTATAACCAGGTAAATAAGGGAGATGATCTGGCCCGGAAGACCCCGCTCTGAAAAGGGCTTGGGACCACCTCGATGTTGGCCTTCGCAGTCCGGGTTTGTTCAGGTCAACCCCAACCTGCGGACAGAAAAACTTTCAACTGCGAAAGGACTAGACCTACCTGTGGGGTAAACGCTGATCAGGAAGGAAGATCGAGATAGCGTCAACACCTACAACTTGAAGGTGTTATAGGTGCAGGCACAACCGGATCCCCCCCTGTATGATCTGGCAGATGGTTGGTGGGTCGCACCATCTCCTCAGGAACCGCTCTTCATCCCGTAAGTACCTTTCCTGCTCCAGGAAGCGGCGGAGGTAGACTGAGAGACAGTTCTTAACAAGGAGATAGATGCGATCCCCCTCGTTAAGAAGGCATTTTTTCCTGATTTTCCAAATGTGGTGCTTAATCACATTTATTAGGAAAATCAGGTGTTTCTTGTTTTTGGTTACTGGGGGAGGAAACTGTAGCAAGACTACTTCGGCGAATGTGAGCGCTGGGATCGCAAGAACCTCAGCCAGTCTGTGCCAAACACGCTGTGCTGGCGGGCAGTGAAAGAAGAGGGGCCCTACGGTTTCTATCGGGCCGCAGACGGGGTTGCACGGTCGCGGGTCGTAGGCTGATTTTACCAGTTTCACTGGGAGTCTGCCGTAGGCGATTCTCCAGTCTAAGTCCCGGTGAAAAGGTTGTCCCCAGCTGTTTTTTATGTGGGTGAACAGCACCTCTCCGTTTTTGCCCAGATCGGGCTTTCCCCAGTCAAAGTTGTCAAAAATTTTCCAGTGCAGCTTGTTTGGGCTGAGCTGGAGCACTCGGACTCCATCCGTTGTCAATTTTTTGAAAAATTTGCATATTATGTAGTACCACTCAGGCACCGTCTCCGCACATGGTTCGGGGTGGCCAGTGATCCCGAAGTAGGGTAGGAAAAATTCTAAGTATTTAATCAGATTGCCGGAAGGGTGATTTGATGCCAGTGCTTTCCGTATGGTCTGAGCAGTGTTGGTTAGGTGGCAGTATTTGAGGATTGGCAGGGCGAATCCCCCTTGTGTGCGGGGAAGATGGAGAAATGCCCTGCGCACCTCGTGTTTCCTGTTGTTCCAGAAAAAATTAGTGATATGTTTGTGAATGGCGTTGTCTTGTGTGTCTGTGATGTTTGTGAGGTTAATGGTGTGCAGTAACATCGGTTTTAGGACTGTTTTGATAACCGTTGCTCTACCTTCGAATGATAGATAGTTGGGGTTAAAGGGTTTGAGTTTTTCGCCACATATTTCTATTAAGTTTTGTGTTTGCAACACTGGGGTCGCTAGGAAGGGAATTCCTAATATTGTTAATGGGCCGGTTGTGGGTTTCAGACCATACGGAAGACTGGCAGGGCCGAATTTCCAATAAATTTTGATTCTTGTTTTTTCTGGGTTGGTGTGAAGACCACTGAGCACGCTAAACTCTCGCTGTATGCCGAAGAAGATGTAAATCGATTCGGAATCCCTAAGGGTTCCGACAATGTCATCGGCATATACGACAGTTTTGCTCTGTTTGGAGCCTAAGGGTAGCGGTATTCCTCTTACTGCGCGCGTCTCATCAATTTTTTTTAGAAGAGGCTCTAGTACTAAAGAGAAAAGAAGGGGGATAAGGGGGCAGCCTTGCCGAACCCCTCTGCGTATGGGAATGGGTTCTGAAAGAAACCCATTAATCGCAATGTGCGTTGTTGTTTTACCGTACATGCTTTTGATTGCTTCCCTTACGCAGGCCGCCACTCCGATTTTCTCTAGGATATCGTGCAGGAAGTTGTGCTTTGCACTATCGAACGCTTTATCTAAGTCTACTGATACGAGTGCAAGTGGGAGTTCCTTGTTCGTCACAAGGCGAAGAAGGTCTCTTATCAGGAAGAGGTTGAGCTCCATCGATCTGCCCGGAACTCCGTATACTTGAGTGCTGGTTAGCACATTCCCAATGCCCAACTTCAGACGGTTACAAATCACTCTTGCGAATAATTTGTAGTCTGCGTTAGTCAAGGAAATGGGCCTCCAGCTACCCATGCTATTTAGGTCTCTCCCTTTCTTGGGGATGAAAATTGTGTACCCACTAACGAAGTCAGCAGGTACGTCACCAGTGAATAGGAATCCGTTGATTAGTGAGACCAGGATAGGCAAAATGAAGTTCCAGGCTGAGCGATAGAGCTCAAAGCCCTAGCCCATCCAGGCCAGGGGTTTTTCGTAGCTTAAGATGTTTGTAGGCTCGAGTAACTTGTTCCGAAGTGATTGCTCTCTTTTGAAGAGTTCTGAGGTGTTCAGGCATGTTGTCAATGTTCCACACTCCAAAGTCGCCTGTCTCCTCAGCTTTGTCGGAATAGGTTCTCGTGTAATGCTGGGAAAATTGCAGCAGGATGTCTCCCGTGGTTGTGAGTGTTTGCCCGTTAGCGTGAATTTGCCGAACCGCTTTCTCGTCTTGTACTGCTGGTTGTAAATGGCGGCCGACGGTGTTTCCGCCTGCCGGAGAAACAGTCTGGTGCGAAAATCGAGCTCGGCGACTTTTTTTCGTCGAAGTGCCTCGAGTTCGATTTCCACGGCTTTAATAAGTGAATCGCTAGGAATACCGTTTCTCTGATTAGTCCGGTACCATCCTAGCTCTCGATAAAGCTCTCTCATTTTTTTCCTTTGCGCGTGAGCTCTTTCTCTGGAGATGTTTTGGAAGAGCTCTTTTGCCTCGGTTTTGAACTGGGCCCACGCGTCCCAGTCCCAGTGGGCCCTTTTCCTTCCTTCGCATAGCAGCTGCAAATCCTTGCTATAAATTTTGGGTAAGCTTGGAGGCATTTTCCAGGGTCCTCTCGATGTTTCTACGACCTCGGATAGTTCGATGTTCATCAGAACCATTTTATGGTCTGTTATCGAGCTACCAACCGCTATATGCCTGACCGAGATAACTCGTGGCCCTAGGTTCCTGGAGATATAAAGGCGGTCGAGTCGCATTGCGACTCCTCCTCTCGCCCATGTGGTACCCACTGCGTCTGGATTGTGTTCCCTCCAGATGTCGATGAGGTCGACATTATTACAGCACAGTTGCAGTTCCCTAGAGCCACCGGTACCGGAGTTGATGTTGCCACCAACTTCGTCAAATCTTACATCAGCGATGCAGTTCCAGTCCCCCCCCCCTCCCGGCGATGATATACTGAGCCCCGTGTAAATAGGGTTCTAGGGACGTGAAGAACCCGCTTCGCTGGTGGGCATTGTTGGGGGCATATACATTAAGGAAGCGGATGACTCTACCTCCAAACTTCCAATCTATAGAGACTAGACGTCCTGCAGCATCTTTCTGTACATTGAAAAACCCGCCTAGAATAGGCTGACGAACAAGGATTCCCACCCCCCCTCGCACAGCTCTCTCCGAAACACCAGAAGCTCTGAACGGGGAAGCTTCTGGAGAAGTTTTCTATGTCCCAGTGGTGATAGAAATGCGTCTCCTGAAGAAAGAGTACATGAACCTAATGCAGTAAGAGTAGGCTCCAAACAGCGCGTTGTGCGGAGACGGAGCGCAGACCGTTAATGTTGAGAGTGGCGACGCGAAATTTGTTGTTCATGTTAATAGTTGAGTTTTAGGAGGTACGGTTGAGGTTTAGTACCTCCCCGTTAGCTATTTCAATTACTGCTTGGTGTAGTGATGTTATGTCACTTTCGTGTAAGCCCAGATTACTGGCTACGATGGTGTTCCTGAAGGAGTCCTTTCTATAGCGGTGACAAACCTTTCATGACCTTCTTGGTCTGTTTGAACGAGTTGGAGAATGGGAGCTCCCCCTTTTATTATTCTGGGAAATGGGCGGGGGTTTGTTCCTGTGTCAGTTGTGGGGGGGGTGATTGGATTTCCCCCAATGGGCGGTCTTTTGCATGTAGCCTGCTCCTCTTCCACATGCTCCCTCTGGCCTTTGACAGTAGAGGTTTCTATTTCCTCTCTATCTGTGTGTCTTCGGCTGCGTCTCTGTTTGTGGGGGGGGTTCTTGTTTTCTGCTTTTCTTTGGCTTTTGGGCTTGTTTCTTGGCACCAGTATGGTCTGTTTGAAATTCTCCTGTTCCCCCCTCCTTTAGATTTGGACCCTGTTGTGGGTAGAGGAGGAAAAGCGGAGGTGCATTCTATGGGTGTTTCCATATTGTCTGGGATGGGGGGAGGGGGGAGGAGCGGTTGTATCAAACCCCCCGCACGTTCTGCTAATGATCTCTGTGTACAGGTGTTGAACCTGTGGTCTGCCTGGTGGAATTTTTTGCAAGGGTTATTGCATTGTTGTAGGGAATGCCCAGAATCATCGCAATTACTGCATTTTGCCTTACCGCATTCTGCTCCCAGGAACCACACCTAAAACATTGCCTCTTCACACCTGGGTAATTAACCATAACTCTAGCTGAGCCAATAGTGACAAAGTTCGGAACGGGCGTCTTCATCTCTATTGTGAAGGTGACGTCTCCTGATTTCCATTCCGGTTTGTCGGGATCGGTTCCCAGTTTTATGTTCTTGACCGTTCCCCATTTAGAGAACACCTTGTGAATGACATCATCACTTTTTTTTCGATGTATTCAAGGGGGAATCTGCTAACCTTCACTGTTCTCCACAGGCTTCCCACTAAGAAGGGGTTGATTTCAATCTCCCGACATTTGAAACCTTCCAGGAGTTTGTCCCTTGTTTCGTTGTTTTTGACGATTACCTGGTACTTTCCGGGCCCGTACGGGGTGAATCCATAGATGTTTGAGGAGCCTACTGCCTCGCATAGTGCTTGACAGATATACCTCTTATGCAGAGTGGGTTCGGTATCGAACCCAAGCGTTCTAACCCTAGGAAGTAGAGAGGTCATAGCTAGTCCTAGGAATAAGTCAAAGGATGAAAAAGCGTAGGGGACTGTTACCGTGGTGGTAGAGTAGATAGAGAAAATCCCGTAGGAAGAGGTCCTACCAGCAAAAGAGAGGAAAAAAAATAGACTAAAAGCCTACTAGCAAAAGGGACATAGAGTCGCCTTCCCCTTAAGCAGAAATCTCCGACTAGGCACGAAGCAAAAAAAAGAAAAAAAGATCTTACCAACCACGACTTCGAAACAGCTGCTTTCATCTACGATCTACGAGAGCGTCGACAGGATTCACACTGGACGGTACGCTAACCACACTACAGAAATGATCCTGTGAAGTATGATCTTTACTACAGAATACTACAGAAATGATCCGGTAAAGTATTTTGATTTTGAACAAAGATCTAACAAAAACCTTTTCATTAGAATGAAATAGAACAAAATATACAAATTTTAGTCTAGATTATAAATATATTAAAATTCATATCAATAAAAAGGTGTACTTTTAAGACTTCGAATATTTTTCAAAATTTCTCAAATTTATATTTTTTAAAAACTAATTTGCATTAAATATATAACTTTACATTTTTTATTTTTATGAAATATTATTTTAATATAAAATTAAGTGTTAATTTTTCTCTAATTTACCATATTTTGAATAATAGATTTCTATCAATGTAAGAGTTAAGCTTACAGCAATATAATACCACTTTCTGTTTTTAATTGGTTGCAAATAACGTGGTACATTCATATATGGTTTTCAAATACGTCCAGAGTTATAATAAATTTAGATAAAATTGCAAATAAAAATGGAAGGAGTTGATTTGTTTTCTATCCGCTGTTGTTATTTACAGAGCCCTTTTGCGCAGTTGTCAGAAAAATGTTAGCGTGACGTCATAGAGCAAGTATTTGGTTAACAGGTGGCGGCACTGTGTTCATGGAAGTTTGTTTATCTTCGGGTTTTATATGAAAGATTTTATATGGCTTGAAAGATTTTTTTTCCAGTAAACCTTGCGATATGAGTTGTAATAAATCGTTAAAGAAAAAGAAAGGGTTGGAAAATTTTGCTGTACTAAGACAACACGGAAGGAGCAAACGATAAAACACAAAGAATATAAAATTAGTGACCTGGATTAAGTGTATCAAGACCTCGTGAAAGAAAAAAGTTAAAGCATCTTGTATAACTATATGCCATGCGCAAAGCAGTTCATCTTTTGGTTGTATCGACCAACCATTATGGGAAAAAAATGGAAATGCTTCTAGTTTTATGGATTAAGCATCAAAATAAAGAAAGCCATCTTGTTTCAACTCAAGTGGTTTAAGAAAAAGCACAAAACGTTTATGAGGGTTTAAAAAATGATAATCTTGAGGTTAAAACGTTTATCGCTAATGCTGGATGGTTTTACATGTTCCAAGACCACGACTTCCACATGAGACTTTGTCCATTATAATATTATATTTAAACTTATTATCGGCATTCTATTGGTTTTAACTTATAAAGTTTTAAAGGTCTTCTATAAATCACTTGATGAGATTTATGACAATTATTAACAAATCATTTATGGATAATACAATACTGAAATTGTTAAATTGGTGAAATCAATAAGTTTGGATGAAGTCAATAAAGAAAATGCTGAAGGAATGTATGACTCCCATAGTTAAGACTAAACTAAAGACATTTTAATTGAGTTATTAAATGCTGGACAAAAGGAAGGGAGAAGGTGACGTAGGGACAAGTAGTGGTTACGGAAACCTTAACTAACATTGGATGATCAAAGTAATTTTAATTAAATTACATCAATTTAATTTACTTTTGTTGTTTTTGTTCTTATAAGTTTTATCTTGGTAAATTACAATATACTTTTAATTTTTATTTTGTTAACAAGTCAAAGAATCTTCCTTCGAAATGAGTTTTCTGTCTTCATTGTTTCCGTTTTCTTGGAAATATAATCTTTCAAGTTACTCGAATTTCGAATTATAGCATTTATCGAGGAAAGCATTGCTTTCATAACTTGAGGTATTACTGTGTGCATCATGGTTTTTTTTTTTTTTTTTTTTTTAAACAAGGGTTGCAAATTGTCTGTTCTCGATCATCATTGCAGAAGCTGAAGAATAAGAACTGCAATGTTAAATTAGGTTAAAGCAAGCACTTGTAATAAGATGCAGTTTTTAACTTCGAATTTCCAATTTCGAAACATTTGAGCTTGCGTTGTAACAAATTGAATTTTGTCTTTTTTTTTTTTTTTTTTTTGCATTCTCTTCTTAATTTAATAGCCCTAGGAAAAGATAATCGTATCCAAAATGAGAAAATCTTATTTTTACTTTACTGTAAAGGGCTGTTTTTTTTTATTAATAGTAAAAGTATGTCAGCTTTTACGTCAAATTACTGAGTTTTCTTCAATTCTCTCCCGTGTAGTATGTTTCATTTAGGAAATACCATTACCCAAAGTGGAACATGAGCGACCTCTAGAATAAACTGACAATTTCTGGTTGCAGTAAATAAATGAGAGAAATCTTGAAGCATGCTCAGACGATTGCCATGTTGTCTTGTTAGCAAATCCTGATAATAATAATGAAAAATATGCGAAATTACAAACTTCAGAACCCCCCCCCCCTATGTAATATAGAATCCCCGAACGATGTGAGAAGGAACGTTTCTGAAAGATGTATTTTGCGATCAGAAACTTAATTAATTAACACTCGGGAGGTCGAATCTGATCTGACAGATACATGCTAATTGTTAACATGAATATTCTTTAACTCTATTCTTTAATTCTATTGTATAGGTTGAAGGTCATGAGTAGCTGCGCGTGACTATATTATGAGTGCTATTTCGCACTTTTGTTTCTGTCAGTTTGGTTTAACACTTGTTAGGCAAAGATTTGTGATATTTGACCTGCGGAGATCGCGGCAGATCTGACAGATATTTGCTTATTTTGTAACAAAAATTTTTATTCTTTATATTTCTTTGTTTCAATAATTTCTAGATTGTAACTGAAAATAAACCATCATGTATTACTGAATACATGATGGTTTATTTGATTTGTGTTCATGTTACATTAGTTGTTTTTGTAATCCCCGTAGATGTCCTAGTGACTAGGACGAAATATAGGAAGTATTAACACGTTCATTGCCAATCACGCGATATAGTGCGACGCGAGTTCTCACCAAACGGTCGATCACGCGTTATCGCGTGGACGTCGCTAACTAAATAAAAAAAATAAAAAAAAATTTGGCCACCACACGAAATTCCAATTTTCAGCTTGGCAATGAAAGTGTTAAATTCTATTTTAACCCTTTTTGAGTGTTGTAAAAAATCCATTAAGCCTCCAACATGAAGATCTCTCTCTGTTGTGTCTGTTTATATGATTAGTCTCGTTCTTGGGTTTCTTTTCACCACCCTACGAGCATTGTCATCGTTTAATGACATCGGCCACAGTTCATCTCAAATGCTTTTATTGGACTGTAGTCATATAAACTGACGAAGTAATACAGCAGCCGATGATAATACTGAACTGGAAGTTGGTCGCCTCGAAGCCACACTCTTTTTCCTGTTGTACACAACTCGGACACTGGTACTACTCAGTATTCCCCACTCAGTATTCGACAAAAATGGGGAATACTGAGTAATACCAGTGTCTGAGTTGGTACTGGTACTACTCAGTATTCGACAAAAATGGGAATTTTCGCATCATAAATTTTGGTGTTGCATCGTCTGTCTTCACAAGAGTGTCAAATACTATACGCAATATAAAATAGGAAACAAATGAATTATTTAATTCATTTCTACTTTTTTTTTTTTTGAAATTCTCCTCCCTTCTTGTTCATTAATAAAAATCCCACATTTTTGAAAAGGTCATCTGTCTTCATGTTAGACGAATGACTTCTAAATAGTTAAAACCCCAAACAAATTTGGTTATATTGTTTCGTGTGGACAAACGAAAGGTTCAAGGTTTTATCATAATCTTGAAAGAATATTAAGGACGATTTGTTTTCCAAATCTCTCAGGCTCATCTGAACGCGTTCGACATTTACTTAGAGTATAATTAGGGTCACTAGATTTTATACAATCCTTCCACTTATCACTGTTTAAAAGCTGGATAGAGGTTTGGTTCTATGAAACAGAGAGATTTCGAACAATCTGGTTTCAATAAATAAATAAAATCTCCAGATTCTTACATCCACTAAAACCTCCACATAACCCCATGAAAAAAAAAAAAAAAAAAAAAAAAAAAAAAAAAAAAAAAAAACAGGCGTCTGTGAGATTCATTGCTTTTGTGGCATTTGCTACGCAGGCCAAACAGAAAGGTCGGGGGAGATCCGAATGTCTGAACATGTAAAAGACGTCGAAAAAAAACGAGCATAAATCAATCTTGACATCCCATACAACTACCACAGGTCATCCAGTAATTTGTCAACAAACAAAAATGCCATATGATCATAACTGTTTTACAAGAAAGTTCAAGGAAGCCTCTCAAATGCTAAGGATCCCCACACAATGTAATAAAATTCAAGGCTTAACTTACACCAAGTTTGGTCTGCTTTCATTAAATACCTAACTGCTACGGACCTAGGATACGACACAAACGATGACACAGAACGTGACAGCAACCAGCAATGTTCCAAACACGCATACAGTAATGAATTTAACATTTTTTAAATTCTGGTTGTTTAGTTGTATGTAACAGTTGTGAAGTTCTGATAACATATAACATGTGTGATTGAAGTAATATATTGTATATACATTACAATGCTATATTGTTGTATATTGTATATATTACTACAAAAATATGTTCGTTGTTCGTGGTTATATCAGTTACTTTAATATTACTTTTGTTCTAGGTGTTTATCAGAACTTTCCAGACCCCTTCTTATATGCAATAAACATATTATCGCATATACAATAATAGAAACCATCACTGTATCATTATTATTTCATTGTTCGGGTAAGTTGTTCTCAATAGGAATATAAAGCTACTGCTGTATCGGGTGGGTGTGGAGAAGGCAGTCAATAGGATAAGAAAGATCATGTGACTTTTTTTTGTCAAGAACAACAGGCGATGACATTTTAGCAAACAGTCAGCTCACGATGAATTGACTATTAAAGTGCTACGCACACGGAAAGTCTAGTTTGAATATAAAATTGTGTAGTATCAAAGGCTTTTCTTATAACATTTTTCTTAAGTTTTTCTTAATACTTGACTCAAGTATTAAGAACGCACAACGGACTTCTGGGTATGTGTGTTATGATCCATCGAGTCGCTTCCGACTGCAAGAACATACACTCTCCATGCCGATCTGTCCCTGCCCATGTCTTTCAGAACCTCCAAGCACACTCCAGTTGCTTCTTTAAATCCATCCACCCATCTAATTCTTGGTCTTCCTCTTCTCCTGCTTCCATCAACTTCAGCAAGCATCATCATCTTCTCTAGACTGTCCTTTGCTCGCATAATATGTCCGAAGTATGACAATTTTTGCTTGATGATGATAGCTTCGAGGGAACAATCTGGCTTTATTCTGTCTATCACTGATTTATTGGTTTGCTTTGCAGTCCATGGTATTCTTAGTAAGCGTCTCCAAAGCCATAATTCAAATGCATCTATCTTCCTTCTTTCACTCTTTCTCATATATATATATATATATATACCCCACAACTGTGGGGTTTATTAACATGGGTTTCCAAGTACTTATTTGACATAAATATTAACAAATCGCCGCTATTTTAAAGATATGTTATGCCGAAATTCTACAATCACACTATTGAAAATCGGATATTTGTAGCTTCATCAGAACAGTACTCCGTTTTTTGCACAGTTGGTATTAACTGCTGGATGTTGTAAAAAAATATTTCCGACACGTTAACTTCTTAATTTAGTTTGTGTTTGTCGTTTATTTTCTTGCTGTGTCAGAAGTTTATTTCCCTAAAAAATCCATCTAGGTTTATTAAAAGAATACTAATAATATAAACAAAAACTGAAGTTTAAATTGTTCCATATTTGCTATGCGTAAAGGAGTGTTTATTATAACTATTATTAGCATTAACCACAAACGTCAATAGAGGGCATCACAAACGTTCCTCCAGCGATACAAAAACGAAATAAACTTTATTGTGCACTTAACAAAATGTTAAAATATTTGCAGGGGTTACAAGGGACAACCACCATACAATATTGACGGAATTGGTGGAACATAACTGGAATTGGATAGGAAGAGGAGGTGAGGTCAGGTCTAGCGACCACTGTCGACACATAAACCACCTAACATCGGGGTAGGGTAAGGGACTACACCAGCAAGTAAACCATAAACAATTCCTCCAAAAATCGTCAACAATTAATAGCAATCAAGTCCAGTGGCTTTGGAAACTCCCTTTTCCGTGGAACTTGGACAGGATTTCATTTGATCGGATGCAGGAGGATGGGAAATCTGTAGTCAGGCTGCTCCATCGCAGATCCCTTAAGATACAGGAGCCCGAAATGGAACCCCTTCGCAGCTAGCAGAAGATGTCTGACACACTTGGCACGCACAGGTTAAAGCCTCGTAGTATTCGTAAGATCGTAGACTGTGATGAACGCCATGGTCGCAGTGTCGGAGATGGACCCTACGGAGTTTCTTGTTTTCATGCATGCACACCGGATGGAACGACTTCTTGTAGGGGAACCTCCAGTCAGATATCTACAAAGATAGTAATAATAATCATTTCTACCATTAATTAGCAATATCACGTGATATGATAGGCATGTCGGCGATCAATAATGATTCAAAAGATGAAACTGAATAATGATAAATAATATATAAGAAAATATATGAAATCGCATACTCCCAGTGCGCTAGTACTGGGAATACGCGAAACTTCCTTCACATTCAGTTCTCATTTAAAATAAAATAAAATTTCAAAAAATTGCACTTTCAGCTTCTGCGAGTCACCGTGAAAGGAAGCATAAAAGTTAATTGTATAAATTAAGTGGATATTAAATCCAGCATCATTTTAAAGCCGAATACAGAAACTATAAACGTGCGAAAATTGACCCGAGAGCTTACGGGAATACGCCGTCGCCATACTACCAGTTGCCCTAGCCGAACCTAGTTCATCGTGGTGTATAAGTTAAGTCCTCTCTAAAAATTAGGCGATTCCCCAGGACCACTCCTTACGAGTGACGGAAGAGATCGTCCAACTCAGCGACAGACTTCCCCCCCCCCCCACCACTGAGCAGAACCGCCCATATTCCAGGGAAAAGCATCCAACGACACGGTCCAAGCCGGAAAGCACTCTTCCCGGAGACTCAAAATGCTTTCCAAAGGCAAACCCCCTGAAATCTAATCCCTCTCACCTGGAAGCAGATTCCGAAAAAACCTACGAGAGCAAAAACTCTCGGTACTAAGTAACTTGGAACTTCTTTGGGAGATGGACCGAGTCCTTGACTCTTCACACCTTAATCTGATTTTAGCTTGTGTATGAGGGGATTATTGTGGGAAATTTACCCGCTTATTGTGATCATCGTAAGCTGTATTAGCTTTCTATTACAATGGCGGATTTCGGTTTTTTATATTTGAAACGATCTGAGGGTTTGTAGTTTGATGCCTGTCGAATTAGCTGATTTGGGTGATTATCTGTGATTGTGAAGAATTTTTCTGCAATGCCTGTCATGTAGGTCTTGATATCTGGAAGGTTGGCTTCTTGGTGTAACTGGAGGTTTCTGATGAACCAAAGGGCATTAAATGCGATTTTTAGGCATTTGTTCTGGATTGTTTGCAATCTGTGGATGTTCTGTTTAGACGTGTGTCCCCAAGTTGGTGAGGCGTAAGTTATCTGAGGTCTTATCACTGCTTTGTAGAGGAGAATTTTGTTGTTTATGTTTAGGAAGCTGTTCCTATTCAAAAGTGGATATAGCTGTGCAATAGTCTGACTTGCTTTGGGGGAGACACTGTTTATGTGTGTCTTGAAATTCAGGCGTTTATCCAGATAAACTTGATAGAGCTGTGCCAAGGGATGACTTTTCCAAACATTTGTATGCTTGTGTTCGGTTCTGCTTTACGTCTGGTGAAAAGTACTGCAGAGCTTTTTCCTGGATTGATGGCAATGCGCCATTTGGTGTACCAGTCCTCTAATTCGTTGACTGCTCTCTCTGTAGCTTGTTTGTGGCCAGATGTGGACGGAGGGATCTGGCTATGGTAATTGTGTCGTTGGCGTAGAGAGCGGTGATGGATGGGGACAACTTGGGAAGATCTGTCATGTATATGGAGAAGAGTAGGGGAGACAGCAGAGCGCCTTGAGGGACCCCACCGTGAGTCGCCTCTCTTTGGATCCGATTCCAGTGAGTTTTATTTTAAATTTTCTGTTATTCAGATATGATTTGATAAGTAGAACTAGTGGTAAATGAATTCCAACTTGGTGTAGTTTAAAAATTAGATATGGTGCCATATTCTATCAAATGCTTGTGTTATGTCCAGGAAGACTGCGTCAGAATGTTGGTGCCATTCGAATCCTAGTGTGATGTATTCAACGACCCTGTAAATTTGCAGCGTTGTGTAGTGATGTTTCCTAAAACCGAATTGCTCGTCTTGTATGACGTGGTTGATATCTGTTGCCTCTTGAATCCGTGTGAGCATAGCGCGTTCGGTTATCTTGCCTATACATGATAAAAGGCTGATCGGTCTATAATTCTGAGGAAACTGCGTATTTTCCAGCTTTTTGAATTAGGAAGACATCCGCAAGCTTCCATCACTCTGGAAAATAACTTAGCCGAAGGATGGCATTAGTGATGGCGACCAAATGCATAACCGTTTACGGGGCAGTAGATTGAGCGCCTTGTTCGTTATTCCATCTGGACCCGGATCCTTTTTGTTGTTTAGTTTTCTTATGATCTCATATATTTCTGTGGGTGACAGGGTTTGTTGTTGGATTGAGATGACGCACTTGTGTGTGGATTTTTCTTATGAAGTTTATATTCATATTTTTCTTACAAAGTTTATATATATATAAACTTCATTATATATATAAACATATATTGATATAAAAATATCAATATATATATATATATATTGATTTTTTTCTTATGAAGTTTTTATAATAATAATAATTTGTGAGTTCAACTAATCTTCATCATCGGCCTGTAGAGTAAGATAGGCTGAGAGTCAGCAGATAGTAGGAGAGGAAATAAAGATAGAGTGCATAGTGATAAAGTAGGTAAAAGAGGTCTCCGTTGACCTATTTTAACTGTTGCGTTTCTAAAACGGTTGTTGATTTTTCACTTTAAAAAAAAAGGAAAAACAAAGGAAACTAAACAAATTTAACAGGAGCAAATATATTTTAGGACTATTCGAAAACATTTGAGACAGGAGGCTTTGTGCTGAGAAAACCCAGAGCTTGAATAAAAGTCCTTATAAGGACTAGCTTAAAGGGGCGAAGCAATATTGCTTTTCATATTCCCCGTTGTCTGTAGAGGACAGTGTAAGAAAAAGGTGTTATTGAGCTATAAAGCTCTGATCATGGCAGGAGGGTAACAGCATAGCCGAGCCTCAGTTAGAACTTCGTTGGCTACAGCATTGTCATCTATTACCCTCCAAGGGTACCAATTTTAGTCGCCTCGTACGACGTGCATTAGCTACATTGGTGATACGTAAGTAAAGCCAATCTCTAAAAATTAAGACGATCCCTAGACCACTCAATAGTGGCCGAAAGACCGTCCATCTCAGCGTTGGCGCCACTCAATGATGGCCTTCCACCCAACACCACCACCGAGCAGAACCGCTCAAATTCCGAAGAAAATAATTCACCGACAAAGCCCCTCAGCAGGAGAACACTTTCCCCGGAGACTCAAATTGCTCCCTTAAGGCAAAAACCTTAAGAGAACGAACTCAAACTCTCGAATCTCAGCGTCCAATTAGTCGCCTCATCCATTGTCATCCATTACCCTCCAAGGGTACCAATTTTAGTCGCCTCGTACGACGTGCATTAGCTACATTGGTGATACGTAAGTAAATTGGTGATACGTAAGTAAAGCCAATCTCTAAAAATTAAGACGATCCCTAGACCACTCAATAGTGGCCGAAAGACCGTCCATCTCAGCGTTGGCTCCACTCAATGATGGCCTTCCACCCAACACCACCACCGAGCAGAACCGTTCAAATTCCGAAGAAAATAATTCACCGACATAGCCCCTCAGCAGGAGAACACTTTCCCTGGAGACTCAAATTGCTCCCTTAAGGCAAAAACCTTAAGAGAACGAACTCAAACTCTCGAATCTCAGCGTCCAATTAGTCGCCTCTTACGACATAGCTTGTATTTGCATTGGTGCTATTCTTATCCCGGCAACCACACGGGGATCCTTATAAGGACTGGCTTAAAGGGGCGAAGCAAGAATGCTTTTCATCTTCCCCGTTATCTGTAGAGGACAGTGTAGGGATAAGGTGTTATTCAGCAATTAAAGCTCTGATCATGGCAGGAGGGTAACAGCAATAGCCGAGCCTCAGTTAGAACTTCATTGGCTACAGCATTGCCATCCATTACCCTCCAAGGGTTAATACCACACGGGGATAGCTTGAATAATCCGAAGTGTATTTTTTGTATGCAAACTCTTAGTAGGTGCGTAAAGTATTTACTAAAATAAAAAGTTAAATTACTTATTTTACCGATGCTAAATTAAATAAATTAGATAACTATTGAATCCAATATTATTTCAGAGCTGAATACAAAAATTATAAAAATTTAATGCAAAAATTGAAAAACCTAGTCTCTGACGAAAACCAATGAATTTGAAACAGCAGTCAGACTAGTAATACCTTATCAAAACGGAATATAAGGTAATATACGGGCACTTACCGATCGTGCTTTTCCTAATAAATTCGGCTAGGGCAACTCGTAGTATGGCGACGGTGTATTTCCGCAAGTTTTCTGGTCAATTTTCGCACGAAACGTTTATAGTTTCTGTATTCGGCTTTGACATAATGTTGGATTTAATATCCACTTAATTTATCGAATACAAAAAAATAAACGAATAATACGAAATTAATAATTTTTAGACTTGAATTGACTTAAGTTTTTTTTTTTTTTTTTTTCAAAATTTAATTCGATATCGACATTCTAACTCATCTTTTAAGAATGCTATAGGAAGAACAAAATCAATGAAGATTATCGAAATCAAAAGAAAAATATAAGAATATACACTACCTCTCCAGAATCACATCTACCCCAGCAAGTAATCACTCGTAAATAATCCCAACACTGACGTCCCTTGTCATCTGTTCTAGTTGCCTTGTACGTATACTCTCTCCTGTGACATTCTAGAGTCGTCTGTGGATTATTCGAAGCTAATATACTAAGGGACCCTATTAGAATGATGATCAAAATCCGAAGCAGCATGGTTCATCAGGGATTGTCTGAAAATAAAACAGCATTTGAAAAAAAATAATAATAAATTTGTGTTTACATCATTAATAATGCTTTTTGCTTTGTTAACAAGTAAGGAAATTTTATTGTTAAACAATCATCAAAAAGGAGAGAATTTTATCATTGAATTAATTGAACAAAAATTAATAATTATTCTCGCTATTCGACAACATTAACATTAATGCTTCTTTGAGGAAATGTGCGAAGAGCTTTGAGCCTATATGATAACAAATACGAAATTGGTTGCCATGACAATTTGAAATGAACTTTGAGTTTCAAGATCCAATAATCATACAGATCACTATTTAATGAAATGCGCATGTGTTAGTGACGTCATTAACGACTTTCACTCTAGGATACGAAATTATTAAAATTACTGAGCCAATGATTTTTTTTTAACGCATTGTGGCTAAATTTTTCTTTTTGAACTACATTGATGAATAATACTAATTCGTAACTAATTTTATTATAAATTCTTAGCATCCTTGACAAGATTCGAAGTTTGATCTTTTAAAACTAATGACATCATCCGTTCTGATCGAGCTACAGTAACTCCAGTTATTTACACTTTTTTTTTAAGACTGAAAATCTGTCATGCAGCGTATTTTAGATTATCGTATTTATCCTCGATTATCCGAGTACAGATTATAATGTTCATCTGCAATTCTTTCTTTAGTTTACTGATTTGATTTGATTCATAAAAGGACCCGCTATAAATATATACTCAGAAAATAAATGATTCATAAAAGAAGGTACATTTGTGTGTGACTCTTCTTCCTGATCGAGCCTGAGCACTCAGAGATGACAAGTATGCGAAAAGAGTATGTCACTCACTCTACGTAGCTAAAAGATCGATCGGCCCGCGTATTTCTTAGAGATGGAGTTTATCGATGTTATTTCTTGTTATACGTAATTTTTCAGAGTGCACAATCCTGGGGAAATGTCTTAAAAACTGGAGAAAAAGTTGGTTCGCTATGCGACAAATTTCCGTTAATGAAAAATTTGAAAAGATGGAAATCGGAAACATAGCTTGCAGAAAAATATGCCATTAGGGAGGTAAATTGTTTGCAACATAAACAAAAGGAAATTAGAGGAATTTGCAAACTGTAGGTTCTTCTAAGCGAAAGAAAATGATGTAGATCAAAAGCGAAAGGAATATAAAAAAATTAATTTCATCTTTAGAAAAAATTAAATTGATTATACGAAGAAGAATTTTACAATAAAATAAGCTAATTGCTAGAAAATACTGTAGTGATTATAATATAATTTCTTAGAAATTAATTCACCGACTTTTAAAGTCAGAGGGCGTTACATGATAACAAATCCGAAATTGGTTGCCATGACAATTTCAAATGAACTTTGAATTTCAAGATCCAATAGATAATCATACAGATCACTATTTAATGAAATGCGCATGTGTTAGCGACGTCATTAACGACTTTCGATATTTGAAGTAATGGTTATTATATTTTCATAATAATTAAATAATATAATTAAACGTCTTAAATAAATTATTGTATAATAATAAATATTGTTATAATTATTTTGATTAGGCTGTAAATATAAAAATGTTTAGGAAAAATAACAAGATTTTCTTACACCATTTCAAAGAATGGAGAAAATATTTTAATAAGGAGCTTTATTATAAATTTTATCAGTTCGTGTTTTATCATTCTTGGGACTGTTAACTAATCCATATTTTTTATCATTCTTGTTATATATTATATATATATATATATTATATATATATATATATATATTTCACAATCCACTGTGGATTGTTATTGCTTAATCAAAAGCAATCTTTTGCTATCTTCAATGTATGGCCCACTGCCTTTCTTGTCAAGTAACTTGATTAATGTTCTTTTCCCCGATTATTCCTACAAACGTCAATTAGAGCAAGTTCGTCATCAATGACTTCATCGGGGTGCTTATCACTCGCTTCTAAATCGGCTTTATTACCGTCGCACACGTCTCTTTCGGCGTTTCGCTTAATACAAGACAAACAAGTGACCCAACAGTCTTGTGTACACGACTATGGCTGACATCGTTAAAAGAAAAGATCCTTTGACGGTGACAAGCGTAGGTAGAGAACACAACTACCCACGGTATTTGGGTAGTGCGCCTTCCCCTTCTTGAGGAAAGGAAGATGGGGGACACTTCTTGTAACTGGAGCCATCATCGGAGGTCACAATAGGTAATAAAATTTAACCAATGGCAAATGAAGTCGGGATAAACGCCTTTAGGTTTGAGGAAATTAACGGGTAAGGGTGGAACCCACTGATGAATCCCACGTCCCCAAATATACCACCCTTAAGTTGATGGTTGGATGTTCGGATGTACATCAAAATAATTAAGACTATGAGATAACTTCATTATACCTATAAATTGCATTTCCAGGATAAAAAAAAAAAACCGGAGATTCCGGAGGGGAACGTTCTAAGTTGTGTATGACACCTGTTAACTCACCTTTAACTGAAAGGCCCTCATAAATATTCCAGTCATACTGCAAAGGAAAAAAAAAGTTTTTTTTTCTTGCTCAAAGTGGGATCGATGCTACCGACTACGCTACACAGGCGTCGAACTGTTTAAGGGAGAAGCCAGCTAATTAATCTTCCTCCTCGAATGAAGATCTATTTAAGGGTTAACTTGTCCAATTATTTCCCTTCAATACGTTAAGAAGTTGCTTATCCGGTGGTTCCCAAACTTAAGGAAGTGACGTCGGCCTGCCACCTAAGGTCACACGAAAACGACGAAATCTTAATTAAAGTCGGCTCCAACGAAGGTGATTAGAAGCATTGACGGGATGTGTTTATTCGGCAGATTAGCCGTTCCTTTTAAGTGAAGTGCTTCCACCTGGGAAAACAATGGTGCTTTTAGCGCCACAACAATTTGCGGAGTTGTTGACAGCAGTTGCTTCCGCTAATAAGAGTTTTTTTTTTTTGGACTGCCTCATTAGGATCTTGCTTATACTGCAGATACAAGACGCAGTTGTTGTTTTTCCAGAAAGAAAATTATATGAACGTGTATATACGACTTTATTTTATTTTATTTTTATTTTTATCAATGTACACTTAATTTCGTACTAATCTTTCTTTTTTGTATACTTGCTATAAGCATATATATAAATCATAAATAGCTGAAAATTAACTACCAGGAAAAGAAGTAAAAATAACTATACATTATCGAAATTATTCATAGATTTATTACAACCATAAAAATAAAGATAAACGTCTACCTGTTTAGCTGTCTGCTAAGAGCTTCGTCAGGAAGATTAGCGTACTAAATAAAATACAAAAGAAATAAAGAAGAACTTTTAAACAGCAGTTACTTTTTTAACACTTAATATTAAGAATGACGTGGTGTAAACCGTTTATTGTTATATAAGATGTTTAGATAATTACTCGCTTAATGGAATCTGTTATGTTGCTTAGTCGTATTAGAGACTTTCAAATTATGTAATATGAAGCACTGGTTCTTGTCCAGGCAGAGGACTAATCCATTTCACGATGTTGTTGTTCGCTTTTGTTTTCTTTTATATTTGTTTCACATGTTCGTTTTTACTGATTTCAAAACTTCTTCCAGTTTGACCGATGTATCCTTTGCAGAACATGGAATTCTGTATCCTGTAATGGTTATGTGGATGATATTTTTCATGTGTGGAACATACTCTAAAAGACTTACAGGATGTTGTTTATTTCCTTAGCAACTGCCATCCAAACATTAAGTTTACGCTAGAAATCGAAAAGAACACCAAAATTCCGTTTTTACATGTTCTGATAAAAAAATTTAAAAAACCCAGATGGCTTAGAAATATCTTTAGAAGTCTGTGGAAACTAATCCATACAGGAGGATATTTCCCCGCTAATTGCTTTCATCACTCATAACAAAAACTAGGAATCACCACAACCTTAAACTGACCTTGTAAAATCATTGAAGATGATGAAAGAAAAGAATGAATTAATCTTCTATTCCGCAAATTTCTTCAAAACTCCTTTCCGAGAAACTAACTCGTACGATAACAAATACAGATTCTAGTGGTTTAAGTTCCTTGTCCTACATCGGTGGAGTTCCAGAACACACATTCGTAACTTTTCAAAACAACACAAGTCAATATCAGAACTTCGTTCAAACCAGTGCACTTGTTACAGAATTTTATACGTTCGTCTAAAGACAGCGTACCTTTCGAAAAACAGCAAGGAGTAATAAGATTACTTACTGGAGGCCTGAAGTGACTTCAAAAAGTTCCGTGTTTCGTCTCCACAGCAGGGTTTCTGGATTATGTAAAAAGATAAATAAAAAACCAAAAACTATAATTAATAAAAATATGAAAAAATATTCATTAGCCCACCCACCGTACGAATATATCTACGTGTGTGTGTGTGTGTGTGTGTGTGTGTGTGTGTGTGTGTGTGTGTGTGTGTGTGTGTGATATTATCAGGAAATAAGAGTGATGGTTTAAATGCAACAAAACTTAGAAGAATGGTAGATATTATTAACTCCTAAATTCAGTAAATATTTTGAGAAATATTTCTAAAAAAATTCCATTCAAAATAAATAATAAAAATTTAAATAAACTAAAATATTAAATAATTAATTGTCTTTTAATTAAATTTTTTATTAGTTTTTAATTATTGAAAAACTTAATTATTTTAGTATATACACCATAAATTGTATAGAATAAGTGGAATAGAATAGGAAGTTAAAGTTAAAGTTAAAGCGAAATAGCACGGGGGGGAAAAGACTCACAGGACGAGCAAGATAATATAATATAAACAGTTTAATACAATTAGGAGTGGCCTTTAAAAGATAGAAGCCTAAAAGCCAATCAAATAAGAGACCTGACAAATAATATTCCAGTCTGGGAGAAATTTATCGATCTTAATATCATGAAATATTAATTGCAAAAGACTGATAATATCTGGTACATCCCTTAGGAGCTTATGGAAGGATGATGATAGTGAATATGTGGAATATTGTTGAGATTTTGATCCTATTTTCATGCAACATCTTCATTTTTAAGATAGCTTTTACTATATGGACACCGATATAAGGAAGATGCAGCTCTCCCACTCCTTAGATAAATCTTTCTTAAGCCACTTGAGTCGAAGGTCGTTTCTCAGACTGTTGGGTTCTCTCTCTTTTGAAGAAACTTTGGGTGATCATGTGATATCTGCCAACGGGGGGGTAAGGCAGTCGCCGAGCAACGCCACCAAGCAGATGATGTTGGAAGATCATTTAGCGTTTAGGGAGAGAAGTCCAATGGCAATTTTGGTAAATGAGAAACGACTACAGAATCGCAAAGTATACGAAAATCACAAGAATTGGTTGCAAGATAATATCAAAAATAATAAAAATTAATATAATATAAATAGGGATAATCAGAAATGATGGAAAGAATTCCCACTATTCGTTCTGCTCATTAAAATAGAAAAAAATCTGATATCTTAATTAATGTTTGTATCTCTTTGCACAAAAGCGAGCGGTTGACTATTGCAATATCAATTTTAATCATTAAAATAATGTTACCGCATCTTTGCATATTGTTCATCGGCAACAATTACCTTCATGGGTTGCTAACAATACAAATATATGGATGATGTCATCAATTTCATGTGCTATAATGGAAACTTGATGTTTATGTATTCCACGCTGTTCAATTTAAATCCCAGTTCAACTGTAGCAATCATTTTAGAAAAGATCTCAATGCGACATTGTTTAACGAACTTCTCGTTTTCACTTGACTTTAGAATAAATTGGAAATTTCAAACGATATTTGGATAATTGATCACAACGATCGTTTATCAACATATATATAGTTGTATAAATAGTGCACTTGTGGCTATTTATTTAGAATCGAATATCTCTGTCAGTGATTCTTAATTCATGTCAGTGTATAATAACAGTAACAATACTAATGCCACTCAGGTTTCTTAAGAGTGTAATTCACAACGACCTTCTCCGTAACTGCGAATTTCCATCAATAAGTATATCATAACAAAACATTATCGTTATGAAAATCTCCAGTGCAAAATCAAGTTCTAATTTTTCTGATACGTTTAACTGCTTCGATATAAATTTCGGACTCAACAGAGATTTGAAAAAAGCAGGGATATCATAGGATAGACTCATAAAGAGATACGTGTAGTGATGAACTTTAATTCGGTTCTCTTTCATGGATATTTCTTAGTCCTCAGTTTTGATTTTATTTATTTAAATTCACCGTTGAGAATTGTTTATTTATTTGCATACTATTCCCATCACCTGTTTACGAGGATTATCCAATCTACGCAAGAAGAAACTCCCTAGTACGGCCTTTTTGTTTGCAAGCCTGTGCACCAGGAGTATCAAACTCAATTGGACCGCGAGCAATTTGCCATAAAAGTGTATCTCGAGTGGGCCGCACAAATGTTTTCCACTAAAACAAAAGCTACATTAATTAGAATCGAACGGAAATCAAAGAATGAGTAAAAATAAATTGGAAAATTAATAATGAAACTTTAATTTATTCTAAGTCCTTACAAGATATAAAATAATAGTACAATGATTATGCCAATATACAGTCAAAAATAGTATAGTATCATTAAAAACCATCGCAAAAATGTACAGATTTTTGCGATGGTTATTAGCTTGAATTTTTTTTTATGTTTGTGTAGAAATAAAATACACCTATTTTTGAGGGGGGAAACGTCCATATTTTGGGGAATTTTTTAAATAAGCTTGATCTGTGGGCTGTTTTGTTACCTTTCAAACATGAGAATAACTCTGTTCACATAAATAGATGCTTCCACAATAACATAGATGTTGGAAGTTTACTTTCCACTTGGTTAGACTATAATAAATTTAGTTTACTCCTTTATCCAAGTGTAAGCAAACACAGTTTTCGCCTGAAAATATCTTCAGGACTAAGGTAAGGTGGTACATCCCTTGGCAACTCGTAGCAAAGGTGGACCAAGCTTGTCTCAATATCTCCCATAATGCAAAGCACATCTCCTTGGGGACATGTATAATTCTATGTATTAAGGGAAGGGCCACTACCCAGACCGGTTTCGATCTTTATTGAGGTCTCGTCAGTGGGAGCCAGACTCCGAGTGGTGATGCTAAGGCAGAAGCTATAGAGAAGTCATATTTACCCATACGAGTTGCCAACCTCAGTCCTGAAGTTATTTTCAGGCGCAAACTTTGTTTGATTACACTTTCATAAAGGATTAAACTAAATTTATTATAATCTAACCAAGTGGAAAATAAACTTCCAACATCTTTCTCTAAATCCAGAGTAATTTAATAATAAGGTGGTACACCTGTTGGCAACTCGTATAGGTAAATATGACTTCTCCGTAGCAGACCCAGATGTGGGAAAAAAAGTCCTTTTTAGGACTTCCAGGGCAACAAATGGCAATGCTGTAGCCAATGAAGTTTTAACTGAGGCTCGGCTATTGCCGTTACCCAGCCATGACTAGAGCTTTTAGCTCAATAACACCCCATCCACACAGATTTTCTTCATTCAGATGACGGGATAAAGAGTCAAGGACTCAGTCCATCGCCCAGTTCTTTTAAGAGTGGTGATGCTGGAGGATAGGCAGGGGACCCCGTGTGGTTGCCTGGATAAGAATAGCACCAATGTAGCTAATGCATGTCATATGTCATACGAGGCGACTAAAATTGGTACCCCGGGAGGGTAATGGATGGCAATGCTGTAGCCAATGAAGTTCTGAGGCTCGGCTATTGCTGTTACCCTCTTGCCATGATCAGAGCTTTATAGCTCAATAACACCCTATCCTTCACTGTCCTCTTCAGACAACGGGGAATATGAAAAGCATTCTTGCTTCGCCCCTTTAAGCCAGTCCTTATAAGGACTAAAAAAAAAGAGTGGTGATGCTAAGTCAGATGCTTTAATCTTTTATAGCAATTTAGCATCACATGTACATCACAACTGATCGTTTCCCTGATGTTTGACATTTAAATCATTCAAATATCCGGTAATATCAAAAAGTTGATTATCTTGCCATAAAGAAAGCTTTCTAGGAAGATAATCAACGATTGAGTTCGCTGCTCATTTCCAATGCTCAGGACCTGCTGATGGTAATATAGTGGAAAGAATGCAGTGTTGGAATGTCTGAATACATTTTTGTAATTGTGATATAAATTTTTATGATTGCAATTATATTATAGCAGGTCGTTGCATCCATATTGTAACTATAAATGTACGAAAACGAAAAAATTGAATATTTAAATCGATATTTCTGTTTTATTATAAAAAGCAACCATCCTTTTTTTTTTATCTTTCCTTGAGACGTCACGGGCCACAAGAAATTGGTTTTGGGGTCGAATGTGGCCCGAGGGCAGCTAGTTTGACACCCCTGCTGTACACCAATCAACTGCTTGTCTTCAGGATATGCATAGTTCTTTCTTTCTACCTATCGAAGAGCTAAATGAATAATTAATATTATTGCCATGAAAGATCGGACCCACTATTGTCTGTTATGATTTCATAATAACAATGTAGCGTATATTCTATGATAATTCCCATTCATGAAAGTTTGGAAATCTAAAGCAAATTAACATCATAGATAGATAAGCAGTAAAGGAACCGAGATCTTCTCTGTAGAAACCAAAATATGGAACATTTGTATGCCACTTCAGGTCCCCAACGAGCAGGTTAGCGATAATATTAATCTGCCATCCAAGAAAACATTTACAAACATCCATGATGGCGGGATTCAAACCCACATCTGGTTGGTGTGCGAGAATAGATACGCTAACCACTCAGCAAACCAAGCTGGCTTAGATGCTCAGAATTTAAATTAAAAATTGATTTCTCCCGATAAATTCCACTAATATTCCAAATGGAATGTGCTATTTATGTGCGCCGACAAGTAAATAGATTGTTGACGAACATTATAAACCCAAATGGACATTTTTAATGATAAAAAACAAAAAAACAAATAGAAAATAATACAAAGACATGATAAACAAATCGATTTTTGGCCAATATTATGATTCTGGAACCTTGTAGAAGCGTTTCTAGTACTGTAGTTGAAACCCATTTTTATGTAAAGTACTAAAATTTTAGAACGAGCTAGTTATCGTTTCGTCAACAGAAAAACTTGCATTTGTGAAAAAAAAAAATAAATTCAAGAAGATTTCTATAATAAACTACGAACTTGTAAATTGGATCCCGGAGATAAGCACTCTTAGGTATGCTAGAATAGTCGTAACAGTAGAAACATTCCATGGCAACATACATTTCTCTTAATAACTAAATAAAAGAACTCTATTTCCTCCCAGTCCCCACGCATTTTATCAGAACTGCCAACTTTCTTCTGTGACTGAGATTTGTTGAAGCAGTAACATCGACTCTTTTCTTTATACAAGAAAAACGAAGAAGTAAAAAAAGAAGTAGAAGCAGGACTCAATAATAGCCCTATTTACACCTCAAAGAAATGGTAAACATTGAATTTGAACCAAACGAAAGCAGAATCCTTGATGGGGATATATAAAATAAACCAAAGTATCTCCTGGGACTCTTCCTTTCATGTCTTAATGCACTTGAAGAAAGGGACAAATACCAAACTGGAGGTGCTCTATATACTTTACTGTCCATATTGTTTTTCTAATACTTTTCTCCAAGGCACGTGGGGGGGGGGAGACACACTACGCATCAACCCCACTTGGGGTATGGATAGAAAGATAAATTCCAAAGTTGCGGCACAAATCAGAAACCAAGAATGCAAATATAGAGAGAAAATAGCAAACGTTATTCTAGCATGCTTCAATTATTGGTGAAGGTTCGAGTTTTATATGTTATTTTTTTTCTTGAAAAGTTTCCTGGAATTAATAATCATCAACAGTAGCATTCTCTATCAGATTATTTAAAAAGATGAGTTTAGTTGTGTCTCTATGACTTTTTGTATGGTAGTGTATATATATGGTGAGATTTAAAACATTCCTCTGAATGGTAAACAAATACGAGGACTCTGTCACAGTTATTAGCTTTATTTATCTTTTTTTTTTCATTTTAAAATAAACAGATTTATTTCTGCTTATGACAAATATTGTAAACATATCGCGTATCGCAAAGCCTTTTGGGAAACAATCACGATGTTAGTAATGTTTAATCTCTATATTTTTTTTTAAAAAAATTAACGACTACAGCGGATTTTTATGTGTTTTTAGATAAGACACTATATTTGTTTATAACAAAGCGCCTCTTAGAAAACATGAAAAATATAGCAAATCAGTAGCAAACAAAGAAGTCTATTCACTTTTCTTTCCTAGTTATGAGAAATGCCTTCGTCGCATTTCTTTTACTTATGTTTATTTTAGCGTTTATTTCCGTAAGAGAAATGCATTCATTGCTTTTTCTTATCTCCTAATCACGACGACTTGCCACTGAATAAAAAAAAAATATTCTCGAAATTGTTAATTACAATATATTAAAAAAATTCAGTTTATATATGTATATATATATATATATATATACTTTTTTTTAAATGACAACAGCGATTTACACCCTCTGCATCAATTAATTAATAAATTTATTTATATATGTGGCGCTAGTGTTTTTAGTATGTTTTCGAAAGAACACAGCTGTAGTTGTAGTCTCGAAATCAATGACAACCACTTTATAGCACTGTGAATGAAACATAGTAAATAAATTGAAAATTATGCTATTTTAATTACATTTTTTGTAATCATTGATAATTTAAAAGAACAATATAATTTCTATAAAATATAAGTTAAATTGAAATCAAAAATAGAATTTAGAAAAAACTCTTAAGTTTTATAAAATATTTTTTATATTACATTTATGATTATAAAACACCATAACTTAAATAACATACTTTTCTCTAAATAGAACGTCCAGAGTATGGTACATAGAATGTATATGATTATTACAGATTTTTAAAGTACGAGTGAAGAACCAACGAAATATAAATTCATAACTGAATGATAAGAATTGCGTGCATCTCTTTGTGTTGTCCCTTACTCGAAAGTGTTCTTCATAAGAATAACAGTAAACGACGCGTCCATCCACGTCGAAATCTGACATTCTTCAACCGTAAGCTGTGACAGTGACACAAACTACACAATAAGACAACTTCATCGACAAAGCGACGACGAGTAGAGTGTGGGTTTCGCAAGACGGAAATCAGAGGAAGGAATTATCTTTTCTACTCGCTATGAAACTCTTCAAGAAACAGCCGGAAAGAAACGAAATATTTCTGTCATTCATTAGAGTTCCGCCCAGTCCGTTTCCGGAGCATTACTGGAGGGGGGGGGGGGAATACTGTTGTTTCTTGTCACAGGTGCTACACACAGACCCGCCCTTGAGCGCTACCCATTACATGACAACGCCAGTAATTCATGGTCGATGTTACTTGAATTCTTTGAAAAGACTCGCCAGTCGTTTGCAAGTTTAAAACGCAGATCTCGTTTTGTTTTAAGGAATAATTACAATAATAATATTTCCATCCGGCTTCAGCAATGATTGACATTTGCTTTTACTTCGATAAAAATACATTTTACATTGTACGGAACATAGCAAAAGTAATCATCAAGGTAAGAGATCAACAAAAGTACAAGATTGCAGAATCGTTAGAGTTCTTGTCATCTTAGAAAATTTCACACCTAATTTTAGTAAAAATGAACTAATTTAATAAAATTTAGTATAACATTATATTGGAAATTATATTATATTCATGATTTTATATCAGTGCATTGTATTGAGCTATATATACATATATTCCCACGTCATTTTTCTTTATACACCTTTCTGGATATTTTATATTATTCTTATAAATTAAAGATATGAGTAGTTAATTGTTTCCCCCAGTCAGACTAATAAAGGTAATACATATAATACATATATCTGAAAGACAGATACATGCAGGTCAGGGTAGGCGAAACGATTTCGACCAGAAGCAGGATCTCGGCAGGCGGTAGTTATTTAAAAAAAAAAAAATTAACTTTTAATTTTAAACTTTAATTTTAACTTTAAATCTATTAGTGGTTGTTATCAGCTTTTAAAAATCCTCTATTAATTCAAAGAAATTACAACAGATAAATAACAGTAAACTAAGAGCTAATAGTAAATTCATATCAAATATCGGGCAAAAGCAGGGGTTTACGGACATCACCCATAAATCCCTGACAAGGGATTTATGGGTGATGTCCCATAAATAAACATCAAATTTAAGTTTCAGTTATGTATGGTAAATCTCCTTAAACGTTAAAGGGGAAAAAAGAACACGGGATAGGAGATGATGTATATAGACTTCTTAGCCAAACCCACTATGTGGAACCGCTAATCTGGTCGACTGAGGCCTCTTTTACCTACTACTATCCTACTCTAACTCTCGTTATCTCCTCTCACACTCTCTGCTGATCCTCAGCATGCTTTTTACTCCAAAGGCCGATGATGAGAAACATGAACTCCCATTCGACCTCAAGGATCTCTTCTGGCACCTCTACTGTTTTCAATCTATGTAGCAGACATCCCTCTGAACCCAAGAACAACATTCACTGCATTATATGCTGATGATACTGCACTGATGTCAAGTTCACTGAGCCCGAAACTGGCAACTAAAAGACTACAAACCAGCATACACACTTTAGAAAAGTGGATGGCAGACTGGAGGATCCAAGTTAACCCCCAGAAAAGCTCAGCCATACTGTTTACTATAAAGAAAATCCATACCATGGAGGATATTTATTTATTGGGAGTAAAGATTCCATGGCAGACTGAAGTTAAATATCTTGGAGTGATTCTTGATAGTAAACACCTATTCAGCAAACATATTAGTTACATCACCTCAAAGACATCCAACGTCTTAGCACAGCTCTACCCTATGATCAACAGACAAAGTAAACTGGACATGCAAACAAAATTAACAATTTACAGGATGGTAATTAGACCGGTTATCACTTACGCATCCCCAGCTTGGAGCCACACCGCAAATTCTAACATTCTAAAACTTCAGAGATTACAGAATAAGTGCCTGAGGATGATTCTGGATGCTCCCTGGTTCATAAGAAACACCCAGATCCATAGAGAACTTAATATCCCTTATATCTCTTCCTTTCTCATAAATCTAGCTGAGAAGTTCTTTACCAAGACAAGTAACCATCCAAACCCGTTAATCAAGGAAGCCTCGGAATATAATGAAGAAGAAATCTACAAATTTAAAAGACCAAAATCTATTTTAAGTTCAGCTGAACGCAACTAACTTCATTGCCCTCAATGGGCGAGCATATAGTTCACAAACGATCCATTCAAAGTTCTTTCATGACAAGACAAAGGGGAATATGAAAAGCAATTTTGCTTCACCCATCTAGCCAGAAATGTTAATGTTAATGTTAATTGTTCCTGGAGATTGGACCGTGAGATGCAGTGATGATTAATTAATTAATTAATTAATACCCTTGGAGGGTAACGGATGGCAATGTTGAACCAATGAAGTTTAACTGAGGTTCGGCTGTTGCTGTTATCCTGGGTGATGAGTTCGCTCTCTTAGGGGTTTTGCCCTAAGGGAGCAATTTGAGTCTCCGGGGAAAGTGTTCTCCGGCACGGCCCGCTGAGGGGTTCTTGTCGGTGAATTATTTTCTTCGGAATGAGCGGTTCTGCTCGGTGGTCGGTTTCAATGAGTGGAACCAACGCGGAGATTTGGACGGTCTTTCGCCCACGAATGAATGGGCTAGAAATCGTCTGATTTTTTTTGAGATTTTACCCCTTTACTTAAACAAAGGGTAATGGATGGCAATGAAGTACTAATGAAGTTTAACTGAGGTTCGGCTGTTGCTGTTACCCCCCAGGGGCGCTGAGATGCAAGAGTTTTGAGTTCGCTCTCTTAAGGTTTTTGCCTTAAGGGAGCAATTTGAGTCTCCGGGGAAAGTGTTCTCCGACACGGCCCGCTGAGGGGCTTTGTTGGTGAATGATTTTCTTTGGAATTTGAGCGGTTCTGCTCGGTGGTGGCGTGTGGGTGGAAGGCCATCACTGAGTGGAGCCAACGCTGAAACGGACGGTCTTTCGCCCACGATTGAGTGGCCTAGGGATCGTTCGAATTTTTAGAGACGGCTTACCTTTAAATTTAAATATATGGCAATGCTGTACCAATGAAGTTCTAACTGAGGCTCGGCTATTGCTGTTACCCTCCTACTATGATCAGAGCTTTAATAGCTCAATAACACCTTATTCCTACACTGTCCTCTACGAATAATGGGGAAGATGAAAAGCATTCCTGCTTCGCCCCTTTAAGCCAGTCCTTATAAGGACTTATTCCTCCTTCCTAAATCTAGTAATCTCGGACTCTACTCATTCAGATCAAGGAGAGACGCACGCGCCCAAAACTCTCGCCTCGGAGTCAGCAAACGAAAATGGCACGGATGAAGATACCCTCAACACAGATTTCTCTGCCTCCACGAATGAAAAGGTGCCTCCAGTCATTCTTAGGGAAAAAGCAGAGATGGACAGCGTTAAGAATCACCATGGCCAACCTGCAGATAAATTACTCCACTGCCAAGAACACAGAGGAGGGCATCAAAATTCAGTCCGCTACAGCGACTGACTATAGAAATTTAACCAAGGAGTTGGATGTAAGAGGTATGCAATAACCATACCTTCACACTTACCTCGGAGAAAAATTTAAAAGTGGTACTCTGAGGAGTATCAGAAAACACTGAAATAGCTGCTGACCTCAACATACAAGATCTGCCTCCCATAGAGGTCAGCAGAATGTACAGATCAAACAAGACCCCTATGCTTCTGGTATTGGTGGAAATACACAATATCTATAAAAATATTTATAACTGGAAGACAATCTGTGGGCTTAAGGTCTCACCGGAGCCACTTAGGAAGAGGACCTCTTCTGAGCAGTGCCATAGATGCCAAAAATGTGGTCATGCCCAGAAGTTGTGCAAAGCTCAATACAGATGTTTGAAATATGGTGACACCCACCCCACACATGCCTGCTCCAAGCCAAAAACCACCCCGGCTAATTGTGGTGGCCACCATCCTGCAAATTACAGAGGGTGCATTTGCCACCCAAAAAACAGGCAAACTGACTTAATCAGTCAATCTATCTCATTATCAGAAACGAGAGCTCCAGAAGCACAAGTTCATCAGGCTCCTATTAGTTTGAACAAGATGACAGATGTTCACCCACCATCAACTGAGCCCCCCCCCAAGAAAATAAATCTTCAACACCAAACAAAAACATATGCTGACGTGGCCAGCCCCAAAAAATCAGTCCATGACCAGAATATGCCAAAGCCACATTCAAATATATCCACATTCAAATCATCACCTCTTCCCTTGTAAATATGTTACAGGATTTCACTAACGCAAATCCATCACTAAGCACTACAAAACGTTTCTTGCACAGTTCATTTTATCTGCACACTCCAATGCATAGGAAAAAATTCACCCCAGATTCTCTAATGATTATTGCATGGAATGCCAACGGCCTTAAAAAATACTAGAAGTGAAGGAATTCAATGACAGATATAAACCGGATATATTATTAATTAATGAAACTCACCTGAGACCTGCTGACAATCCTAAATTCAAAGGATATCAACTCTACAGGAATGACAGGCTGGATTATAGAGGTGGTGGTACAGCCATCTTCATCAAAAATCACATCAACCATCATGTTGTATCCATTCCTACAACCACTAATCTCGAAATCACAGGTGTCAATGTCATCACAAGCTCTGTCGGAAACATAAAAATCTATGCTGCTTATAACCCACCATCAAAAACATTGCTGACCACAGATCTGGATGTTATCCTCGGAGTTAAACTACCGGTTATTATTGCCGGAGATTTAACGGTAAAACATCACGCCTGGAGCAGTAGGTCTATAAATAGGAATGGCCGCTTCCTCTTTACTACACAAGCTCAAATTGCGCAGCTGTGGCTGGCCCCCTCAGTGCCAACTCACCACAGTCCGACCGGCTCATCCGACATCTTGGATGTAGCTGTCCTTCAGAATGTCAACCTGCAGTACACCCTGGAATCATTGAATGAATTATCATCAGACCACAATCCTATTCTGCTCCAACTGGGTAATCACAGGGGACTTCCCCCTTCGCCTCATACCGTCATTCCCTGGGAAAAACTATCTAAAATGCTTCCAAACTACATTGATCCCGTCCCTCATATTAATTCCAAGGAAGAAATTGATTCTGCAGTCAATAAACTTACTGATCAACACAGCCATAGCATCTATCACCTCAAATTCAATTGCGTTCAAGCCTAAACGACTACCAGATGACATACTGAACTTAATCAGGGAAAAAAATAAAGCAAGAAAACGATACCACAACACCAGAGCAACCCAAGACAAGAAATCTCAACAAAATGAACAGCGCAGTGAGAGATGCACTTAAAGCCCACAGAAACAAACTATGGGAAGACAAATTTGCCTCCTGGTGATCAAATCGTCTGGAAGTTCCTGAGAAACATCAAAAACAAAACAAATCTCTTCCTCCTCTCAAATCTGACCTGAACATTGTTTACACAGATGCAGAAAAAGCCGAAACTATAGCTAAAAATTTAGAAATTCAGTGTAGCCCTTCGCACGATAATCTAAATATCAATCATATTTACAAAGCCCATCGCCACGTCAGACACGTGTTAAAACGGCCTGATACCTGTACCAGCCAACTCACACCTACTTCTCCAGCTGAAATTTATGACATTATAAAGAACTTAAAGAATAAAAAAAGCTCCTGGGCCTGACGGCATATCCAACAAAGTTATTAAACTGCTACCACGAAAGGCCATCGTACATTTTACAACAATAATAAATGTTGTGTTCAGGTTTACATACTTTTCCTCTGCTTGGAAGTCGGCAGACGTAGTTCCTATACAAGCCTGGCAAGGATCCTCAGCAGCCTCAAAGTTATCGTCCCATAAGTCTGATTTCTAATTTGGGAAAAATTGCAGAAAAAGCTATCCTTTCCAGAATTCAACTTTCAGTAAAAAAATTAAACATCCTTCCTTCAGAACAGTTTGGTTTTCGCCAGTTTCACAGTACCACCCAACAAATTCATAGACTAATCGAATTCATTACCACAAGTTACAATTGGCACCAATACACCGGAGCAGCTTTTCTTGACTTAGAAAAGGCGTTCGACAAATTATGGCACTTTGGACTATACAAGTCGATTTTTAGCTGGCATTCCATTAGATCTAGTCCAAATTATAAAGTCATTTTTAGTGGCAGATGAATGCAGGTCAAACTAAATGATATATTATCTACCCAGCGACGAACCTTGGCAGGAGTGCCTCAAGGGTCCCTACTGGCACCGACACTTTTCACGATTTACATGGCGGACATTCTGCACAATCCAAAGTCATCTATCATTGCCCTGTACGCAGACGACACAGCTATACTAACCAGATCTATTAAACCGCACCTTGTCACCAAGAAACTGCAAGAAAACCTGCAGAGATTAGAGCACTGGTTCTCGGAATGGAGATTGCAAGTAAATCCTCAGAAGAGTATCGCCATGCTCTGCACTAAAAACTCAATATCTCCCAAAGATGACATCTTCCTATTTAATACCAAGATTCCCTGGAAAGCAGAAGCCAATATCTGGGTGTATACTGCTGGACAGAAAACTAACCTTCAGTCCACATTTGATACAAAAGCATCAAAAATCATTGCACAGCTTTACCCTCTTATCAATAGGAAGAGCAAGCTGGATACCAAAATAAAACTGCTCTTTTATTAGTTGATGATTCGACCCATTATTACTTATGCATCCCCAGCCTGGAGCCACACCTCAAGTACAAATATCCTCAAACTACAGAGAGTGCAAAACAAATGTCTCCACATGATCTTAAACGCACCATGGTATATCAGAAATGTCCAACTCCACCGGGATACAAATATCCCCTACATCTACTCTTTCCTGCAGTCTTCAGCGGTAAAGTTCAGCATCCTCTTCACATCCAAATGAATTAGTGCAACAAGCAGCAAATTATGATGAAACAGACTTCTCCAAATATAGGAGACCCAAGGCCATCCTACTTCCAAATGAAGATCTTTAAATCGCACCCACTCAGGCAGAGCACTTAGCTCATAAACATTTCCTCACACAGCAACCTTATCAGATAGCATGGATTATAAAAGCATTTTGCCTCACCCTTATAGTCAGCAACGTCTTGCCTCTTGAGTCTTATTCTTCGTGTTCATAACCCCATCATATTGCAACTAGGCGCCATACAAGATCTAATGGAAAACGCCACCACCTTTATAAACTGGAAACAACTACCCTCAGCTTTCCAGAATAACATTGGCCCAGTTCCACATATATCTTCCAAAAAAGACAGTGAAAACCTTTGAAAAGCAAATACTATTAGCAATATCACAGGCAACAAATATAACCAGGTGTGCACTACCAAATAAACTCCCGGAGAACAAAAAATGTCTTATCCGTGAGAAAAACAGATTGAGAAGACAATATCACAGAACGATGGATCCCGCAGATAAGAAGGCAGTTAACAGAGCAACAAACCAGGTTCGGTATGCTCTAAAGGACCACCGAACCCAACTTTGGAATAACAAAATACATCACCGAAACACAGAGGATCAGTCATTGTGGAGAATGATCAGATCACTTCGTTCGAAGAGTTACACACTTCCTCTAATCTAAGGTGAATATAGAGCGCCTACAATGATGAGGAAAAAGCAGAAGCAATTGCAGACAGCTTAGAATGACAATGCAGTCCCAATTATACCAATGCAGATTTAAACTTCATAAGAAACGTCCACCCACAAGTGTGTAAAATAACTCAAAACCCCTCATTCGAATCCAACAACAAATTCGTGTCACCAACAGAAATATATAAGATCATAAGAAACCTAAACAACAAAAAGGCTCCGGGTCCGGATGAAATAACGAACAAGGCTCTCAATCTACTCCCCCATAAAGGGGCTATGCATCTGGTAGCCACCACTAATGCCATCCGTCGGCTAAATTATTTTCCAGAGCGAGGGAAGTTTGGATGTCTTCCTAATTTCAAAAGCTGGAAAAAATACACAATTTCCTCAGACTTATGGACCGATCAGCCTTCTATCATGTGTAGGCAAAATAGCAGAACGCGCTATACTCACACGGATTCAAGAGGCAACAGATATGAACCGCGTCATACAAGACGAGCAATTCGGTTTTAGGAAATATCACTCCACAAAGATTCAAATTTACAGAGTCGTTGAATACGTCACAGAAGGATTCGAATGGCACCAACATTCTGGCACAGTCTTCTTGGAAGTAAAACAAGCATTTGATAGAATATGTGCCCATGGTCTAATTTTAAGTGGTAATGGAATTTCAAGTAGGAATTCCATTACCACTAGTTCTACTTATCACATCATATCTGAATAACAGAAAATTAAAAATAAAACTTAATGGAATCGGATTCAAAGAGAGGCGAGTCACGGTGGGGTCCCTCAAGGCGCTCTGCTGTCTCCCCTACTCTTCTCCATATACATGACAGATCTTCCCAAGTTATCCCCATCCATCACCGCTCTCTACGCCAACGACACAATTACCATAGCCACATAGAAGTTCCGAGTTCTTATTCTTCCATCTATGGGAATTAGATAAACTATGCAATAGCTATGCATACCATTTAAATATAGTTCTGAATAGAAGAATAGGCATGATTAACAAGATTTCGCAAGTGTTTCATGTCGAAAATTCAAACCAAGTTTTTGTGGTGTTCAATTAATATTTACAATTAGTTGGCGATGTGAAGATCAAAGTTATATTTCCATTAGCGAAATATTTCAATGCTAACACTGCCAATGTAAGGTTTTCTAATATAACGTGATATATATTGTATCCACATTTGTTGGATGTCTAGATACAACAAGCCACACTATACAATTCATATTAATATCAATGAGTAAAAGGTATGCAAATTCATTAATAGCTGAAAGTTTTGTGAAGTGATTCTATGATGGACCCGTATTCAGTGGTCGTAGTTTCCCAGTGACTGCAGGACACAAAGATGCGAACTTTCTCTATCCTGATCCAATCTCCTTCATTTCTCTCCTATTGACTTTAATATAAAATCCTCCTCGGTTATCTGCCAGGTTGTCTTTTTCTATTTCTAGCATACATCTGCTATTCTCTAGATTCATCTATTGTCTTTCATACTTTCTTTATGTCCTGCCAATCTTTTTTGTTGTTACAGACAGCTTCTACCACATTCAGATTTTTTTCTTATTTCACTGTCTTATACGATCTTTCTTGCTTATGTTACAAGCTCTTCTCTTGTCCTTTGGGTTATTATTACTTTGTTGTTCTTTGTTTTGTGTTCTATGTTTCACTTCCGTAGGTCATCCTAAAAAAATGCAACTCTCCACTTTGTCTAAAACTTCATTTTACACTTGGATTTTGATTGCCTGTGAGAGTATTTGTTTTTCATTCGCTTTGTCTTGTCAGTATGTATTTGTAATACTGCCGGTCTAAAGTGCAAATCTCTTTCATAAAGCATTATTCCTAGTTTAGATGGACGATGAGATATATCGGGATTAGATCATCTGCAAACAGGAGTATTTTAAGATTCTCTCCTTCTCTATTTAAAGATTGAGAGACTGAATTTAGAGATTGAGAGATCACATCACCTTGTCTTACTCCTCTCCCTAGAGAGTTTTTTTTATCTCTATGTGTTCTGTATTAATCTTGATATATGGTTGTTTAATGGCTTGATCTTTTAGTGGCTGGAAAACTAGATTACGTTCTACTGTACCAAATGCTTTTGCAATCGATAAATAGCAGACAAAGTGGAAGATGATGTACTTTGCTTTTTTTCAGTTAGTCGGTTTATTATATGTATTTGATCTATTGTGGAGAATTCTTTCTTAAATTCTGCATACTCTTGGATGCTATTTTCATATAGAGTGCGTTTTATTGCATAGTGAATGTTTTATAGAGGCACATTAGTCTATGGTTGTCAATATTCAAGTTTTCTAAATGAGGATGGTTTTGGTGATTATTTATATTTAACATTATTGGAGTGACATTTTACATGGATGAGAAGCTTATTACGATAATTGTGGACAATTGTTTCTATTTCTCTTCTGTTTTTTCCCCTGATATTCTGTTTGTCTAGGAGAGCTGATATTCTGGTTTATTTCATGCTTAATTCGAATCGGGTCTTTTTTAGATTCCTTTATTTTTCTATTGCGTCTTGTCGTTAGTTATTCTAAATTTGGTGCAATCTTCTTGTATCTTGTATCTTTCTTGATAACGTGTTAATCATTATATATATTCTAAATGAATATATTAGCTCTTAAATTACATAGTAGTTCAAGAGCTTTTTTTAGGCTTAATCAGGTAGTAGCACTCAACAGGATAAAAGGCAAAAGGTTGCGCTTGCCAGACTGGCACTTCTCTTTCAGAGCAACGATGTGGCCTTGTTTGGCTTCTGAAAGGGAATTCCGAGCAGCGATGCGTCTCCCTATTGCTTCCCAAACTTCTATTGGATTGAGATCTGGAGAGCGTGATAGCCACCATTGGATTCAATTAATATCTTCGGTCTCCAGAAGTACATCCACTCCTCGTGTACGATGTGCTGGCATTGGCGTCCATAAAAATGAAGTCTTCGCCTATAGCATCACGGAACACTCGAACATGACGTTGAAGAAATTCGTTGCAACATCATTCACTTGTTATAGACCCTTTTTGCATACTGCCTCCCCACACGATGACTCCAGCATCGCCATAAGCTGACAAGTAGGTGTATTTAAGACAGTACATGACATCCAAGTTTACAACTTTAGTTTTCAAGAAAATAGTTGCCTTCAAACACAATTCGCTTAGCGCAATCGTTTGCGTTTTATCCTGTTTAGTGCTACTACCTGATCAATCACTTAGCGCGCGATTCGAAAATTTGAATATGTATCTACTTGTTACTCGAAATCGTCAGTTATGCAAATTGCCACAAGCCAATTCGTCTGAATATGCGGTTGTAATCTTCAGAAATGGTGCTCGTCCTTTGGTTTTGAACACCAGTTTATTTCTCTCCAGGTTTTGGCATTTCAATGCCAAAAACATGCCATTACAATGCCAAAGTTTGGCATTTGAAATGCCACACACATTATTGTAGAAGTGTTTTTGTCTTTAAAGCTGCCTTCTATTTGCTTGTAGAAATCTTTTCTTGTTTCATCTTCAGCTGTGGAAGTTGATGTGTTACAGATTATTATTTTTAATTTTTCTGTTTGGCCCACTTGAACAATCAGTTTGCTCATCCTTTCTGATAAATCGTTGCTAGATAAGACATTTTTGGTTTGTTTTAGTCCACTTATGAACCCTACTCCACCAGCATTGTTTCCTGTATACGATTCACTCAGGAAGAACTAGTAATCCTTTTTTTTTTGTAGTCAGGGTAGCTCATCGTTTTGTTTCACATATTACTAGAAAATCAAATTTTAGCTTATTAATCTCTTTCAGAAGAAAGTCTACTTGAAATTCTTTAGTTGACTCGAGTTGAATGTTTCAAGTCACAAAGTCAAATATTCCCGTGGTGGCCTACAATCTTCTGTGAGATTCTTAGCACCACTGCTCTCAAAAAGTCAAATTTCACTGCTTTCACTGCTCTCAAAAAGTCAAATGCTTCTGACCGAAGGTCAGAAGCATTGCTTCAGTCAATCATCCCACTTCGACCAGGTTATGAAATGTGTAAGACAGTAATCTACACTTACTGAGACTGTGGAGAACCGTTGACCAAAAATTGACTCTTCTGCTGCTAATTTTAGATGTTGTCCTGTCGTGATATTCAACTAATTTTTAATGCATAAATTATACGCTGTTCTACTCAATCTCTTCCAAATAAATCGAAGTATCATTTTACACTATATCACTCAGTACAGAGGAAAGCAATTAGTCTGATTCATAACCCATCTCGTACCAACTCACTCCTCCCACTTTCACACAGGCATTTATTTTCTGCATCATAGTTCCCCCACTCAGTACTAATTCGGTTGGAACACGTGTAGTTGAGCAGTATACCTTGGAACCCACTGAACAAGTTTGTTTTCCTCCTCCTTCATCCATGCTACTGGCATTGGGGAACAGTCTTCCCCGTGATGTGTTTCCCAAGAAATACAATACAAACGTTTCTAAATCAAGTTTCTTCTTTCCTAACCCACTACCCATCGTACTTATATATTGACTAATTTAACCTTTCTTGTATGGGCTCAATATAAAAAAAAATAACTTAACATCAAAAAACAGACTGCAGGATTCACACGTATATGCAAATGTCCACAAACAACCATTAACCATTAACGTTACTGACAGGATGGGTGAAGCACTAGTGCTTTTCATATTCCCCTTTTTCTGTAATGAGAGTTGTTTGGGAGTGGGAGATTTGTGAGCAATTAAGCTCGCCCTCTGGGGACAGTTGTGTTAGCTATGATCAATTGAGAGAAGAATAGACTTCGGTCTTTTGTGTTTGTAGTAATCAGTCTCATTGTAATTGACAGCTCGTACGATCAGTGGGTTTGAATGTGAACTTGACTTCACGAAGAATTTTTCTGCTAGATTACGAAGAAAAGAGGAAATGTATGGAATGCTGGTTTCTCGGTGAATCTGTGAATTTCTGATGAACTACGGTGCATCCAGGATCATCCTAAGACATTTGTTTGGATTCTCTGCAATTTCAAAATGTCTGATCTTGAAGTGTGACTCCATGCTGGTGAGGCGTAGGTAATGACTGGACATATGACCATCCGGTAAAGAAGCAATTTATTATGTAGGTTCAATTTGTTCTTGCGGTTGATCAATGGGTAGAGCTGTGCTATTACTTTGGAAGATTTGGAGCCAATGAGATTGATGTGCTTGTTAAAAAGGAGTTTCTTATCTATTAATACCCCAAGATATTTGGTCTCTGATTGCCATGGGATCTTATGACCAGAGAGCAGGATGTCTTCTTTATTGCAGACCTTTCTTCTTGAAAACAACATGGCTGAGCTTTTGAAGGGATTCACTTGAATACTCCAGTTGGTGAACCAGTTTGCTAGCTCATTGGTACTTCCTTGGAGTCTGGTGATTGCTAGGCGAGGGCTCAACGATCTTGCTAGAATAGCGGTGTCGTCGGCATAAAGGGCTGCAGTAGTTGTTCTTGAATTGAGAGGAATATCTGCCATGTAAGTTGCGAAAAATATTGGGCCAGAAGAGAACCCTGAAGTACTCCTGCCAGACTTTTGCGCCTTGATGACACAATTCCGTTGAGTTTTACTTGCATGTATCTTTCACTAATATAGGAGTATATGAGTTTCACTAGTTTAATTGGGATATTGTTTTCAATTAGTTTGAAGATAAGGCCTTGATGCCAGACCTTATCAAAGGCCTTGGAAACATCCAAAAATACAGCAGCAGTGTGAGAGTGTCAGTTAAAACATGGGTGATATGTTCTGTTAGTCGGTGAATTTGTTGTACTGTGTTGTGAGCTTTGCGAAACCCAAATTGCTCATTTGGGATTATTTTCTGTTTGTTTACTGCTGATTGTAGTCTTGATAGGATGACCTTTTCTGTTACTTTGACAAGACAGGAAAGAAGTCTGATGGGCCTGTAGCTCTGGAGAAATTGTGGGTTATTACTAGGCTTTTTCAGAGGTATAATGTCCGCGATTTTCCAATCAGTGGGAATTACTGGAATCTTAAAACGGAATTGGTAATATTAACTAGATGGATTATGGCTTTCCGTGGGAGTAGCTTTATTATTCTATTGGTAATGCCGTCAGGGCCGGGAGCCTTTTTATTCTTCAGATGGGAAATGATATTTATTATTTCTGTTGTAGATGTGGGGATGATGGTTTCTGAATCATCCTTAGGCTGTCTTAATGCATTTCTAACTTTACGATGAACTTTGTAGATAAGATTGATATTTAAGTTTACATAAGATGGATTGCATTGATTTTCCAGATTGTCAATTACGGCTTCTGCTTTTTCTTCATCTGAGTGTGCAATTCCAAGATTGGTCTTCAAAGAGGGGAAGGGGTTGTCTTTTGGTACGAGGAAATTTTACAAATTTCCGCATGGAGTTATCTTCTGCGTTGATTTTTTCCCTGAGTTTGGATTCCCATTTGGAATTCCTGTGCATCTGGAGGGCTTCTCGAACCTGTCTGTTCAGGTTGTTTAAGGTTGTTTTGTCCTGCGGGGCTCTAGTGTTGTGATATCGCTTTCTCGCTTTATTTTTGCCCTAATCAGATCCATTATCTCCTCTGGGATTCAGTTGGGAGCGTGGAAGACAGTGGTTTGAGTGATGATGCTATTGCTGTGTTGATTTGCTTAGTTAAATTGCTTACAGCTTGGTCTATTTCTTCTTTTTTACGAATGACAGGGGTGGACCGATGTGGACTGGGAGAACCTTAGAGAGCTTGTCCTATGGTAAGGAAGAATGATGGGGATAGAGCTGATCTTGAAGTCCTAGCCTGAGCAGGATGGAATTATGATCCGAGTTAAGCTCTTCTAATGTCTCCAGCTGGTATTGACATTTGATGTTCCTGAGGATAACTATGTCTAATACATAAGAACTTCCTGATGGGGTGTAGTGGGGTGGGTTCATTGGGTCCAGCTACTATTGGTGACTTGAGTGACGTGTAGTTGAATAAGGTACGGCCTTTGGAGTTGATTGACGAACTGAACTAGGCCGCATGTTTGGAGTTTGGGTCTCCTGCTATAATTATGGAATCAGTGGAGCCGAGGATGGAGTCTAAGTCTGCTGTCAATAGTGGAATGCTGGGAGGATTGTAACCTGCGTAGAATTTGAGTTTGCCTGCGTTATTAGGGTGCACCTCCACACCTGTCACCTTATGGTTTAGAGGTTGGGGGCTGGTCAACGAGTTGTGGCTCAAATTATTTTTAATAAAAAGCTGTGCCTCCCCCACTAAAGTTAAGTCTGTCTGCTCTATATAAAACATAATCTCTTAGATTTGGGTTGTTTGATGGTCTGATGTGGGATTCACTTATCAAGATTATGTCTGGATTGTATCTTTTTGCGAATTCTTGCAGATCGAGAATTTTATTTGTTAAGCCATTGGCATTCCATGCTGTTATCATGAGGGAATTCGGTTTACATTTTTTAAACCTTATAGAGTGTTAATATGGATTGGGTTTCTAGATAGAATCTCTTTCTGGAAGATGGTGAGGTGCTTGCTTTGCTGAATTCATGCAGCATTGTTGCAAGTGACGAGGTTAAAGCTGATGTGAGATTAGAGCTTGTTTGCTTTTGCGATGGAGTCTTGGTTCTTACCGCTTCCGCATATGATTTGGACATGGATGGAGGTCGAGTGCCTTCCTATGCTACCGAATGTGAGGTATTATGATCTGGAGGGCGACCTGTTTGGTTGTTTGGGTCATTGCTTGGAGGAGTGTGGTTCGTTCTTGTTGATCCACGGTTTTTTGGATGGAAAATGCATCCTTTGTAATTAGCGGGATGTGGTCCTCTACAATTGACACAGCAGGCATGTGTGGATCTGGGTTTGGTGCAGGTGTTAGTTTGGTGACCCTCACCGCATTTTAGGCAGCTCTGCACAGTTTTTGGGCGTGCCCGAATCTCTGGCATCTGTGGCACTGCCCTGCCGATGCTTTCTTCCTTAGAGGTTCGATTGTAATTTTAAGTTTACAAATGTCAGTAACTTCATAGATTCTTTTTTGCGTATTGGAGATTTCAACCAACACCAGTAGCATTGGTGTTTTATCTGACCTCAGCATCCTACTGACTTTGATTGGGGTCAATCCTTGACTGATGAGGTCAGCTGTGATCTCATCAGTTGTGATGCCCTCAGCCACTCCTCTTAGAACCACGTTTAAGTTCTCGTTTGCTGGCGCAAAGGTGTGGAAGTGCAATTTAGAGTTATCCAGCAATTTCGTCATCATGCGATAATCTGTGACAGTGGTAGGGTGAATCTTTACACCCGCATCAGTATTTCTTGCCCAGGGAAATTGATATTTTGTTCCCCTAGGGATCTTGAGACTGAGGACCATTTATCTTTATCTCGAAGGATAACTGGAGGGACCTTTTCTATCTTGGGTGACCTAATTTTCGTGAGTTATTACATCGTCTTTCGATGTTCTGCGTTTTTATTAGATTGTTCTTCCTGTGAACAATCGAACTGTCTTTGTAGGTGGAACAGGTGTAATGTCCTCTTCGATGTCCAAATCATCATCTTTGGTGTCATTTACTTAAGTGAAGAGATTCAAGCAACCAGGATAATCCGTTTCAAATTTCTTTAGAATGAATTTGAGAATGTCAAGTGACATATCTTTGTTCAAATGTTGAATGACGTCCTTGATTTCTTTTACATTCTTCATCGTTGTGTACAATGAGGGAAGATTCCGATGTCTTATTCCTGACGAGCTAGGAGGGGGTCTATTGACAAATCCCTTAGACTCACGCAAGAGTCTACCAGCTAAGCAATGTGTAATCACAAAAATAGACAAAAGGAAGATAACTTACCTCTAAATATATCATTCGGAAGTCCGAACAATATTACACTAATCAAAAAACGCGAGCAGCTAATTCGTAATCACATCCATCTTTCATTTCGAATTCCTTCCACAAACAAGTTCTTAAAAGAAATGGGCGATGGACTGAGTCCTTGACTCTTTATCCCTTCAACTGAATGAAGAAAATCTGTGTGGATGTGGAGTTATTGAGCTAAAAGCTCTAGTCATGGCTGGGGAACGGCAATAGCCGAGCCTCAGTTAAAGCTTCGTTGCTATCCGCTACCCTGGAAGTCCTAAAATAATAATTTTGTGAGTTCAACAAAATTCCTCATTGGCCTGTAGAGTAAAATAGGCTGACCTTTTGTTATTCGGACGAGAGTGTCATACAACGCCATTGTCTCTTCTTTTTTTAGGTCTAAGAAACCATATAGCTGTTCTGGAGTGAGATTGGTGATGTCTTTAATGAGGAAATCTCCCCATTCGAACATTAAGACTTTATGATTTGTCTTAGTTGAGATGAGGAGCCAAGGTTCCCCTATATTTTCTATTGCTGTTTGGAGTTTTTGTGAAGTTTCAGGATCTCCGATGAAGGCATTCATCATTGCCTCCCCGACTGTTCCGCCGAGAGGGTCTTCGTCGTGTGATTTTTCCATTACTTCTTTTTTGTTATGGAAGGATTCCTCTGTCTCCGACTCTTCTGATGGAATTATATTAGCTGGTTTGGGTTTCTTAGTTTCTTCTGGGCTCATTTGGTCGTTTTGCTATATTGTTGCTAGCTTCCATTTTTTCTACTTCTGTGTCATCGTTGTTATTTTCTTCAGTTTGCTTGTTGGTATTTTTCTTTGTGTTATGCTTCTTCTTCCTTCTGGATTTTGCTTGGCAGCATCTTCAGTTTCTAAAGGTGGGGATCGAAGGAGAGGAAAGTCTTCTCCTTCGATCCTTATGGTTTCAGGCTTCTCTACTGAGGTGACTGTGACTGGTATAATAGCACCTCCCATCCTTTCTGCATGCGTTCTTGATAGGCAGGTGTTAACTTTGTGGTCTTTGGACCCGCATTTGAGGCAAGCCATGAGACATTTGTCCAGTGCATGACTTGTTGTTAGGCAGTTTTTGCATGCCAGTTTGCTCCTAGATGGTCGAAGGATCCGCATCGGAAGCATTGCCTCTTTACGCCAGGGTAATTTACAATTACCCTAGCGAATCCGATGACGACGAAGTTTGGAACCGCTGTTTTCATCTCGGGCGAGATGTTTACTTCGCCCGACTTCCATTGTGGGTTGTCTGCATTGTTTAAGACTTGTATGTATATATATATATATATACTCGTAGATCGGCGTCAGTTTCTATGCCAAGAGTCCGCATGCGCGGCAAAATGTTGGCCATAGCTGGTGAGGGCCTAACTATTCCCACCACCGAGCGTTTGATTTTGCCCCAGTCAGAGGTTTACGAAGATCTATAAATTTCCGGTTAAATATCGTGAGCCCCCAATGGGACTCGTACCGATATCAACGGTAAAGAACAGATACTACAGTTTGGTCTTAGCTTGCTAAGCTAGTAAGAACAGATACTACAGTTTGGTCTTAGCTTGCTAAGCTAGTAAGAACAGATACTACAGTTTGATCTTAGCTTGCTAAGCTAGTAAGAACAGATTCCTAATAATAGATAGAATGGGAGTTCATATCATCTCATCATTGGCCTCTTTAGAGTCAAAACGTGCTGAGAGCCAGCTTGATAGTAAGAGAGGAGGAGAAAAGGTAGAGTTGATAGTAGTAGGTAGTTAAAGAGGCCTCAGTCGATCTACTTGGCCTCACTCAATAGCAAGCACCAAGCAGATCTCTGACATTTCCTCCCTCCATCCGTTCTTTTTCAGCTTTCCCCAGCCAGTCACCTCTTCAGGTGGCTGTCCGAGGAAAGTGGGGAAAAAACAAATGAAAGAGGACTCATACATACACAAAGCTAAACCCACGTCGTCTTTTGCGTCAATAAAATCGTTGATTTTTTCTCGGGTTATTTCATTGATATCTTCGACGAAGTAGTCGCTCCACTCTGCACTGACCACGTTGGGCCCGTTTTTCTCTGTCAGCGTGAGTAAAACATCCCCCGAATGTTTCTATTCCATTTCACATTATGGTCACAAGGTCGTCAAAGTCTTTTAGAAGATGCAGAATTGGTGCATTTGCTTTCGCGTAGAAAAAAATTGTGGGTTTTGATCTTGCTTTTTCCGTTTCAACTACGCCCAGACTCCCTGGTTTTGGTTTTTTTACTTTGCCTTCTTCAGGGCTGCCTGGCCTTTTTTGGGTGGTCTCTTCACTGTTAATTTCCATATGTACTGTTGTTTCTTCAACTATCGTAATAGAACCTTCTTTCTGGTGTTTCTGTTTATTTTCTGTGGTGGCGGTTTGGTTGTTGGTTGGCTTCTGCAGCTTTGCCTCTTTCTTGGCTGCTTCTACAGTTTTGGCTGTAGGATTCTCTGTTACTTCATTTTTTGGTGCGTCGGATGTGGCGGTATGATTCTTTGTTGCTGCCCTTTCATGCGCAGCCTTCAGAGATAGTGCCTCCCACGCTTTCGGCAAGATTTCCGCTTGGACAGGTGTCCACTTTATGGTCTTTTCCGCCGCATTTTAAGCAGTCTGACTGGCACTTCTCCAATGTATGGCCCGTTGTGAGGCAATTGCTACATTTCATTTTCGGGCACTGAGCCCCGAGATGCGTGAGTGCACCTCACTTAAAGCATTGTCGCTTAACGCCAGGGTAGCTAACCATTACCCTGGCCGATCCTATCTTCACCAAGTTCGGAATTTCTTCCTTCATCATGACGGAGAAGATGTCTTCGCCTGATTTCCATTGAGGGTAGTCAGCCTCCGTGCCAATTACGATATCTCGCGCGGCTCCCCATTTCGAGAAGACTTTATGGATGATGTCAGTGTCTTCCTCGAGATATTCTAACGGGAACCGCTCTATTCTTACTTTTTTGGAAAAGCTCCCTACCAACAAAGGATGAAAGATTTTTCCTTGGCACTCGTTTCCCTTGAGTAGTTTTTCTCTTGTTGCCGCGTTTGTGCAGACAACCTGATACCCCACCCCCCATATGGGTGAAACCAGAAATTTTGTCTGCCCCTTCTCTCTTCTCAATACCAATATCGAACCCGAGGGTCCTTACTCTCGGAAGATCCGAAGACATTAGGGGGGGCCTAACTATTCCTCCCACCAAGTGTTTCTTCTTGCCCCGGTCTGGGGTTTATTTTATCTGTGCTGGTGGGTTAAGATCGTGAACTACTGGTGGAGTCCGTATTCGATTTTGACGTTGCAGAACAGATGCTACGTTTAACTCTTAAGCTTGTAAGAATAGATACTACAATTTGCATGTAGTCCGCAGCTCTCTTAAGGTCCTCATAGCAAAAGGTCGAGAAGAATAAGGACTGGGTTGGATCACAACCACCCATCCACAAACAAGTTGAGATGAATATAATTCGTACTAAATCTAAGCTTTTAAAAATTAGTGTCTTAATAAAATTAAGAAAGCTCTCTTAAGGTCCTCATAGCAAACGTTCGATAATAATAATTTGTGAGTTCAACAAATCTTCATCATCGGCCTGTAGAGTAAGATAGGCTGAGAGTCAGCAGATAGTAGGAGAGGAAATAAAGATAGAGTGCATAGTGGTAGAGTAGGTTAAAGAGGCCTCAGTTGACCTGTTTTAGCTGTTTGCCCCCCAGGGGCGTTTCTAAAACGGTCGTTGATTTTTCACTTTACAAAAAAGGAAAAATCCTAAAAAGGAAACATGTAACAAAACAAACAAAAAAAAGTACAGAGAAAAGCAAAAATTGAAAGTTAAACTTAGAGGTGGAGGAAGGATTTGGCCCGAGTGATGCAGCTCACAAGGAACTGCATCGCCTCGCTGTAAGCCTTCGCCGCTCGGGTTCTCGGGTCCTCCCCCACCTGTGATAGCTGAAACCGGTGAAGCTGTGTACAGAAACCCCACAAGGTGGTTACTGTGTCTTTCTTTTGTTGTGGGCAGTTATTATTCTTTTGGCCACCTCACTTCCCTTGGCCATGTCTGGTTTGCAGAGAGCTATGAAGAACGCCGAAGCTGCCTCCTCGTCTAAATCCTGGGATACCTCTACTTGCTCAGGGGTGATTTTGCTGATGTCATCAACGAAAATGTCACCCTATTTTTCACTGACGATGTCAGATCCATGTTCTCCTGTGAGAAGGAGTTCAGGTTCTCCTATTTTTTTCATCGCTTCTTTGAATTTTTCCGCCATCCCTGGGATACCTCTGATGAGATGGCTGAGAGTCTCCCCTGCTTTCGCGTGAGGGACTTCTGGGTGGTCGGTCTCAGATACTTTTGCTGTTTTGGGCATTACCAACTCTTCTTCCTGTGGGCTTAATGACCGTTTGGAGGTGTTAGTGTTCACCTCCTTCTTTCCCTCTTCTATGTCTGTATTAGTATCTATATTGGTATTGATGGTTTCAATAGCGACTGTTTCTTCTTGTTGGATTTTACTGCTTGTGGAAGTTTTTTTTCCCTTACAGTTTTTCTTAGACGTGGAGGTATGGATTTCTGTTATATCAGGAGCAGCCTCGAAAGGAGGAGAGGCTTCCTGTGGTGCGTCATTTCCATTGCTTGGTGGAGTTGCTGGCGTGATTGCACCACCCATCCTCTCAGCAAGGGTTCTGGATGGGCATGTGTCCACTTTGTGGTCAATGACCCCACATTTCAGGCAAGCTGACTAACAGTTTTCTTGGTTGTGGCCTGCTTTTGAGGCAGTTTTTACATTTCACTCTAGGACAGTCCGCCCAAGGTGAGTGAAAGCACCACATCTAAAACATTGTTTTTTTACACCAGGGTAATTTATCATTACTCTGTGCAGATCCAATAATAATAAAGTTGGGAACGGGCGCTTTCATCTCGAGGGAGATGTGGACTTCACCCGACTTCCATTTGGGGTTTTCTGCGTCATTTAGGACTTCCACCTTGTGTATAACGCCCCATTTCCCGAATATTTCGTGGATGATCTTTACATCGGTTTCAATGTATTCTAAAGGGAATCTGGGGATTCGAAGTAGTTTGGTAATGCTCCCTACCAAAAATGGAACTATTGTTTTTCCATTATTACACTCGAATCCTGCAAGTAGTTTGTCTCTAGTTTGCTCACTCCTTACTACTACTTGGAAGCGGCCACCACCAAAGGGAGTAAACCCAAAAATCTGGTCAGCGCCGACGCTTTCGATGAGGGCTTTGGCCAAACATCGAGGTCGCAGATCAGCTTCAACTTCGATTCCAAGGGTCCGCGTACGCGGCAAAGCGGTGAGCCTAAGCTATTCCCACCACCGAGTGTGTTGTTCTTGCCCCAGTCTGGGGTTTATTCTGTATCTGCTGCTGTAGTTTATTATCAAGTGCCTCTATGAGACGCTTTGCCGATAATAACTGAGCTAACATATACTACAATTTGCGCTTAGCTAAACAATTTGCTAATCACTTATATGGGGAAAGTTCACAAAAATGATCTAAGCCAAAAGGCCAAGAATAATGATGAGGACTGAGTTAGATCACAACCACCCATCCACTAACAATATAAGGACTGGCTTAAAGGGGCGAAGCAAGAATGCTTTTCATATTCCCCGTTATCTGTAGAGGACAGTGTAGGGATAAGGTGTTATTGAGCTATTAGTTAAAGCTCTGATCATGGCAGGAGGGTAACAGCAATAGCCGAGCCTCAGTTAGAACTTCATTGGCTACAGCATTGCTATCCATTACCCTCCAAAGGTATTGGATTGAAAATCAATCACCGCATCTCACGGTTGATTGATTTCCTCCCTCCCATCCACTAACAAGTCCTTATAAGGACTGGCTTAAATGGGCGAAGCAAGAATGCTTTTCATCTTCCCCGTTATCTGTAGCGGACAGTGTAGGGATAAGGTGTTATTGAGCTATTAAAGCTCTGATCATGGCAGGAGGGTAACAGCAACAGCCGAACCTCAGTTAAACTTCATTGGTTACAGCATTGCCATCCATTACCCTCCAAGGGTATTGGATTGAATGAATCAATCGACTATGTAAGTAAAGGTTCAATCTCAAAAATATCGGACGATCTCTAGGCCACTCATTCGTGGGCGAAAGACCGTCCAAATCTCAGCGTTGGTTCTACTCAGTAAAACTCGATTACCGAGCAGAACCGCTCAAATTCCGAGGAAAATAATTCACCGACAAAGCCCCTCAGCGGGCCGTGCCGGAGAACACCTTCCCCGGAGACTCAAAGTGCTCCCTTAAGGTAAAAACCTTAAGAGAGCGAACTCAAAAACTCGTCGCCCAAGGGGGTAAGAGCAACAGCCGAACCTCAGTTAAACTTCATTGGTACAGCTTTGCGTTGCTATCCATCACCCCCAAGGGCATTAATGAACCAATCGACTATGTAAGTAAAGGTTCTATCTCAAAAATATGGACGATCTCTAGGCCACCCATTCGTGGGCGAAAGACCGTCCAAATCTCAGCGTTGGTTCTACTCAGTGAAACTCGATTACCGAGCAGAACCGCTCAAATTCCGAGGAAAATAATTCACCGACAAAGCCCCTCAGCGGGCCGTGCCGGAGAACACCTTCCCCGGAGACTCAAAGTGCTCCCTTAAGGCAAAAACCTTAAGAGAGCGAACTCAAAAACTCGTCGCCCAAGGGGGTAAGAGCAACAGCCGAACCTCAGTTAAACTTCATTGGTACAGCTTTGCGTTGCTATCCATCACCCCCAAGGGCATTAATGAACCAATCGACTATGTAAGTAAAGGTTCTATCTCAAAAATATGGACGATCTCTAGGCCACCCATTCGTGGGCGAAAGACCGTCCAAATCTCAGCGTTGGTTCTACTCAGTAAAACTCGATTACCGAGCAGAACCGCTCAAATTCCGAGGAAAATAATTCACCGACAAAGCCCCTCAGCGGGCCGTGCCGGAGAACACCTTCCCCGGAGACTCAAAGTGCTCCCTTAAGGCAAAAACCTTAAGAGAGCGAACTCAAAAACTCGTCGCCCAAGGGGGTAAGAGCAACAGCCGAACCTCAGTTAAACTTCATTGGTACAGCTTTGCGTTGCTATCCATCACCCCCAAGGGCATTAATGAACCAATCGACTATGTAAGTAAAGGTTCTATCTCAAAAATATCGGACGATCTCTAGGCCACTCATTCGTGGGCGAAAGACCGTCCAAATCTCCGCGTTGGTTCTACTCAGTAAAACTCGATTACCGAGCAGAACCGCTCAAATTCCGAGGAAAATAATTCACCGACAAAGCCCCTCAGCGGGCCATGCCGGAGAACACCTTCCCCGGAGACTCAAGGTGCTCCCTTAAGGCAAAAACCTTAAGAGAGCGGACTCAAAAACTCGTCGCCCAAGGGGGTAAGAGCAACAGCCGAACCTCAGTTAAACTTCATTGGTACAGCTTTGCGTTGCTATCCATCACCCCCAAGGGCATTAATGAACCGACTATGTAAGTAAAGGTTCGATCTCAAAAATATCGGACGATCTCTAGGCCACTCATTCGTGGGCGAAAGACCGTCCAAATCTCAGCGTTGGTTCTACTCAGTGAAACTCGATTACCGAGTAGAACCGCTCAAATTCCGAGGAAAATAATTCACCGACAAAGCCCCTCAGCGGGCTGTGCCGGAGAACACCCTCCCCGGAGACTCAAAGTGCTCCCTTAAGGCAAAAACCCTAAGAGAGCGAACTCAAAAACTCGTCGCCCAAGGGGATAAGAGCAACAGCCGAACCTCAGTTAAACTTCATTGGTACAGCTTTGCGTTGCTATCCATCACCCCCAAGGGCATTAATGAACCAATCGACCGCATCTCACGGTCGATTGACCACCCTGATCCACTAACAAGTTGAGATGAATATAATTCGTACTAAATCTAAGCTTTTAAAAAATTGGTGTCTTAATAAAATTAAGAAATTTTTATTAATTTTTTAATAATGTAATAAAATTTATATTTAAAATTGATTAAATATTTTTCTTTAATAATTTTTTAAGAAATATTCTAAATTAATTTTAGTAATTGATTATATACAGTACTTACTGAAATGAAATAATCCTTTATACAAACCATTCATTGATTTTATATTTTGTGATGTTTTGCAATAAGTTAATTTTGATTCTTTTAATTATTCTGTACGTCATTTTAAATCTGGTTTTCACAGAAGTAGTTCATTTTTTCACATTTCCCTTTCGTCTTCATAATTAAAGCATGGTTAAGACAAAACTCCGCGAGGTTTTATTCTTTCATTTGGTTTCATTATTGACATTTGGAAAAGCAAGTCATTTCTTCCATTAAATGCGTGGAAATTAATTTTATTTTTATTTTTATTTATTTATTTTTTTGTCATGGTCTGTATCATTATCATTACTGAGATAATAACGAAATATTTGCGTTTATTGAGTTCTACGATTTTGAAGCATAAAATATTTTGTTTTTCTCATTTGGTAGATTTGTGTATTTATTACTGGTATTTTTAATGAACTGAAAGAAGGCAAAATTTTCAGAAAAGACTAATTAAGTTTTTTTAATAGATTTCTCGCGATAGTTAACGCGAAAATCATATAGTTAGCATGAATTTGTTAAAGTCATCAGAGAGACCATGCAATAGAAATTTACAAAGTGAAGTTTACGTCAGATAGCATAAATATGAAATATACACCACAGACCCACTTTCATATGTTATAATTAAAAGTATACAACTATCTAATATGTGTGTTTGGAATGAGGAACAGGTGACGCTGAATATGTGTCTTTGAAGGTAAATTGGGACGTCATATCTGAGTGCTTCTGTAATTGATGAATAATAATGAATATTAATATCTGAGTGCTTCTGTAATTGATGAATAATAATGAATATTAATAACCTGCAAATTTTGAATGGCATTTAATATAAATACAACAAAAGGTTAAAATTAAAATTAGATACATTGGCTTCATGGAACCATAGTGGATAAATGTGTGTGTGTGTGGGGGGGGGGGGATGTTGGATGTTTTTGGATTTGGTTTGATTCCTAATGGTTTCATATTTTCACTCAAAAACATGAAACCTGCCTCGAACCTATTCTCTGTAGTTCCGCTGCATTTGCTTCACTCTATAGAGTAGTTGTAATAATTTAAAGATTTCATGCTGTTTGTTGCCAAGAGACATAAAGAGACAATAATCCATTTCTAGATGGATTTATGTCTCTTGGAGGAAAACATTTGACTGAAATTTTCTACCGAAGTTAGCTTTCAGTGAGCAACCGATAAAAATATGAAAATTTTGAGTTTAGTAGGATTTTTTTTTTCTTAAGAAAATGTACGCTTTGCTAACAGTGGATAACTGAAACCCATCAGAAGCTGAGTAAAGTGGACTATTTCGTTTTATATGAGTCTTCAGGTTCCATGGAGGATCCCGTGCAATAATTCGTACGAAAAGATTCACGGTGAGTATTTGGAAAGTCGTTGTACAGAGAAAACATTTTACTGTAAAGTGGCTTACGCCTATGAGCCAATTTTATAGAGTACACTCAAATGCTTCTCTAAAAGGGTCTTGAAATTAGTAAATGCTTCGCTAGAAAAACAGTAATAACTCAAGCAAGTTTAATATGAAAACGCTACACTTTTCAAAATAAAGAATCTCAACTTTACATATGGTACAGCTTCAGCATTAGCTACTTTACGATAATCTACAAAATCACACATGCGAGTTGGTAAATGAGCCAATATACTAGCTTGTAAGTGACACAATGTTACATGGAGACAGCGGTGAAGACTGTGTGGACTCCTCCCGTATAATCTTCACTTCCGTTCGCTATTACGGTTTTCACCTTGTTATACAGTCTTCATTTTGATTGGTTATCACTAAGAGTAATAACAGATACCTTAATCAAAGGATTCAACCCCATCTTGGAGGGATGACAAATGATTTATTACGCCTGGTTGGCCGAGTGTTTAGTATAATTAGCTCCAACCAACATGTTACCGTTTCGAATCCCTGACTGGGCATTGATGTTTGTGATCGTCTTTAGATAGGAGGCGAATTTCACCGCCCGGTGTGAGACCACCTCCCCACTTTTTGGAGGCCTGAAGTGGCTTGGAAAAAGTTCCATGTTTGGTCTCTATAGCGAGGTTTCCGGACTGTGTAAAAATAACTAAAAATTCAAAAAAGTATAAATTGTTAAAGAAAAAAAATGTGTCATGTTGTACCATCATTTTGTATTTTGGTTTAACCAATAAGAATACAATTTGGTCGGCTAAATCCCAAATTGCCAGCCCATCCTCGTTCGATCAGTATCCAGGTACCCAACAGGGTGCACCACGAGAAGTTGAGGATTGGACATTAGGCCAGAAGCCCTGGTCGGTTCTCCGCATTCCTTTTAATGGCTATGTGGAGGTCTCCACTCAGTTATACAGTTTTGATCCTTAAGCACCTCAACATAACCAGAGTTAAAGATCAGTACCATCAACATAAGAAGCTTGAATGGCAAAGAAATGGAGCTAGCTGAGGAATTAGATAAGTACCAGATCGACATAACAGGGGTGACTGAAACAAAAAAGACAAAAACTGGTGACATCTTTCTGAGCAATAAATACAAAATGGAAAAGAAGGAGTAGCCATACTATTCAACACTAAATACGACGCTAATATTCTTGAATGGTAGGAAATTTCAAGTACAGTGATGTGGGCAAATATCAGAATAGGGAACTGGACAATTAGACTTATTTGTGCGTATGGTCCCACAGAAGGTTCTACTAAGGTAGAAGTGGAGGAATTTTTTTGAGGCTTTAGAAAATGAAAAAGGAAAAGTTGGTCCTTGTTGGGATCTAAATAACAGAGTAGGAATGATTGTCAGACATACAAAAATATTTTGGGAAAATTTGGAGAAAAGAGCAAAGCTAATAATAATGGCAAATACTTGTTGGGTTTCTGCTCAGGACATGGACTGGTTATTACTAACACCACGTTCCAATATAAAAATGTGCACAAATTCACATGGGGAGAAGAGGCAAGGAATAAGAAAAGTCTCATTGACTATGTTATTGTTGATAGTGATGTTTTCTCCCTGGTGTAGGACACCAGAGCATACAGAGGATTTGAAATTGGCAGTGATCACTATTTAGTCTTGATCAGGATAAAATTGAATTTCATATTGAAAAGAATAACATGTAAGAAAAGTTTTAGAGCAAATAAAAGTTGAGCAACTCTCCGATGTGAACTGTAGACTAAAATACACAAAGATTATTGAAGAAAAAATGAAAGAGTTTGAGAACAGGAACCAAACCTTGGAGATTCAGTGGCAAGCCTTGAAGAAAACCCTGATTGATTCAGCCAGAGAGGCATGTGGTAAAGTTGTCTGAAAGGATAGAAAAATTAGAACTCCATGGTGGACACAGGGAGTTAAAGAGGCACTGAAGGAAAAGAAGAAAGCATATCAAAAATTTCTGACAAATAAGTCAGCTTGTGCTCTTAGAGAATATAGAGACAAATGCAAGAAAGCTAAACAATGTGTAAAACTAGCTAAACAAAAGTCATGGGAGGACTTGGGCAAGAATACAGAAAATAAATATCAAGAAGGAGGCAAAATATTCTGGAGGTTGTTGAAGAAGCTTAGGAATGGAGGAAAGAGTGCTGTAAAAGGAGTTAGAGATGATAAAGGTTACATGAAAACGGGAGAAAAATATCCTTGAAGTATGGAGTAATTACTTCGAAAAATTGCTAAATGAAACAAGCAGTGATAGCACAGTGGTAAAAAAAACACTCAACAGGGATGCAGTCAGGAATACATATTCATACTTGAAGTAGAAAATGCCATCAAAAGCCTATAATGTGGAAAGGCAGCAGGAGTAGATGATATTCGACCAGAAATGCTGAAGTATGGTGGTATAAAAGTCTTAAAGTGGCTGCACTGCATAGTTCAGAAAGCCTGGACACAGGGACGAATTCCCGATGATTGGAGTAGAGCTCTCATAGTACCCATATATAAAAAGGGAAATAAAACTGAATGTGAGAATTACAGAGGTATTTCCCTACTGAGTTTTCCTGGCAAGAATTTTGCCAGTATACTTGAGAAACGGTTAAGAAGAATTGTGCAAGAAAAACTTGGTGAAGAATAAGCTGGATTCACAAATAGAGGTTGTCAGGATCAGATCTTCACTTTACGACAAGTAGTTGAGAAATCATGGGAATATAACAAAGATCTGTATTTAAGTTTTGTCGATTTGGAAAAGGCATATGACAAGGTGCCAAGAGAGAAGCTATTCAATATGCTACAGTTATATGATGTCAATGGGAAATTATATCAAGCAATACTTAGTCTTTATTTGAGTTGTATGTCAGCAGTTAGAATTGAAGGAAGTACAGGAAGATGGTTTAATGTTAAATCTGGTGTGAGACAAGGATGTGCGTTATCCCCTCTGTTATTCATTATCTATATGGATCACATTATGAAGGAAAGTGGTATTAAACATGATATCAAAATTGGAGATGTTAATGTCAGCTCTTTGCTTTATGCAGATGATGTTATACTTCTAAATAAATCCGCTACAAGTCTGCAAGATTCTCTGACTAAATTGAATAGCTGTTGTAATAGATATGGTATGAAGGTCAGCAATAAAAAGACAATGACAATGAAAATAGGTAGAATCGTTGAAAATATCAACTGTGTTGTGAGTGGAGAACCTGTGGAACAAGTAAAACATTTCAGCTACTTAGGCACGATTTTTAGTGAAGATAGTAAATTAAATATAGAAATAGACAACAGAATCAGCAAAGCTGGTCTGGTGGGAAGTAAACTGAATAAATTCATATGGAATAAGAGAGAAATTAGTCGGAACACTAAGTTAGCTGTATACAAGACAGTGTTCAAACCAGTTTTAACTTATGGATCTGAGAGTGGGTCAAAAGTAAAACACTGGAGACCGCAGATATGAAAGTCCTGAGAAAGATTAGAGGCGTGAACAGATGGCATCAATGGCAATGTCATATTAAAAACAAGGATATTAGGAAAGAACTTAACATTGTCAACATCTAGGAATGCGTTAGCAGAGCTAATCTCAGGTGGTCTGGTCACTTGAATAGAATATACGAGGAAAGATTAGCAAAACAAGTGTTCTCTGCCAGGTTGGCAGGAAAACGACCCAGAGGAAGACCAAGATATAGGTGGATTGATACGGTACAAAGTGCTTTAGACGATAGAAATATAAGATCTGATAATATTGGAGTCTTGACATTTAGCAGACTGATTTGGAAGAAAATTGTAGATAGGAAGTTAGTAATGATGTAAATTTTTCATGTAGTACTATCATATCCTGTACACCCCTTGAGGGTACATGGCAGGAATTTGATGATGATGAAGAAAAAAAGTCATTGGTCGAACTGCGGCACGAATCTATACTAATAGGCTTTTTATGTTACTTCCGTTCATCTTTCGTGGGCGGAAGTGTCATATAAAAACCATTCATTTTTATTTTTTAAGAGCTGTCATAACTTCCACATTGGACTTCCTGGTTAGTGGACGAAAAACGTTTATTATTCTGATCAACGTTAATAAGTAATCAGATTTGACTTGTAGGCTTTTTTTATTCTTCAAAAACTGAATGTTTCTCGCCTGTTTCGTATGGCGAACATCATCTTTGAGAAGATATTTAATGGAAATAAAAAAAATCTTGAATGATTCCCATCATTTGTTATTTTATAGTTTCGTCACGTGTGTCATTGGGCCCATGTCTGCGAGGTTAGCCTAGTGGCTTTGCGCTTCGCAACCATAAACCTCGGGAAGGAGTGTCCTAGGCTCGATTCCCGTCCACGTTGAGGAGCTTAAGGATTTTTCTCAACCATAACCAGTTGAGGCTTTTATGAATATCTGTATGTAAAATCAGAGAATTGGTTGCGTAACAGCAAAAATATAAGAATAATAAACAATTGTGTCCTTATATTGTAAGATAATAAATGAGTTATCTTTTGTGGCTGTTTTTTTTTTTTTTTTTTGATAAAAATCGTTTGAAACAACACTTGTAATTTTTCATCAGAATTTGATTGTCAATTTTGTTTGATGTTGCTAAGATATTGTTGCCAAGCAACAAGAGAACACCAACTCGTGTGTTTTCTGTGATGATGTCGTAACAGTACGCGTTTTGATGAGTTCATTTTATTTTTTCAAATTAATATGAAAGGTACGCCATTTAGTTTTACGGTCATTATAATCCTAGCGTTCACTTTCGAAATATGATTATGTACAACGCATATTAAATTACTATCAAGTTCCAGAAACAAGTGGAAATTCGATGTCTACATAGAAGTATTACTGAAAACAGTGTAATATAAACACGAAACCAAAAAAACAAACAAACAAAAATTCCTCTTGTGTAATGATGCATAATTTGGAATGAAGTATGTGGGATGACGATGTTATTGCAGATTATGTAGTAATCAACGGGGAAAAATCAAGGGGGATAGATGGGTAAAGTTGGGTTACGACATCAAATTGGTTAATGTAAACTTTAATACTCTATTCAAGAGATTAAATGGGGGAAAAGATAAAAAAAAAGATCGATATGGAGAAAAATTAAAGTATCAAGGCGGGTCAAACTTCAAGTGTATTATATCAATTACTTTCTGGTATGCTCGCCTTTTATATTTTATTTTTATTTATTTTAATGGAAAACTCTGGCTTCAGAAAGGAAAACCCTGTCACCTCTGTCTGAGATAAACTCTAATTGAAACCCCCCTTAGAATACTAATACAGTATTAAGATTCTGGTTTATTAAAATGATTGGGACATAAATCTAATACATAACAATATGCTCACGGCCTTTATCGAAAGAAATGAGTCAAAAGAACATTTATCTAGCAGCAGAAAGAAACAAAAATACAAGAAGGATAATCTCGCAAATCAAAATCAATCACAATAACAGAACTGAGAGAGAGAGAGAGAGAGAGAGAGAGAGAGAGAGAGAGAGAGAGAGAGAGAGAGAGAGAGAGAGAGAGAGAGAGAGAGACAGAGAAAGAGAATGAAATCAGTATTTCATTTTCTCTATTTTGTCTTAGAGAATATACAGGGATATCCAGGGTCGGCCTTCTCTATAAAGGGACCTGGCTGCAAGAAACCTTTTGGGGCCCTAAAATATTTTTCGAAGGTAAAAATTAAAGGATTCGAAATAAACGTATTATAAAACCTCTTACCTGCAAATGATTTTGGCACAGGAAAAAAATATTCGAAATATAACATTAACACAACGTTTCTGAACACAAAACAAAAGTATTAAATAATTAAAATAAATAACTAAATAACATAACAAAATAACAAACTAATGAAATATTCCGAAAACTTTATTCTAGAGGTACAAAATGGATTTAGAAAAGGTCGATCATGTATAGACCCAGCCTTCTGCCTAAAATTAATAATAGAGAAAAGAAGAGAATATAATTTAGAAACACATATTGCATTTAAAAGTTAAAAGAAACATATTATTTAACATATTAAAAGAAAGACAAATACCAAATAATATCCTAAAAGCTGTCACAAGTATATATATGAAAATAATCAAATACAAATAAGATTAAATCACGAGCTATCATATACAAGAGAGATAAACCAAGGGGTCGTACAGAGATGTCCCCTCTCAGCAACTCTTTTTAATATCTACTTAAATGAAATAATAATAAAATTGAGTAAACATTTACATCAAGGAATTAAACTTTCACTTACAGTTAACCTAAACACCCTCCTCTTTGCAGACGACCAAATAATAATTACAAATTCTGAAGATAACTTACAGAAAGCTATTTTAAATCTAAATCAGATATCCAAAGATTATGGTATGATAATATCAACGGAAAAATCAAAAACTATGGCCTTTAAAGGACAAGATCCAGAAAGAACTAAAATAGTAAAAGATAACAAGATCTTAGAACAGGTGAATTCATTTAACTACCCAGGATGTATGATCACTTATGAAAATGAAAAAAGATATAAACATAAAAATTGCAAAATATTTAAAAATAACAGGAGTAATTAACTCTATATTTAAACCAAACCTAGTTCAAAAACAAACCAGGCTAAAAGTATACAATACATTAGCCCTACCGGTCTTAATGTATGGAAGCGAAATGTGGACAATAAAACAAAAACACAAACAAAGATTAACAACAGCAGAAATGAAGTTTATGAGAAACACTGCAAAGTATACCCTATTTGATCACAAAAGAAACGAAGATATTATGAAAGAATTAAACCAAGAACCAGTAATTGAAAAAATTAAAAAATATAAACATAGATGGATGGAACACGTTCAAAGAATGAAAACAGAAAGATTATCAAAACAAGCCTTAAAGTAAAAGCCATTAGGGAAAAGAAAACCAGGACGTCCTCTTAAACGATTCAACGATGACCAACGATGAACAGGCCATACTAGGCCTAAATCCTTGATACGTATGATGATGATGATGAAATATTTAACACAAATAAAAGTAACCTGGCTCACCAACTAGCGCACAAAAACTGTTGACAATTAATTATTGTTTAAAGTAATAAAAAATTAATTTAAACACATAAAATAATAAATAGGTTTACTATTTAGGGGCCTAGTTTACTAACACGTATATTTCTTAATATGTATTTATTTAAATATGCGATTTTTTTTTTTTTTTTTTTTTTTGCTATGTCATTAATCATTTCCGAAAAATTACAATTTTTGGCAATTTCCTTTTCGATGCTTAATATAGCAAGTGCATTTAAGCGTTCTTCGCACATACTCGACCGAAGATCATTCTTTATCAATTTTATTTTGCTCAAAGAACGCTCTGCACTTGCAATAGTAACTGATAACGTAAAGAAATTTTTCAATACAGTTAGCACATTTGGAAATAGTTCATTATAACTATCATTTAATATATATTTGCAATATGTCTTGCGCGTTATTTACATTTTTTTTTTTTTTTGGTCCAAGATCAATTCTCGTAACAAATCAATTTCCTGGATTAAGTCTTCATTTACATCTTTACTATACTACTTTACAAAATCCCTTGAGCGGTTTTCTAGTTCATTTTTCCTAATGTTTTTTATATCAGTGATTAATTTAAAATAAGAAATAACATTGGGTATATTTTTAAATCTCTCATCTATTTGTACAATAACAGCATCAATCACAACGTTGAAAAAGTGACATCTAAATTCCTCTACCGGGTTTAGTAAAACCTCATCTTCTACTAGTTCGGAAAATGATCTTTTTCTTTTTCGAATTCTTTTTCAGGGAAGTCATCTGAAATACTCAAGTTTCGTGCATGTTAAATTTTGATCTTAAATTTTGTATTTGTATTTCATTTTTAATTTTATTCACTAAATTCAAAGCAGAGTCAAGAACAATTGTTTTTGCTTGAAATAGTTTCTTAATACTATTAATTTTTGACAATATTGTAAACCACACCGATAAGCTTAAAATAAATGGCCTTTCTTGTAATGAATCTAGTAGACTTTTAGCTTCGGATACTGCTGTGTTATCGTTAATTACACCAATAAATTCTTCTAAGGCATTATAAGTTTGTTCAAACTGTGTATACACTGCTTTGACTGCGTCTACTTTGGCTTCCCATCGAGTATCACATAATGGTTGAAGCGTAATATTTAAATACTTTTGTATAATTTCCCACCTTTTTGTAGATGCAGAAAATACGCAGTATAAACGTTGCAATATTCCGAAAAATTTTTTACAATATATACTACTGGAAGCAGCATCAAAAATTATCAAATTAAAAGAATGTGATAAGCAAGGTACATAAATTGCATGACGGTTTAAACTAATTATTCTAGATTGTACGCCTTTATATGTTCCCTTCATATTGGTACGGTTGTCGTATGCTTGCCCTCTACAATTCATAATATCTAAATCAAGCTCACCTTTTCTTTTTAAAAGCGATTTTGCTAGTCCTTCACCAGTCACATCAGTAACTTCAATAAATCCTATAAATGACTCATTTATAATTAACTTTTTGTCTACAAAATGTACATATCTAATAATTATTGACGTTTGTTCCTTGTGAGAAATATCAGGAGTACAATCCTTTTGGATACTGTAATATACGGCTGCTTTTATATCGTCTTTAATTTTATTAAGGACTTCATTACCTAATGCAGCAATAATTTCCTCTTGAAATAATCTATGCGCCAAATGCACAATTATTTTTTTTCGTATTTTTAATTCTGTTTACATGATCCATTAGCACAGGATCATATTTACTTAATAACTCAATTAAAATTAAAAAATTTCCATTATTCGGCTTTCCTATTGTTCAATGGGATCCTCGAAATGACAGATTATTACTTGCTTAAAATAGAATTACATCTACAATTCTTTGGAATAGTAATTTTAGACGTTCCGTTTCTTTATTTATATTAATTTGATTTGTTCTGTCAACAGTCGAACATAAATTAAGCCTTTTTAATAATTCTTGCCAAGCAATAAAAGAATTAAAATGACCAACAGAAAACTCATGATCTCGAATTACAGATGACAGTTTTCTCCATTTATTAAAACCATATATAAATCGTGTTGATTGATCTTTTCCTCTTCTTTTGGAAAATAATACACAACAAAAGCAAAATACTGAGTCTTGAGCTTCTGAGTAAACTAACCAGCTGCGAAGCTGAGTTTCACCATTTGGCATTTTTTTTTTAATAGCACGATGTAGAAAATGATCTACCTTCAACATTCTTAACGAATGCGTCTTAATGGTGTTGTTTAGGTCCGGTTTTAACACAAATCTAAATTTATCAGTTATAATATTTGGACACAAACCTGGATCATTTATTTTCTTATTTCTAATTTTCTTATTACTTACTATTATGAAACGGTGGGTAGAGTTTAATTAATTATTACATTTTTATTTGGTATAGCTGTACTTAATAAAATTGTATTATATTAAGTTAAAATGTGTGTCAGCGAAGATGTTTGAAATGTATTTTTTTATTTAATTATTTTTTAAGATGACCCCTGGGTTGTGTGCCGGAAAAAAATCATTGGCGTGCCACGTTTGGCAGGCATGTTAAGGGTTGTCCGCCCCTGCTCTAGACCAACCATATATAAAGAATATAATAAATATTTTTTTAACGGTTTGGATAACGAGCGAAATGAAATAAATGTGTAACAGATTAGAAAAAAACTAATGATGAATTAGTTTTTTTCGGGTATTTTAGGGTAAAAACGAAATCATGTTTGTTAATTTTTATACACTGCATAAACGCATCAAAAGGGTTAAGCAAAAAGCCTAATATAATAGAGAAAACAGAGATATTATTATTACAGGGAGCCTTAAAATCCTGTCGATGAAATCCCTTTTGTTATAAGCAAAATTACAAGAAGAAAAAAATTAAAAAAAAATTATCCGCAAATGTTTACCGACTGTGCGCACTTGATCGTGGGGCCCGGGTGCATTGCACCCATCGCACCCCCGAGATGGCCGGCCCTGGGAATATCTATACATAGTTCATTCCTGGTGACATAATAGTCTACCTCCATCCAGGAAGTTAACTGTTAAGGATCTCTCTCTGAGGTCCATAATGGGCGGTAAAAAGATAAGATGGTGAGGCTCTAATCTCGTCTGTCTCGCAGTTAGTATCTTTGTCTATATAACTGCATGTTCACGGGGCCGATCCGCCTGTTTTGAGGGACGTAAAAGACTAGTTTCCAGGAGGAAAATCTCCTCTAACACCGTATGAGATGGGATTTGAAACTGGGTCTTTTCTCAACTGAGCTACGGAGGCTGTTTAAGCAGATGACTCGACGTAAATAAAACTGAAAACTAACCCAATGTTTGCCATAAAGTGGAAATCGGTAACTAACCGTTTAAAGTGAGCATCAAATGTCTATTCTTGTTCACTGTGTTCTTTTGATATTTAACACTTCATAGAAATACGAATTAAGCGGGCGATTTATTTTTATTTTATTAAATATTTTTCCAATGTAAGTGTTGAATTAATACATTTAACATTGGTTGTAGAAACGGATGAGGACCGATTATCTCATTATTTCCAATTTTAACGCCATTTTCAGTTAGTAGACTACTCATTGGCGGCTCCTGGTTTGAAATCACACACACACACACACACACACACACACACACACACACACACACACACACACACACACACACACACACACACACACACACACACACACACACACACACACACACACACACACACACACACACACACACACACACACACACAAAGTACAGTGTATACGTGTTTGGATAAAATATCAAAATTATGTAAAAGTATGTAAAAATTAAAAAAAAATTAAACATGAAAAAAATATTGTTTATTATCGATAAAATTATACAGTTTCGTATAATTCAAAATTACTTTAAAAAAAAATCCATTCCTTTTTACAATTAAATGAATGGATTTTCAATTTTTGGACATTACAATTAAATCCTTTAATTGTAATGTCCAAATGTTTAAAGAGACGGAGTAAACACGATGAGCACTACGAACACTCTACTACTGGCGCAAACTGCATATAAACAACAGTGGAACTGCGCGACGGACAGTGCCGCATTACGCTATTAGCTCGCATCTCACTATGACGTGCATATGCTTGCTCGCGTAGCAATATGAAACTGTGGTAAACACAGTGCTACTAGCGTCCTTCGCCCTCCTAAGTGCTACAAGATGAATTTTTTATTATTTTTTATACAAAATAAGAGAATTGTATAGGATTATTGATGATAAAATTAAATATGACAAGCAAATATAAAGAAATTAATAAATATATTTATATATCGAGAAAATTGGGGGGTGCTGCTGTTCCGTAGTGCCTATGCACGAGCCGTCCCTGACAATACTTGTCATTCCCCTATTTTTGTTATGTCTAAAGATGAGAATATCATTTAGCCAAAGAGGAGTATAGCACAATGATTAGCACAGATTTACATCTACCTAATTTGAATCGGATTGATTGCCTCTCTAAGATACGCTACAATCAAGATATTTTCTTAAATAAATCAACAATATTAAGCCACTGTTAACACATCAACAACTACGATTGTTTGACGCGATAGTTTCAGCGTGCAGTCTTTATTCTTTATTTGTCTTGCACGTTTTTATTGCTTCCGCGTATGTGTGATCAGGTCATTGTCGAGGTGCATCCATAAAACCATTAATCACCAAGCTCTTTACTTAACGGGAATAATTAACTTGTGACGTCGTGACTGTTGCAAACAATTAATCTTGAGGGTGTTGCACTGTTCAACAGGAACGTTTTTTTTTAATCAAGATTGATTACCCGCTCGATATTGAGCAGTGCGATCAAAGCAAGAGTGCATTTGTGGTTGAGAGAACGATCAGAATCGCATCGGATATGAAAGTGATGCTGTCTGGATTGGGTTTGCTGATCATTTGTCAAATTTCATCTTTAACGTGTTAAGAATATCTTCGGTAATAGACGATTGCAGAGCATCAACTCATTAACTTGCCTGAGATCATTTTTTTTTAGAATGATGCCTGATTCTTCAATCATTGAAGTATAAATATTTCCAGTACGCTATTTTTCATTAGCTGAGTTATGAATTTTATTCTAAAGTTATCGCAAACGGTTAAAAATTGTTTGTCATAAACTTATTATATTATTATTATATAAAATATTTAAAGGTGTACAGTTCAAGAATTAAAAAAAAGTAAATACTTTAGACTTTTAAATCATTCAACAATATTTCTATTTTAAACAATAAATTAAAACTCTTTTATATAGAAATAAAGAAATACTATTGTACGATATCTATTATCGTGTGACTTGAAAAGAAATTTTCGAGTTACATGGATTATTACGTCAAGTATCTTATTCTTTAGCCTTTACTGCTTCAGCCAATCATCTTTCACATGTCAGTTTCTGGCTCTTCACCACACTTGCTACCTTCCTAGCCTGCACTCGTGGTTTTATACCTTCCCCAATAACAGCTTCTTCCATAACAGATCCTAAGTAAATCTATGATTCACCTTTTTCATCCTCCTAACCTTACAGATACAGTCTGACATAGCCATAAGTGATTTCGGACAAAGTCCCAGCAACCGCTAGTTACCTTTAGCTGTTCAAGACATGGCACGTCGCTACTTTATTTCTTAAATTTATTATACTCTGCTTCTATATAATTCCACACCAGTGGCGGCTCTTGGCTCGAAATCGTGTGGATACTGCAACTTTCGAAATATACACACTGTAAGTAAGTGTATACGTGTTTGGATAAAATATCCAAATTATGGTAAAAATTAAAAAATAATAAATAAACATGAAAAATATTGTTTATTATCGATAAAATTATACAGTTTGGTATAATTCCAAATTACTTAAAAATAAAATCCATTATTATAACCCCAATAATGTTCTAAAATAAGAACTGTAACAAATGCTGTCTTTAATTGTAATGCCCGAATATATTAATTTCTGTTAATTTTCCCTTCCTCCATGCTTGCGAGGAATTAATCTTGTTGGAGCTGCTGTCTTAAGTAGACATTCTTTCTCTCGTTTTTCCGTATATTACAACTGTTTTCAGATACGTTTTTCTACTTTGATATCCATGACTATATCCCATGATCCTTAATCGCTCTTGGCTATCTATAAAACAAAGAATGAATTTTACTTCAGCCTAGTTTGCATATTTCTTTTGGCTTTCAGTTGGTAGTGTGAGATGTGGGCACATAGTGGGCGGTATGCTGATATTGAAATACTTGTTTATACGTGTGACTTTTGCAAGTAGCCTTTCGTTAATTTTTCAAGGATTACTTTTGTGCAGGGGCGGCTCGTGCATAGGCACTATGGAACAGCAGTACCCCCAATTTCTCGATATATAAATATATTTATTAATTTCATTATATTTGCTTGTCATATTTAATTTTATCATCAACAATCCTATACAATTCTCTTATTTTGAATAAAAAATAATAAAAATCCATCTTGTAGCACTTAGGAGGGCGAAGGACGCTAGCAGCACTGTGTTTACCACAGTGTCATATTGCTACGTACGCAAGCATATGCACGTCTAGTGAGATACGAGCTATTAGCGTAATGCGACACTGTCCGTCGAGCAGTTCCACTGTCGTTTATATGCAGTTTGCGCTAGTAGTAGAATGTTCGTAGTGTTTATATCGTGTTTACTCCGTCTCTTTAAATATTTGGACATTACAATTAAAGACATAACATTTGTTATAGTTTTTATTTTAGAACATTATTGGGGTTATGATAATTTTTAAGGATTTTATTTTTGAGCAATTTTGAATTATACTAAACTGTATAATTTTATCGATAATAAACAATATTGTTTCATGTTTAATTTTTTTTTTTAATTTTTACCTTAATTTCGACATTTTATCCCAACACGTATATTCTGTACTTACAGTGTGTATATATATTTCGAAAGTTGCAACACACCACGATTTCAAGCCACTAGCCGGCATTGCTTTTGTGTCAATTTTATTTCATAAAAACCAGATACAGCTCATTGTTTTGGATGAAAAAAAAAGTATTTATATTATTTCTTCCCAAAATATATTTTTGATAATCTTTGAATAAAAAGAAAAGTATTCTCCAGATAAAGAAAACTCGTCAACAGCAACTGGGTTAAGACATTGTGGATTATATCTTAGCACACAGAGAGAGAGAGATTTAGTTTGCCTTCATCATAATTAGCGTTTCCTTTAAGTTACACACAGAGGGAATATCCCATCCCCTCTTTAATGTTTGCTGTAACTATCATATTTTATTCCAGTGAGTTCCACAGTTAACCACGTCTTTCTGACACCAATGATTTACTCTTGGACTAATTGTATCCAAGCCACAAACTCCACCCTTATTCTTAATTGTTCTACCAGCACAATAGATTACCCTCTGGGCCTCTCTTTCCTTCTAACGTCTTAGAAGGAAAGAGAGGCTACGAAATTTTAAATGTTAATAACATCAGCATTACAATGAGACACACGTGGCCGCTTGTTTGACAGGTCCCGAAATGAGAAAATACGAACAATAACTATTGACATCACTACCTGTCTTGAGCTGCAAAAGACGCGTTCAAGATGGCCACATGGGCCTTGCTAATTTGATGGCTGCTCTGGGAATTAGATCGTTTAACTGAAATTTTGAAAGACTGGCGCAAATAAAAATAAAAGAAGATTTAATTAATTATATGCAGAATCAGAACTGGTTGTAGCAGGAAGTCATATTTGTAAAATAATATTATACAACTACAAAAATTTTCCTTGACTAATTATTAATGTAAAATAATGGACACGTATTTACTTTTTTTGCCACTAGGTGATTTAAAATTTTTGTGAGTTTTTATTTATTTTATAATCTATTTTCATTTCTAGAGGGCGCTGGCTTAGCTCATGGTAACGTCCATGATGCTAACTCCGTGCAATAATAGGTTTGGTTCTAATTGACTTTACACATTTATTTCAGATGGAGAAGAGTAGGTGGCTATGGGACGAATCAGCAGCTGGTATAAAAGGAATTTGATTCTGATGTTTAGCTTGCTGTTCCTGTTAAGGGAGTAGATCTGAGCGATGGCTTTAGATGCTTTTGCACACGTCATCTTGATGTACTGGTTAAAAGTTGATTTTTTGTCGAGCATGAACTAGGAACTAGGGGTAATAAACCTCTAGTTCCTAGACACCAAGGTATTTTGTTTCTGTCTGCCAGGGAATTTTAGTTGAATAGAAAGACGTCTCCTGCAAGAGATATCGATGTTTTCGTGAAGAGAATGGCTGAACTCTTTTGGGGATTTACTTGTAGTCTCCAATTGGAGAACCATTTCTCTAACTTTAGAAGGTTTTCTTGACGGTTTTAAAGCTTTCTAGAAATGAGGTGTGACCAAAGAGATCTGGCTACTAATGCTGTATCATCCGCATATAGGATGGTACAGCATTAGACTAATGGAGCCAATAGGGATCCCTGCGGTTCGCCGGCCAAGATATGGCGCTGGAATGAGGTAGTACCATTTATCTTGACTTGCATGCTTCTATTCTGTAGATATGATCTAACTAGGTGTACCATTTTCAGTGAGATAGCGGCTGAGATAAGTTTATGTAGCAAAATCCAAAGTGCCAAATTTTATAAAATGCTTTGGATAAATCAAGAAAAAGAGCTCCAGTCTATTGATGGTAATCTATTCAACTATTCTGAGGATTTATTGAGTAGTACTATGGTGTTGCCTAAAACCAAACTGTTCTTTAGGTAGGTTGTTTAGTTCATTTACTGAAGCTTGAAGTCGTGAGAGGATAACTTTCTCTGCAATTTTACCCAAGTTGGAGATGAGACTGATTGGACGATAATTTTGAGGAAGGTGTGGATCCTTGCCTGGCTTATGAATTGGGATTATCTTTCCAAATGGGAGAAAAATTGTGAAACCTTAAGTTTGCATTTATTATTATGGTCAGGTGCATTACAGCTTTTCAGGGCAGCAGCTTGATCACTTTATTTGTGATGCCATCTGGACCAGAAACTTTTTTGTTCTTTAAATTTTTTATGATATCATATATTTTAGCAGGTGATGTGGGTGCAATATGATCATTACCGGTATCAGAGACCTTTAATTGCGTGTCAATTTTATACAAGTGATTGAAGTTTGCTTTCATATGAAGGTTTGCACTGCTCTTCTAAATTTTTTTGCTTCTGCCTGAGCAAAAAAAAATTTCTGTTCTGTTCTGTGTAGTATATGTCCCCCTTAATTTAGAGCTATTTCTGTGTGAACAAGTCCCCTTATTTTAGGGTCCGAAAGTACAGGGGGAAAGGATCTACCTTTGTTTCTGATATTCCTCAGTAGTCCCCAGATAGAGTGATCAGTAGATGAGATAGAAGCTAACTTTTCTTCCCATAGTTGGTCTCTGTAAGCTTTCAATGCATCTCTCAGTGCACCATTTAGTCTGTTAAGAATTGTTTTGTCTTGTGGCGCGCGGGTATTGTGAAATCTTTTCCTTGTTCTGTTTTTTTTTTGTTGATCCTATGTAGTTGGAAAGGATGCAGCCATTCTTGTTGGTGGTTCTACAATTCCAGGCAGGGTGCTTGGAGTTTAAGTCTCTGGCAATAATGATGGACTCCCTAACACCTAAGATGGCATTTAGATCAAAATATAGTAGAGTTTTTAAGGGTGGGTTGTAGGCTGAGTAGATGTTCAGTCTCCCAGCCAAGTCTCTATTCTTGAAGGCCTCTGATTGTAGCCGTAGAGACTCTGGCTGTGGTGCAGGGCCTCTGATATTCGTGTACTAGAGGAGAAAGACTGTTTAGCTGTTTCCTACCGTCTGTTCTTCGGGTGTTGAGTACATCCCTTATAATTGGCTGGGTTAGGGCCACCGCAATTGGCACATTTAGCCAGGGTGGTTTGCTGCTTGGTGCAGGTGTTGGTGGAATGGTTCACTTAAGGCATCTGCACTCTGCTCGGCGTAGTTTCTGAGCATGGCCAAATTTCTGGCATCTGTGGCATTGCCCTGTTGAACCCTTTTCCTAAGAGGGGACTGATCTTAAGTCCACAAATCGATGTCATGTCAGATATTTTTGTAGGCCTAATGGATTTCGACCACGACCAGAGGCATCGGACTCTTGTCAGCTCTGGTCATTCTGCTGACCTTCATGGGTGGTAGTCCTGATAGTAGAGATCAGCAGCGATTTCATCTGTAGATATATCCTCAGAAACACCTCGAAGAACCACCTTCAGGTTTTTTCCCGAGCTGAGGGAGAAGGTGCGATATTGTACACCGTTTGAGCCTAACTCTTTGGTCAATCTTCTGTAGTCCATTACAGTGGCGGACTGGATCTTTATGCCGTCGTCCACATTTTTGGCTGTTTTGTATGATATTTGCAGGTCGGACATGGTGGACTTTATAGACGTCCATCTGCGCTTTTGACGGAGAATGATCCGGGGTACTTAGCTGCGCGAGAGGCAGAGGAATCCGTGATGGGGGCCGTCTTCATCCATTCCGTTGTCCTTGGGTGGCTCTGTGGTTGTTATTTTGCTCTTCAACTTCTCCTGGAAAGGAGTAGAAATTGAGGATGCAGGGCCCCTCGGGTTCGACTTTTCTTACAATCTTTTTTGAGAATGTTGAGCGCCCGCCCTTTGTTGAGAGATTCAATATAAGCATCATCATCCTCCTCGCTCATGGTGATGACGGTACTACAATAGTCAATAATCTGTTATATAACCCAGCAATGACGATTCTAACGACGGTGTGTAACGGAAGCAAAAATTAGGCTTAGTAAATCGTTGCAATTACAGTTTTCTGAAGTAAAGTACTTAACTAGCGTAACCAGAACTACACATCAGATAACAACACTACCTCAATCATTCTATGCTTCATTGGTACAGCATTGCCATATTTAAAGGTAAAGCCGCCTCTAAAAATTCGGACGATCCCTAGGCCACTCAATCGTGGGCGAAGGACCGTCCATCTCAGCATTGGCTCCGCTCAGTGATGGCCTTCCACCCACACGCCACCACCGAGCAGAACCGCTCATATTCCAAAGAAAATCATTCACCGACAAAGCCCTCAGCGGGCCGTGCCGGAGAACACTTTCCCCGGAGACTCAAATTGCTCCCTTAAGGCAAAAACCTTAAGAGAGCGAAGTCAAAACTCTCGCATCTCAGATCCCCTGGGGGGTAACAGCAACAGCCCAACCTCAGTTAAACTTCATTGGTACAGCATTGCCATCCATTACCATACCTTCCAAGAGTATTGTTCTCTCCCAAAACCGTCACTAGCTGTCAACGCAGGACGCAGGACATATATGGCGCAGAGGGTGAAGCTTGACGCTTTTAATATTCCCTGTTGTCTGTTTCGGGAGCAGTGATGGGAGAGATTTGTGAGCTATTTTAGCTCGCCCTGAGTGGGCAGAAGTGGTTATTCGTCGTTGGGTGTTAGGATGGCTTTCGGTCTTTTATGTTTCTAGTGGTCATTACCGTCATAGTTTCCGGCTTGTTGTATCAGTTGGTTTGGATGCGTAGATGTCTTCATAAATAATTTTTCTGCTAGGGAGCGTAGTAGTGGAGAGAGATGTAGGGGATATTTATGTCCCGGTGGATCTGGGCGTTCCTGATGAACCACGGGGCGTCCAGAATCATTCGCAGGCACTTGTTCTGTAGTCTTTGTAGCCTGAGGATGTTTGTCTTGCAGTTATGGCTCCAGGCTGGGGAGGCGTATATGACTGTGGGACGGATCACTGTCTTGTACAGTAGTATTTTATTTGTTGAGCTTAGTTTGCTGTGTCTGTTGATCAAGGGGTATAGCTGGGCGATAATTTTTGAAGCTTTGGTGTATATGCTCTTGATGTGGCTGTTGAAGCATATTCGCTTATCGAGAAGTATTCCGAGGTATTTTGCTTCAGTTTTCCAGGGAATTTTAGAGTTGAACAGGGTGATGTCTCCTTTGGGGGATGCTCGTCTTCTTGTGAAGAGTATCGTTGTACTTTTCTGGGGGTTTAATTGTAGTCGCCAGTCTGTAAACCATTTTTCTAGATTTAGGATAGTGTCTTGTAGTTTTTTGGTTACGAGATGTGGTTTGTGGAATCTGGCTAGTATAGCCGTGTCATCTGCATAAAGGGCGATGGTGGATTTTGAGGGATGTCTGCCATTCAGATGTTGAACAGGATCGGGGCTAGCAGTGATTCTTGAGGAACTCCAGCCAGGATTTTCCGTTGGGTTGAGACTGTTTCACTGATTTTTACTTGCATCCTACTGTTTGAGAGGTATGATTTAATCAGGTGTATCATGTTTAGTGGAAGGTTTCCGATGATAAGTTTGTAGAGGAGGCCTTGGTACCAGATCTTATCGAAGGCCTTTGAGATGTCTAGGAAGACAGCTCCGGTGTGTTGATTCCAATTGAATCCTGTGGTGATGTATTCTACCAGTCTATGGATTTGATGGGTGGTGCTGTGATTTTGACGGAAGAAGAATTGTTCTTCTGGAATGATATTTAATTGGTTGACATGATCTTGGAGTCTGATGAGGATGATTTTCTCAGCTATTTTCCCTAAATTGGATAGCAGGGTGATGGGACGGTAACTTTCAGGTAGGTGTGGGTCTTTGCCTGGTTTGTGAATTGGGATGATGTCAGCTATTTTCCATGACTTGAGGAGTGCTGCCATTTGAGGATGGAGTTTATTTGCGTGGTAGTACCTTGATGACTTGGTCAGTGATGCCGTCAGGACCTGAAGCTTTTTTGATCTTGAGATGGTTGAAGATGCCGATTATTTCGGTAGGTGAGGTAGGCATTATAGGACTTGAATTGACATCGGGACGATTTACTGTGAACCTGACTTTACGATGGATCTTGTATACGTGGCTGATGTTTAGGTTATCATATGCAGGACTGCATTGTTTCTCTAGGTTTCTTGCTATGGCTTCGGCTTTGTCAGCATCTGTGTATGCAAGGTGCTGTTCTGCTTGCAGAGGGGGGGGGGAGGGATTTGCGCTTGATCCTGAGGTTGTTTAGGAATTTCCATATAGAATGATCTGCTGTGGAGATGGAGGTGAGCTTGTTGTCCCATTGTTGATTCCTGTGGTTCTGGAGAGCTTCTCGGACAGATTTGTTTAATCTGTTGAGGGCTGTTTTGTCCTGGGGAGCACGAGTGTTGTGATATCTTTTTCTTTGCCTGTTTTTTTCCCTTATGAAGTCCATGATTTCTTCCGGGAGACGATTTTGTTTGTGGGTAATCGTGGATATTGTGGCTGCTGTTATGGCTTTATTGATTTGATTGGTGAGGTTCTTTATTGCTGTGTCTATTTCTTCCTTGGCTTTTATATTGGGAACTGGACCAATGTGTTCTGGTAGCACTTTCTTGAGTTTCTCCCAGATGATGGAGGTTTGGTGGGGAGGTGACTGATCTTTGTTCCCTAAGTGAAGTAGGATTGGGTTGTGGGCTGATGATAATTCGTTCAGTGCTTGAATGCTGTGCTGGTATTTGATGCTGTGTAGAATGGCGATGTCTAGGATGTCGGCTGTGCCAGTTGGGCTGTGGTGGGTTGGTTCACTGGGTCCTGTTACGACAGCGTTGTTTAATCCTGTGTAGCTGAAGAGGATACGGCCATTTTTATTTGTGGTTCTGCTGTTCCAGGATGGATGTTTGGAGTTTAAGTCCTCAGCGACGATGATGGATTCATTTGTGCCTAGTACAGCATCCAAGTCAGAAAATAGCAGGGTCTTAGCAGGGGAGTTGTAGGCGGTGTAGATTTAAGTCTTCCAGTTGAATTTGTGTGGAATTCAACACCAGTGAATTCTAAGTTGGAGGTTTGGGGGTGAGTATTCCATTGTGCCTGATGCAGTTCCTGATAAATATGGCTGTACCACCACCTCTGTAGTCCAGTCGGTCGTTTCTATATAGTGTGTAGCCTCTCAGTTTTGGATTGTCTGCAGGTCTTAGATGAGTTTCGTTAATTAGGATGACGTCAGGGTTATATCTGTGGGAGAATTCTTGAAGTTCCAGAGTCTTGTTTTTTTAGGCCATTGGCTTTCCAAGCAGCGATCTGTAGTGAGTCTGGCAGTAATCTAGTTTTATTCATTAACAAGCATTGATAATATGGTTTGAGTTTCTTTTAGAAATTTTTTTGTGGAGTTTGGTGAAGGGTTTGACTTACTGAAGTCTTGAAGCATGTTTGCCAATGAGGCTGTGATGACTGTTGTCATGTTTGGAAGAATTTGGTCCTGCTGGATATATTTGGATGAGCGGGCTACTTTGGCGTATGTTCTGCTTCGACGGTGCCTTTCCAGACTGTTGGTATTTTCCACTTGTGAGAGCTGGTATTTTGTTGTCTTTTGTTGAGTGTCAGGCAACTGAGGAACCGTCAACTCAGGTGCCTGTGGGCGGGGTTCAGAGATCTGTCTTTTGTTGTCTGTTTTATTCTTAGGGTAGTGACTGCAGCCTCTGTAGTTTGCCGGGTGGGGGCCCCCGCAGTTCGCGCATTTTGCTGGTGAGGTCCTGGGTTTTGAGCAGGTTGCTGTGGGGTGGTTTTGCCCACATTTGAGGCATTTGCAGTCTGCTCTGCGGAGTTTCTGTGCGTGTCCGTACTTCTGACATCTGTAGCACTGGCCTGACGAGGCTCTTTTTCTTAGTGGTTCTGTTGTGATTTTCAGACCACAGATCGTTGTTAAGTTGTATTCTTGTGTGTGTTAGGTATCTCAACGAGTACTAGGGGCATTGGACTCTTGTCAGCCCGTAGCATTCTGCTAACTTTGACAGGTGGGAGATCGTGGAGGCAGAGGTCTTCAGTAATTTCATCTGTGCAGATGTTTTCTGTTACTCCCCTGAGTACAACGTTTAGGTTTTTTTCCGACTTCAGTGAGTAAGTATGATATTTAGTATTTGACTCGTCCATGGTTTTTGTGAGGAGTCTGTAGTCGCTTACTGTGGTAGGCTGGATTTTAACTCCGTCGAGTACGTTTTTTGCCCATGAATAGGCAATTTGGTGGTTTTGCATAATAGGCCTAAGGGCCGTCCAACGTTCTTTTTCCAGTAGAACAATTGGGGGAACTTTTTCGTTGTTGGGTGTGGGGAGGTCAGTGTTGGGGGTATCTTCTTCCATCCCCTCGTTTATCTGAGTCTCCGCTGTTTTGCGTTTTTTCCGTGCATGGGTTTTTGTATCATGTTTTGGAATGGGAGCAGAGATTATCAGGTTCATCTTCCCTTCTTCCCCTGATGTTGAGTTGTCCCCTTCTGTGGAGTCGTCTGTCGCTGAATATAGGTTTAGAAACCCTGACCACTCTACCTCAAATTTCTTTAACAGTTTTTTGAGGAGGTCGAGCGCTAGCTTCTTATCCAACGATTGGATAAAGTCATCGGAACTTAAACTGGTCAAGTTTGAAATATTCAAATATATGCTTACCTGAGCTGGATCTCAAGGATTTCCGTATAGCTTATAAACACAAAATATAACATAACACACTAAAGGACTATCGCGAGACCGCAATCACTAATTAACAACACAATGATCAGCTACTTGTTTACCTTCGCTTTCCGCTTATATCAAAAATCTGAATCAACACTCCGTATTATTCATAACAACTATATTTAAATCACTGATCACATATATCACTGATCACATATAGTTGTTATGAATAATATTTAAATCACTGATCACATATAGCTGTTATGAATAATACAGAGTGTTGATTCAGATTTTTGATATAAGCGGAATTTGGCAACCGTCATTACGCACCAGCGCACTCGACACTGCTCTTCTCTCTCAACGTGTGTTTGTAATACATTTAATTAATATATATATTTATAATAAAGAGGTATATTAAAAATCTTAACTATTTTTATTTTAATTTATAAAAATTTACAAAATAATTAATTAAATAATTTTATTTATTATAATTACAGATTAATTCTTAATGAATTTATTAAAATTTGATTAAATTATTCATAAAATACTGATAAGTGTTTCTAAACTTTTTGCATTTTAAACAATGATGCACGACATTACACAACCTTCATTTAATATTAATTAACAAGAAATTAGACAGTATAGTTTACATAACGTTGATGACGCTGGTTGTTTACTGTTCTCGTGTTGCTTTCGTCTATTCACAAATTCTGGAGGCCGTACTAATTTCTTGGCGACGAAGGTGGACACTACTGCGATATATTAACAATTAATGCGCGAAATACCTGCGTAACAAACTAATTCATGTTGCACTTCGGTTTAACAGTCAACTGAAATGCCAGTGTTATAAAAGAGTCAAAATTAATTAAATCCTAAAAATGTAAAGATAGTCAATGTGCATTGATATACAATTAAAAATAGATTATACTTCTTTTAAATACCTTTCGCTTCTAAAGTTAATGGATACCTGGAGTCTTGCCTAATTACCTTTATTGTTAATTACGATCGCATGTTTAGCTAATCCGTTCTGAAAGGTAATGAATATTTTATTTTCAACCTCATCCTAAGAGTTTTATTCTTTTTTAGTTGAGTTTCTTGATAAGTTTCATTACTCGGTGTTTCCTTTAAAGTATTGGCAAAAAGAATATTCGTAAATAGTTAGATTTAATGAATAAATAATTTTAATTAAGAATATACACTTTTAGCAAAAATGGCGATATTGAAGCCAACTCTAAAAATTAGGACGATCCCTAGACCACTCCATAGTGGCCGAAAGACCGTCCAACCCAGCGTTGGCTCCACTCAGTGACGGACTCCCCCCACCAACGAGCAGAACGGCTCATATCATATTCGATTCCAGGGAAAGGCATCCACCGACGAGGCCTCTCACGGGCCACGCCGGAGAACACCCTCCCCAGAGACTCAAAATGCTCTCCCAGGACAAACCCCCAGAAATAAGCCCCCCTTACCGGGAGCGAAATTTCGGAGGAAACCTAAATATTCATTACCTTTCAGAACGGATTAGCTAAACATGCAATCGTAATTAACAATAAAGGTAATTAGGAAAGACTCCAGTTATCCATTAACTTTAGAAGAGAAAGGTATTTAAAAGAAGTATAACCTATTCTTAATTATATATATATATATATATAATGAATTTACTGTCTTCACATTTTTAGGATTTAATCAATTTTAATTCTTTTATATAACCAGTAGAATTCAAATACGGAAGCAATCGTTCGCTTCTGTACTGCAGAATTTGCTTCTTTTATATCAGGTTAATATATATCTATAATGAAGAGGTATATTAAGAATATATATATCAATGAATTTACTGTCTTCACATTTTTAGGATTTAATCAATTTTAATTCTTTTATATAACCAGTAGAATTCAAATACGGAAGCAATCGTTCGCTTCTGTACTGCAGAATTTGCTTCTTTTATATTAGGTTAATATATATCTATAATGAAGAGGTATATTAAGAATATAAGCTATTTTTATTTTAATTTCAAAATATCAACAAAATAAATAAATAAATAACTTTTTTTATTATAATTAAGGATTAATTCTTAATGAATTGATTAAAATATGATTAAATTATTCATAAAATACTGATAAGCGTTTCTAAACTTTTCACCTTTTAAACAATGATACACTATATTACGCAAACACTATTTAGTGCTACAGAGAGAGATAAATGACGATGCAGAATTATAAATTTCTGATGATTGGAGCAGGGCTCTCATATTACCCATATAAAAAAAGGTAAAAAATAAAACTGAATGAGAATTACAGAGGTATTTCTCTACTGAGTGTTCCTGGTAATATATATATGGAAGTATACTTGAGAAACGGTTAAGAACGATTGTGGAAGAGAAGCTTAGTGAAGAGCAAACTGGATTCAGGCCAAATAGAGGGTTGTCAGGATCAGATTTTCACTTTGCTACAGATAATTGAAAAATCATGGGAATATAACAAAGATCTTTGATTTTGCACATTACAGAAATATTATTATGTTATAAGGACTGGCTTAAAGGGGAGAAGCAAGAATGTTTTTCATCTTCCCCGTTATCTGTAGAGGACAGTGTAGGGATAAGGTGTTATTGAGCTATTAAAGCTCTGATTATGGCAGGAGGGTAACAGCAATAGCCGAGCCTCAGTTAGAGCTTCACTGGCTACAGCATTGCCATCCATTACCCTCCAAGAGTATTGGATTGAATGAATCAACCCAATAATTTATAATATAATATTATTGTATTGAATAGTTTATTATTGTAATAATGTTATGTTATTTTTAATTGGGTTTAAATAAAAAAAATGGAAAAAAATATTTTTTAACTTTGGGCAAGACGAAAAAAATACCTTGACTAAAATCATAATTATTATTCAATATTATTTTTAAATACCATATTCTAATGACTATTTGATATGTTTTAACCTTCAAATATAAAATATAAATTCACATCGAACTTGAAGATTGTTGATGCGCACAGAAGAAAATTCGTCTCTATGTGAAATTACAAAAAAAAAAAAAAAAAAGGAACATAAATCGACAATTGTTGGCAGTTTAGCATCATTTTTCTTTTTTTTTTTCATTATAAGCAAATCGATGTCTGAAATGATAAATTCAGAAACTATTCCATAACAACATTAATGATAATTTTAGTCAAGTAAGGAGAGGTGAGATAAAAAAAATATATATAATTCTCTCATATTAAAGAAGACAACATCGTTTGTATAAGATGCAACTTTTAAAGAGAGATCATTCAGCAACTTACCGATATATACAAGCAAAAAAAAAAAAAAAAAAAAAAAAAAGATCTTCAAGAAGTCGAGTCCGTTGTCGACAAAAAATACTAACACATGCACAGGTCAGACAGTCACGATGAAAAGTTGTGTGGAGCTTCCTAGATACCCCGATATCAGCCTACATGACATTCTCCCCACTCCGAAGCTTTTATAGGTTTGCAGACTCAGTTTGCTGTGGGAAAAGTGTAGAAGACGCGCGGGCGAGAGAATCTTTGTAAACCGCTGGCGTTCAACAGTTGTACATAACAAGGCAAAGCAGGAGCTTCGTTTTCATTGGCCAAGACACCTGTAGCACCCACCCACACGCCAATGGGCTACGTCATCTGTATGACTTGGGGATGTTTTTTTTTTTTTTTTTTTTTGGTGGGTGGGGGGAGGGGGGAGTAGAAATTATCGGGCACTCATAGCACCGGTCCAGAAGATTGATGAACGGTTGTAAACGCTTCATAGTTAATGTCTATTAAAACAAATGACACACACACACACACACACACACACACACACACACACACACACACACACACACACACACACACACACACACACACACACACACACACACACACACACTCTCTCTCTCTCTTTCAGTCTCTCTTTTCTCTTCCGAGAATGCATTAATAACAAGTAACTCTCGCCACTGACTGTTGACACACGGATTGTAGCAGTTTCCACACGATGGCACTCATGGAAGAATGGGTTTGTTTGTTCTGTTATTAGGAGAAGATTAAGGAAAAATAGATCTATTGTAAATGCGTGGGAAAAATACAAACTGTTGGCAGTCATCATTATCATCGTAAGACATTGGACTTGATTTAAAACAAAAAAAAAAATCTGTCTGTTTCACTGAAACGCACTGATTAATAATAAGTTAATTTCATTTTAATATGAAATCAGCATTTATTATCCATATATACTATTAATGCATACTAAAAAGTATCCCTTTTTTTTCGTCTAGAAATGTACAAAAATGGTACAATGAATTAAAAATATTAGTACACTTTGACTGCGCAAAAAAGCACTTTTGCCACTTTTTTTTCTGCATCATTTGATGTTGAAGAACGAGTTCAGTGGGCTTCAATTAGTGATGAGCTACTAAATGAAAGATATTTTAATAACATCCATTATTCTTTCATAGCGAATTATTTTGAAACTTCCAACTTTTGCAATTGTCCAGAGAACTTATGAGAATACAACTTTCGGCATTAGAGTTATCTTGGTATTGCACTACTTAAAAAGATACGAATTCTGCCTAGGAGATTGTATATTTGCTCTTTTTTTTATTAAGATTTTTACTGGTGCAGCATCTAACTGTTCGTTTTTCATTAGAGACCAGGAAATCTTATGAGATCAAAGATTGTTTCCTTAATAGCGTCACAAATCTCGTGACGTAAATTTGTATTTTACAAATAAACTCTTGTGAATTATAACTGCAACAAAACATTGAATTTGTCTGAAATATTTCATAAAGCTTCTAAATGTTCGATTGTAAATTGGAAAAAAAAATTAATATATATAAAATAATATATATATAATAATTAATATGTTTACAGTCTATACATAATTAATAATAATAATAATAATAATAACAATTATTAAACAAGTAATTAATATAATTTAATATCACAATAATAATGAAGTGATTACTAATTAGCATGTTAAAATTTAAATAAACGGACAATCTAAATAATTAAAATCACTAATTAATAATCTCGATGGAATCAATTAGCTGGTATGTAACTAATACTAACATGTCGATTAAGTAATGAAAAATTAATTAATTAAATAGGCTATTTCTTTAGTTCATTGCTGAAAATTGTTGATTAAGATTGTTTGAATGTCTTATGATTGATTATTGATGCTTTCTTGCTATCAAGATGAATGCAACAAAATATTTCGCCACTGATGTAAATTGATGCAAAGCGTGTAAATTTTGAACTCGAAGATTTATTGGATTTGATCTTACGATAATATAAAGTATACTCTGAGCTTTAGATTAAAATATATTTAGTTTCAGATTAAATTTAATAAAATATTTAACTTTGCGATTTATGCTCACCAAATTAGACTAGAGTAACTTTTTTTCCAAGTTTCTTCGATCGATGAATAAGTGTATTTTCATCCCCCAAACTAGGAAGGATAAACCCTAGAAAACTCAAGAAAAGTGACCCTATAGTGTTAGGATTAATGACTACGAGATGGTGGTAGTTGTCTGTCCTACTCTCTTCCTCTATGCCTATTAAAATCGTGGATAGCCTTTGGCCAGCTATCGTTGATGGCTAAGATTGAAGATTGACTGCCGTTCAGTCTTCAAAGGTTAGTTGAAACTGAATGGCCTTCTGCTACCCCCTTTTAACGAATAAAAGAGCGTTTATTTTAAAATAGTTATACCCAAGGGACGTTGACCGTTAACATAATGAAGATTGGTAAGATGAAATGGATATTATTATCATTTAAAAACCGGAAATAAGATCATTTAGTGTTTATTTACTCTCCTACCATTCTTTCTTCTGAATAGAGTTTGTAAGCGATTTTAAGGATGTCTTTTCTTGTGGGGGAGGGGGGGATGAGGGAATATTCCGTTTTCTCATTAAAGATTTTTTTTTTCTTATGATAAATGTGGCAGGCTTATAGGTAACAACAACAAATAATAATAATAATAATGATGATGATTATGACAAGCTCTCGAAAATCGTACTAAATGTATTGAATATTTGAACTTAATATTTCCAATAGACATTTTAAACTTTTTTTTTCTTGTTTTTCCTCCTAAAACAGATTTTATTTTACAATCTCTAGTTCCAGTATGTACGGATGGTGGATATATAATCCCAGAGGAAGAGTTATTAATAGAAATAAAATCATCATCTCTTGTTTAATCGTAGAGATACTATTTCAAGTATCCCTGTGATGACGTCAGCAACGTTTTGGTATTTATTTTAAAATATTATTCGCATTTACACATCGTTTCTGAACAGAATGATTATTTACGCCCCAACTATTACTTGTCTTTTCGCTGGAAAATATTCTTTTCACGGAACTAATGCAATTGTAACGAAGTCATCTATCATTTGAAAAGGTTTCCCAAGGCAGGTGTAGACGCAGTGACAACACTTTGAAATGGACAAAGAAAATTTAATAAGAAATATACACAATTCATCAGCGACAAAGCCAGCAGTCGTATTCTTACAGCTGAGTTCCCAAAATTACTTGGAAAATAAATTGATCTCAAAATGGCAATGCGATTTTATATATAAATATATCAAGATTTTTATTGTAAAAACCACTCTTTTTTTGCATAATTAATATATTAATTTATGTTTTTCTGGACCCACGAAAAGTTGTAAATCTCCAGTACATACCACTATGGATAAACTAAGCATTTTTTGTTTTTTAAATTAATTTTTAATTTTTGTATTATTTATTTACTTTTTTTACATAATCCAGAAATCAAGTTCTAGTTTACCAATGCAGAACTTGTTTTCAATCCATTTGAATCCTTCAATAGGAATCCGATCTCTGTCTTATATGCCCTATGGCACATAAGGCCAAGTCACTTAGCAGAATCTGAAATTGTCATGGAAACAATAAAAATCCCATCACTTACTTATCCTCTTCATTGTTACCATGACAATTTCAAGTTCTGCTTAATGTATATTTCACGCTAATACAAAAGACATTGTGGTACAGTGGTCACGTGTGTGATGTTATTTTCACACATATGTGTGTTTGCATCCAGCTTACACCAGATACTTATGATTTTTTTTTTTTTTTTGTATGGGTTCCACCAATACAAAAAAAAAATGCACGATAACCTTCTGTGAAAGGTTATCGTGCATTGTAGTGCCGTGTAGCATTTTAACAGCATCAATGCAAGGACTAATTTGGTTAGTTTGAATGGCTGAAATCCAAATCTATGATGAAAAGGAAGTTTAAAAAGGTGGAAATGGATTTCAAAGGCTACCCTAGGTTACCAGTTATAGATGATATTGAATATCCTCCCTCTTAAGATATACCAAAAGAAAGACAGCTAGTTCACGTGGTTTAATTGGCATCGTTTGTGAACAGGGATAAGAGAGAAGAAATCTATTCCCATTTTTAAGTATAGCTACGGGATTCCTGGTGAATATTTACAGGAAAAGCTGTTCCGAAGAATAGAGGATAGATGTCGCCAAAGAGGAATGGAACAAGAAGATTCGATGGGTTTTAAGTTAAACTGTCGGTGGATGTTAGGCATCCAATACTTCCTATTGTTGTAGACAGCAGAAATTAAGAAATGATGGATACCAACGACCATTGAAGAACCTATTAGAATCCTCTAAAATGATTCCAAAAGCGAATTCCAAATAAAATTGGAAGATAAACTCTCACAAAGCATATCGTAACGATGATTAACTTAGAACTGTTCTACATTATAGTTAGTACTTACTGGACTCACAGCTCGAGGTAATAAAAGACCTTTATGTACGGAGAAGCCATCGAATTTCAAACATGAGAGATATGAAATATCAGTGGCTTGAAATTCATCCAGATTTTCGAAGAGCTTTGAAATTCATCAAGGTTTTTCAAACAGCTTGGCTTCGATGGTAACTGCATCGTTCATAGTATTGTACTGTGCATAATTTCTTTTTGGATTCAAGCAAATCGCAGTGGTGTTGTACAGGGGCGAATTCTCCATGCTTGCTGCGTAAGCTTATTAATTGAGAAAGAAGTAATATTTATTTGTTAATAAATGCATGCATTTATAAGCATTCTATTTAGGCTTTTATTTTTGTAAACAGAAGACGTCTTAAGCTTGCGCGGCAATAATTGAGCTTTGCGTTGTGTATCGAAGGCTGATGCTTGCTCGTCTAGTCAAAGCTACCTTGGCTTGCTCGGTTGTAGGAGCTTCCAGGTCCTTCGCAGCAACACTGTGATTTCATGCGCGCGCATAGCCATTTCACGTCGTCTCACTCTGTTGCTTAAACACGGGCCATACGCAGTCAACGTAGCTCTAGCCAGTGAGCTTCAGCCAGCCTTTACAAGTGTGCGTGTTGCTTGGGAAAATGAAGTTACAACCAACTTTTTATGACGATGTTATTGACCAGTTCATAAAGAAGAACCGTAGGGTAGAATTTGTATTCAAGTAGCTAAATTGAAAAAGATTGAATATCATTTGTAAAATAAATGTTGTATTTGTATGATTAAATGTACATAAATTTCTAAATATATATATAGTTTTGAATGGTCAGTAATTCATTATTCCCTAATCAGACTTCAATCACACCTCTCACTCCCTGAATAATAACAAGCGCAAATACAACACCAGCATTCGCCCCTGTGTTGTATGGTATGGTATTGTACTGTGCTATTTATTCTGAATTGTTGTGTTTTGTTTTGTGGATTGTAATGCTCTCGTTGTTTGTGTCATTAAAAAAAATGACACAAACAGACTCTCTGCCAGACAGTTACTGTAGCAAGTCTGTAAAAGCAGGATCTGTCCATTAGAGTAAATATTATCTTTTTGGTAGCATAGAAAACTTTTAAGCGGTTTTTGATGCACACCATTTGAAATGTGAAAAAGCAGTCTTTTAAAATTGGCTGGGTCGAAGATTTATACAGAGTTCGTAGCTGGACAGATTTTTCATGTTCAAAGATTCCAGGAGCCTGGAATCTTTGAACACCAGAAATTTTTTTTTTTTGAAATGAACACGAAGAATAGAAGCACATGGTCATAAGCAAACCCAGGATAGGGTTTGAGGTCATTGAAAGAATGTCACTCTTGTAATGAAGAAGAGGACAGGTCATCAGAGCTCTGATGCCCATCTTTTATTGGAGATCTAAAGAGAGAACGCCGTTACATGCATTGAACAACCAGAGAGAAAACAGGCTTCTTAATTATAAGTGATGAAAGGCAACTTACTAAGTTGTCCAATATGCCAGATCTTCTTAGCCATATGTAGGTGGGTTAAAGACATCTGTTGAAGATCTCACGCAGCTGAATCCATACTAGTATTTGTTGGTTGCTCTTCAGATTAGAAAACATTGACCGTTGATGACATTCTCCATCATGTGATAGAGTAATGAGTAATAGGTCGATAGCACTTTAGAGAATGGGCCGAACATGGACATAATTTCAATATATGGGAGAGATGCCAGTTGATTATAATAGAGTGTAGCAGTGATACAGAGTAGGACATTTGATAAGTGCAATAGAAGCGAGGATACTTCAAGGATTAGATGCCTTCCTTGGTATTTACATTGTTCATGATTCTTCTGATGTCTTTCTGTTGAAATATCAGGGGCGACTTGGATTTTCTATTACTGCTGGTATGGATGGAGATGATTTAGCTTGCCAGTTTCTATACAGAGTAAGAGGAATAATGATGGTAAGAGTAGTTCAGCTTTGTCTTCAGATGATAATGCAACAGTGCTTTCACTTTTCTTACCCGAAGAACACTTTTGCAACAGCATTCAAAGACAAACATGAGCTTTTGGCATCATTATTCTCCTTCAAGTCTTCATAAGTGGGACAAGTGCTGGAAGCACAACTGCTATGTGTGTAAGAAGTGAGTATTCTATCTTTAGCTGTTTAGAAATTAGATTTATATTGCTTAGGTTATTTTGAAATTATTTAGGACTTTTGTGTAGGCTAAGAATAAAGCTAGATGTCTTGTTTTAAAGGCAAGCAATACGCGGAAGTGTTTTTTATCTGAAATTTGTTGAAAACCCAAGGCTTGGATCAGTGGCGCACTCAAGATTTAATCTTGGGGGGGGGGGGGGGGGCGGTAGTTGAGTAGACGATTTGAGAATACACACTACGCATCGCATACGACCTATGACTGAGCATCTGCAGTGATCGCTAATTCATAAGTAGCATACAAATAGAAGACATGACACAACATAAATAAAAAAAATGAATTTTAATTAGGAAAAGATTTTTGGAAAATTTTCTAGTGTTTTTTTTGGGGGGGGAGGAGGGGAAGGGTCCTTAGCACCTTCCTTTACGTACATTTTTATGCTAAAAATGTAAGTGAAGAAATCGCTCGCATTACAGCTAAAGAGAGGGGAGAAAACCACAGACACCCTGGAATTCTGGAGATCAATTGACTAATAAAAGCGCATCACATGGATATCTCCGATCGTTCCTAAATATTCATTGCAAAATTGGATTAATTGATGCGTTTTAAAATGCCCCAGCACCTACCTAAATAATTAAAAATAAATAATCCACTTTGACGAGCTCATAAAAATAAGTCACGAATCTGAATCTAGACATTCATCAGTAATGTATGGCCAATCAAAAAGGAGAATAGAAAATTACTGAACGAAAACATATTCTACTTCTGGAACAAATCGATATCACCTGGAACGCATAGCCTATTCTGATGGGATATGACTGTTCACATACCGTTCTGTATAAATGCTGCCGATTGATTTACTAGAAGAATGAGATTGTGGTTGTTCATTTGTTTCCAGATATTCTCCATTTTGCAAACTAATCTAAAAGTCACGAATTTTATTAGCGAATCATGAAATTCGTATGAAATTGGTTCCGCATTGAGGAATCCTGTATAGCATGCAACGTATAGCATACATTTTTCACATTGTAATCCAGTCCAGCTATCAACTCGTTCACATCCAAATTATTCGGCAACCGAAAAGCAATAAATATTTATAACGTGCAGTAAGCATTATTCTTCCCACACACGCACATTTATTTCCTTAAAAACAGAAAAATAGGAAGAGAATCGCAGGAAGAATCCATTGCTAATTCATCCACTTTTGTTCCAGTAATTTGAAAGATTTTTTTTTGTGACTGACAATCACGAAAAGTTATAAACCTCAAGACTATCGTAGGCAATGCTATAGAGTGCGACAAAAAAAAAAAAAAAAACTTTTTTTTTTTTTAATTATTTTACGGGTTTTCTTGAATTTAAGCTTGACAAAATTGCGTCTTTCTATTAGCATACCCTAACAATGGCCCTGATAAACGTCTAATGGATTACTATCGTAGGCAGACTAAGGGCTTTTGTTTTTATTTATTTATTTAAATAATTCAAACACCCTGGTGTAGAGGTCAAACATTATCCCCCCCCCCCCCTCGACACGTTTCTCGCTCTAATACGCGGAGTATATTGGATTTGAGGGCGATGAACGTCATCGCCAAATACAATAAAGTATTAAACCAAATGGTTGTTACAATCAAGTGTTTTCTTTAATAAACCCAATTTTGATAGTCATAGTACGATCTCTTTGTGGAAATCGGTTGGTGACCGGCTCCCACCTTCCTCGTTGTTGAAGACGACATTAGCCAGCTCAGGTAGACTTGGTTATATGAATCTAAGTAAACGTAGCATGAGAATACTGTAGAAGTATTCTACAGTATTCCCTCCCTAACTCCCAGTACTCCCATCCCTAATATATATATATATATATATATATATATATATATATAAAAGGTTTAATGACTATTACCGAGAGAAAAGATGACAAGATATATTTAACAAGATACTACTAGTTTACTAGTTTCGTTACATGAACATCCTCAGGTATCATAATCAAAGAAGTATATAAAAAATTACAGAGACTTAAAATTGTACTAACAGAACAAGTATAAAAAACAGTAGCGTGTTTGAAAAAAAATGCAAGTATGAGTTCCAAACAAACGAATACTACGCGCTGTCGCGAGTGCGCCAGTACTGAACAGAAGCAACGTGTGGTCAGAGAGATTGTAACTCAGGCTGTTGTTGATATGAGAGGAATCTAGAGAAATTTCCCTAGATTCAACAATCTTTCTTTCGAGTTCATCGTAGCACACATGGATGTTAGAAGTTTCAGTCCAGTTTACAATGTGCTGGCGGCCTTCGTCTGAGTTAGCTGAAAAGAGAACGTGGCTAGAGAGAGCGCTAGCTCTAGTCCTGTTATAGGAGATATCTCTACGGTGTTCATCCAAACGTAGAAGGATGGATTTAGCAGTCTGTCCATAGTATGGCTTTCCGCAATCACACAAAATCTTGTATACTCCTGGAAACTGAGTAGGAAGATGTTTCTGTTTATGTTTGCAAAGTAATGAACGAAGTTTTGGAAGCGTAGTGAAGCACGTTTTCAAGTTGAATTTCTTGAGAATCTTTGCCAGTTTTGGTGAAAGAGAGCTGATGTAAGGCAACACCGTAGAGATATCTCCTATAACAGGACTAGAGCTAGCGCCGTCTCTAGCCACGTTCTCTTTTCAGCTAACTCAGACGAAGGCCGCCAGCACATTGTAAACTGGACTCAAACTGCTAACATCCATGTGTGCTACGATGAACTCGAAAGAAAGATTGTTGAATCTAGGGAAATTTCTCTAGATTCCTCTCATATCAACAACAGCCTGAGTTACAATCTCTCTGATGCACACGTTGCTTCTGTTCAGTACTGGCGCACTCGCGACAGCGCGTAGTATTCGTTTGTTTGGAACTCATACTTGCATTTTTTTCAAACACGCTACTGTTTTTTATACTTGTTCTGTTAGTACAATTTTAAGTCTCTGTAATTTTTTATATACTTCTTTGATTATGATACCTGAGGATGTTCATGTAACGAAACTAGTAAACTAGTAGTATCTTGTTAAATATATCTTGTCATCTTTTCTCTCGGTAATAGTCATTAAGCCTTTTTTTATAATATTCCAACCGAGTAAAAATGAATTTTGAAAAAAAAAAAAAAAAAAATATATATATATATATATCCGGTGTATTTCACGGTCATTTTTCTGAGTTACAATTAAAAAACAGATTTTCTTCAGGAAGAAAAAATATAATTCCTTACTTACTTCTTACAATGATAGAGTAACTCTGGAATCGGCTAAAAAAGGTCCAGATTTTTGTTTTCATTTTGTTTTTTAGCCGGTGACTAGAATCAACCAATTTTCTTTCTTCTGCAAACCCAACGGCATGAAAGTTATTAACAACGTTCGCGACTTTGGGTCATCTAAAATACTTTCTCAAAATTATTTTAATTAAATAACTATAAGTAAATAATTTTACGCATTTAATTTCCAAAGGGCATAATGGGCTTCTTTAGCTCTAACGCTTTTGGAAGATTGGTTTCAGTTTTTAACCTTAGCCGTCATTGATAGCTGAGCAATAAATCCTTATCAGGACTGGCTTAAAGGGACGAAGCAAGAATGCTTTTCATCTTCCCCGTTATCTGTAGAGGAGAGTGTAGGGATAAGGTGTTAATGAGCTATTAAAGCTCTGATCATGGCAGGAGGGTAACAGCAATATATATTAAATTAAATTAAAGCTGTGATCATGGCAGGAGGGTAACAGCAATATATATATATATATATATAGCCGAGCCTCAGTTAAAACTTCATTGGCTACAGCATTGCCATCCATTACCCTCCAAGAGTATTGGATTGAATGAATCGACTATGTAAGTAAAGGTTCGATCTCAAAAATATCGGACGATCTCTAGGCCACTCATTCGTGGGCGAAAGACCGTCCAAATCTCAGCGTTGGTTCTACTCAGTGAAACTCGATTACCGAGCAGAACCGCTCAAATTCCGAGGAAAATAATTCACCGACAAAGCCCCTCAGCGGGCCGTGCCGGAGAACACCTTCCCCGGAGACTCAAAGTGCTCCCTTAAGGTAAAAACCTTAAGAGAGCGGACTCAAAAACTCCTCGCCCAAAGGGGTAGCAGCAACAGCCGAACCTCAGTTAAACTTCATTGGTACAGCTTTGCGTTGCTATCCATCACCCCCAAGGGCATTAATGAATCGACTATGTAAGTAAAGGTTCAATCTCAAAAATATGGACGATCTCTAGGCCACTCATTCGTGGGCGAAAGACCGTCCAAATCTCAGCGTTGGTTCTACTCAGTGAAACTCGAGTACCGAGCAGAACCGCTCAAATTCCGAGGAAAATAATTCACCGACAAAGCCCCTCAGCGGGCCGTGCCGGAGAACACCTTCCCCGGAGACTCAAAGTGCTCCCTTAAGGCAAAAACCCCAAGAGAGCGAACTCAAAAACTCGTCGCCCAAGGGGATAAGAGCAACAGCCGAACCTCAGTTAAACTTCATTGGTACAGCTTTGCGTTGCTATCCATCACCCCCAAGGGCATTAATGAATCAATCACCGCATCTCACGGTCGATTGATTCCTGAGCAATAAATCTGAGCAAAGGGACAGTTTTATATATTACTTTTATTTATTACAAAAAGGTGTTTTAAGTTAACTCTCTTAAAAAATGATATTATTCGAAATTTTTGTAGAATTTTCTATAATATAAAATTAAATTATAGTTAACATATTATCGTTTATAAATAAATCTCTTCGTTTAATTTTTATATTTTATAAAAATTGTTCATCTAATTGAAATCAAAAGTGATTCGAATAATTTTTATTAAAGATCCAAAATACCAAATTTAATTATATTTAAAAGTACAGTCTAGCTGTGTGGATATACAGCTAAAGTGTACTTTCATCGATGTCATTTATTATACTAATACAGACACAGATAGACAGACATATGAATCATCTGACAGGGGAAAAAAAATGAGTCTATCAGATTATTCTGAATTTTTGAAAAGTACGAAATCAAGCTAACTAAAATATAAAATAAGGATGAATGTTTTGGAATTACAAGTAAAATGGTTATTAATAATAAAATAATGGAGTAGATAAATATTTTAATTGCCTTGGATATAAAATATTATATAAAGAAAAAAAAAGACATCAAATTAAAAAAAAGCTTCAACATTTTTAGACATTATCAGGCTGATTTTGTACCAAAAGAAACACGTTTAAAATATACAATACTTCAGTTATCTATATCATTATATGGCAGTGAAATGTCGGCAATAAATAAACAAGATATATAAAGAATATTTATGTTGTCATCATTTGATGTTAATTAACAGAATAAAAGTAAAATGAACATGGCGATTATATATGTTTATATTAAGTAATAGCAGTATTTAGAAGCATATAAATGTGTTAAAAGGCATAATACCGTGGATGGTCATTTAACATCAAATGAAATTGCATTGTCGATGAAGAGTTAGCTTAAAGATATTTATCTAAATTGTATGTTTTATTTAGTTTAAAATAATTTAAAATAATTTATTATAATAATTTATTATAAGAAAATTTTAATTAAATTAATCATTTTTTTATGAGATTAGATTATACACCTATTATTTAAAAATATAGCATATATATTTGTATTGTGCATGGAATTTTCAAATGTGTTATGGATGGGAGATTCATTCAATCCAATACCCTTGGAGGGTAATGGATGGCAATGCTGTAGGCAATGAAGTTCTAACTGAGGCTCGGCTATTGCTGTTACCCTCCTCCCATGATCAGAGCTTTAATTGCTCAATAACACCTTATCCATACACTGCTTTAAGCCAGTCCTTATAAGGACTCGAATGTGTTATGAAAACGTCAAAACATGTTCATGCCCAAAACAGTAGTCGATTGTGAATGAATGAATTCGAAGCGTTCTTCATTTTATGAAATATCATGTTTAGATATAATTTAATTGCCATTGCTTTCTTTAGCCTACGCTTGGTATTGCTGCCAGTCCTTTGCGGCTGCGGGATATTCTACAAAAATTTCTGCTGACAGGTCATTAGACCTGCGGGATTTTTTATTAACGCTCATACGCAGTTAAAACGATATGAGCGTACCTGACCTAGACGTATTCACTGATTTGCTCGATAAGGAGCCGGCTCTTGTACTTATTGATAAACTCCCAAAGAAGTTCAAGCTCACATGGCCTACTAGCATGATTGACCCCGACATCATTATCGAGTCACTCGATAAAAGGCTAGCACTCACCTTTTATTAAAAAGCTTCTCAAAAAGTTCGAACGGGATTGGCCCTTCCTCACCTGAAGTCGACGTTGAGGAAAATGAAGACTCCCCTCAAATGGAGGAAAAACTCAATCTCGTTGTCTCTACCTCTAATCCTTCTGATCAAGGAGAAATCCACGCTCGTAAGAAGAGAAAAACTATCGCCGCTGAGCCAACAAATGATGTTGGTATGGACGAGGACGTTCCCATTACAGATCCCTCTGCTTCCCCCAATGAAAAGATGCCACCGATTATCCTAAGGGAAAAGCAGAGATGGACAACACTAAGAACCATCATGGCTAACTTACAAATAAGTTATAGATCTGCTAAAAATGTAGACGAAGGTATAAAAATTCACCCAACCACGGTGGCTGATTTTAAAAAAACTTACAAAGGAACTGAACGCAAGAGGAACTCAATATCACACATTTTCACTTGCCTCCGAAAAAAATCTGGAAGTGGTTCTACGAGGAGTCTCCGAGGATATTGACACGGATGAAATAGTTACTGACCTTAACTTACAGGATCTACCTCCGATAAAGGTGACTAGAATGTTTAGATCAAATAAGACACGTATGCCTTTAGTCTTAGTAGAAATTCATAACATTTACAAAGACGTCTATAATCTAAAATCAATCTGTGGACTCAAAATCACCCCAGAACCATTGAGAAAGAAAGCATCTTCTGGGCAGTGCCACAGATGCCAAAAAGTTGGCCATGCTCAGAAGCTGTGCAAAGCTCAGTTCAGATGCCTAAAATGTTGCGAGAATCACCCCACAAACACCTGCGCCAAGCCAAAATCCACCCCGGCTAATTGTGAGGGTCCTCACCCTGCTAATTATAGAGGGTGTATACATCACCCCAAAAACAGATGGAACGATCCAAATCATCAATCTACCTCGTCATCTAGTGCGAGAGTTCCTGAAGCTCAGGCTCCTCAGTCCTCCAAGAGTGAGATCATGACAACAGGTGCTCGCCCATCATTAACTGAGCCCCTTAAGAAAACGAATCTTCAACATCAAGCGAGAACATATGCTGATGTGGCCCGCTTTAAACAGATAGTAGAAACCCAAAACCTGAATAATCCACATTCAAATCTATTAGCTGTTATCACCTCTTCTCTTGCAAACATGCTGCAGGATTTCAGCAACTCAAATCCATCACTAAGTGTTACAAAAAGATTCTTACAGCAAACCCAATCCATATTATTTGCACTCTCTGATGCATAGGAAAAACATCACCCCAAATTCTCTTAGGATTATTGCTTGGAATACCAACAGTATCAAAAATAAACTGTTAGAAATTCAGGAATTCAATAATAGATACAACCCAGATATATTTCTAATCAATGAAACTCACCTGAGGCCTGCTGACACCCTGAAAATCAGAGGGTATCAGATTTACAGAAACGACAGACTTGGGTATAGAGGTGGAGGTACAGCCACCCTTATCAAAAACTATATCGTTCATCATTCAATAACCAACCCTACAACCACCAACCTCGAAATCACATGAATTAATGTCCTCACAAACCCAATTGGAAGCCTTAAAATTTTTTCTGCTTACAACCCTCCATTAAAGAGATTATCGACCTCAGAAATGGATGCCATCCTTGGAGTAAAAGGACCGGTCGTCATCGCTGGAGACTTCAATGCAAAACATCCTGCTTGGAATAAATCTATCAATAAAAATGGTCGCATCCTTTCTAGGATCAAACAATGCTGTTGTGGCTGAACCTACCGAACCAACTCATCTCAGTACGTCTGGCACTGCTGACATCCTAGATATCCTGGTTCAGCAAGCTGCAGCATACGAGGCAACGGACATATTCAAATATAGAAGTCCAAAAGTTATATTAGTATCCAACAGCGATGCATAATCTCCATGCCCATTCAGGGTGAGTATACTGCTCGTAAATTTTACCCTCACTGTAACCACAACAGATAACAGGGAATATGAAAAGCATTTTGCTTCACCCCTAAAGACATAATTGTCAATTGGAATGCGTTTTTTCGACCGGTCATCACTTACGCATCCCCAGCGTGGAGCCGCACCGCGAATTCAAACATTCTAAAACTTCAGAGATTACAGAATCATGCCTGAGGATGATGGTGGATTCCCCTTGGTTTATAAGAAACACCCAGATCCATAGAGAAGTTAATATCCCTTATATCTCTTCCTTTCTCCTAAATCTAGCTGAGAAGTTCTTTACCAAGACAAGTAACCACCCCAACCCGTTAATCAAGGAAGCCTCGAAATATAATGAAGCAGAAATTAACAAATATAAAAGACCACAGTCTATCTTAATTTCAGTCGAGCACAGCTAACTTCACTACCCTCAATGGGCGAGCATATAGCTCACAAACACTCCATTCAAAGTTCTTTCATTATAAGACAAGAAAGCAATTTTGCTTCACCCATCTAGCCAGAAATGTTAATGGAATGTGTTTTGGTATGGGGAAGATATGAGATCCATCTCCATCCTGGGAGGGTAATGGATGGCGATGCTGTAGCCAATGAAGTTTTAACTGAGGTTCGGCTATTGCTGTTACCTTCCTGCCATGATCAGAGCTTTATTTATTTATATATATATTTATATAGCTCAATAACACCTTATCCCTACACTGTCTCTACTGATAACGGGGAATATGAAAAGCATTCTTGCTTCGCCCCTTTAAGCCAGTCCTTTTAAGGAATGTATTTTGGACGTGTGGTTGATGCGCTACATTTTAAGCAATCAGTTTTTTTTTTATGGTAGCTTTTGTAATTTTTTGTGTATTGATTTTCATTAATGATAACATTTTTTATTCAATCAGTGCTATTTTTAATATTTTTTTATTCAATCAGTGCTATTTTTAATATTTTTTTATTCAATCAGTGCTATTTTTAAATGACTGTGGTGATAGATTAGAATTAATTATCACGGAGTACTTTATTATTATATATTTATTATTATTATATTTATTATTATATATGTATTATTATAATGCTTACTTACGAACACGCACAGACTTGCGATCCCAATTCATCACAGAATCCCACGCTTGCTAACATTTTTATGATGGCCGAAGTTCACCAATACGTTAATTAGCTTAACATTATATGTTATAAAAGAAATAAATTCAACTTACGAATATATTTTCAAGAAATATATTCGTTTTTGTTGTTGTTGTAGGATTTAACTTTGTCTCTTTTATAACAAAGCAAAAGCCTTTAGCCGTAGTATTAATAGCAGAAGCAAGCTGAAATACACATATTTTGGCTTCATTTGCTTCTATAGGAAAAATGTATGAACTAATTTGGTATAATGTTAGTTGATTACCGGTAATTGTAATCAGCAGAATATAAAGATAAAAACAAATAAAACTTCCAGAAAAAAAATCAATAAGTAATTAACTTCATTTTTTTTTCTTGCTTCGATATGCATCTGCTATTTCTACACGAGGTAACTGAACTTTTCGTGCATAAACTTACAGTTTTCGACATACACTACATATTTTCAAAATATTAACTTATGTAGTCAGAAAATATTTCATCAAACTTCCAAACTATTTTAGTAGATTAAAAATGTGAATTATAGACATTTTTATGCAATCCATATATCAAATCTTTTTCCATTTTATTATTATTATTTATTTTTATTTTTTACTCTGCACAGCTATTTTAGCACGCGAATGACGTTCTGAGTCAAATAGAATCCTTTATAAAATCATCCCACGCTTGCAACAGGTATCAATTATTGTTGAATTCTTTTGTATGTTTGCGCGCGCCTGGGTCGGAAAAAAGCGATTGGTTCTTACTGATGAGATTAGGACTTCGTCAAATACTTCAATCTTATAACATGGTCTGTTTTTATCAGGTTAGTTCTCCTTTTAAACTGGGTGCGAGATGATAAAATTCTGTTTCTGCCGTTAAGCCTTTTGTTTTTTTTTTTTATCATACGGAGTAATCTACAAGAATGCTTAAGACTAAAAATATCTCTTAAAATAGAATTCGTGAATTTTATCAGGATGTAGTATACACGACTGTTGAAAGTGAGTTCAGACATTTATTATTATTTTATTAGAAGCAGGACAGTTACAGTTGCAAAAATTAAATAAATACGATCTATTTAATGACATCTACAGTTTCCTCTCTCATTGTTTTTCTCCTGTTTTCCCCTTCTTTGAACAAGTAAATAACGATAAAATGTCCATCTTTGCAACGTAGTAAAAATGGAATACAGTTTCTAGAAGAATGTGTGATAGAATAATTAATCAATGACGTCTTTACGGTTCTAAAGTTCGAAAATTCTTTAAGTTTCTATATTTGACTATAAAATACGGATGGATCTATAATATTCTCCATTAAAACATTTTATTTACGTCAAATTAAAGCATTTCAGCTTTATATTTTAGTTTACTGTTCTATGTTAAATGTCTATATTGTGATCCGTAAATTTGTAAACATAATCTTCAAAGGCGTTTTTTTTATTAATTTTTTTATGTTGCTCCCATTACCCAATACGGGGGTGGGATTGCTGCAATATTTTTCGAATCACGAACCACTTTAATTTTATAGTAAGGAGCGAGAATCTCCAGAGTACAGCTGATGTAGATTGAAGAAACATTCAATTTTAGAAAGATTGTAAAAAAGTTTAAAAATAAAATATATAAATGTAGTTATAATATTTTTTTATTAAAATATAAAAAGTAATATTACTAAATGTTCTATTTAAAATTTTTAAAATATTTCAAAAAGAAACATCACGTTTTATAATAACACCTTTTTAATTTATGTACTAAAACGTTTATTAACTAATCCTATTCTTTTTTAATTTTAAAACTTGGGAAGTCTTTGCTACGAGTTATTACTTCAAGCACAAACTTTATTTGCTTACACTTGGTTAAAGGATTAAACCAAGTATATATAATTAATTTCTATATATTTTTTTTTTTTCAGAAACAGAAATAAAATAGTTGTATCCTTCATTTGGCAATTAATTGCGTTAAGATAAGATAGAGTGAATCGAACTTCGGCGTACAGTTAACTTAAGTAAGGATGTGTGGTTTGGTTGTATTTTCATAAAACATTTGATTTAGGTGATTCACGTAATGCTAAGCATGCAATATATAAATTATTATTAACTCATGCAATATATTATTGGTTCGAAGTGTCTAAAAAAAAAAGAATGAAAGAAAAATTGTGCAATCTCCCTAAAGTTTAAAACCCTTCAGAATACCAAACATTTGGAGGTCATTATTTTGTTGCAAACGGAGGCTGATAACTGGATTTTTGTTTCGTTTAGCATTTTAATTATTTAATAATATTTAAAACTTTAAAATAGATCTTTCTAAAAATTTTGGAAACTACTTTCAATGAAATATTACTTAATAATTTTTATATTTATTTGACTCCTTTTTTAATTTCATATATTATAAATATTAATTAGAAGAGCTGATAAAGTGTCAATAACATATCTGCTGAAATTAAATATGTTTTTTTCTGGTTTTCTAGCAGTGATTCAGTTCAGGAGTAATAAGTATGGTGACCGTTTAAGGTTGAGATTTGAGTGGTCCTGCAGATCACTCAGAGTGTTTTTTCCTTTTCAAGTAATGAATTCTGTTGAACACTAAAAGTTCAAAACAGCTGTCAGGCTAGTAAAAGATTAATCAAATATTAACATACTGGCTGCTGGATAAAGTTTGCGTCTTTTAAGTAGTGTGTCACCAATGCCGAAGATTGTATTCTCACAAATTTTGTGGTCTTTTTTTATTTGTCATTATTTCTATCAATTTTAAAAAAATGACAGAACGATGGATTATTGAACTACAAACTCAAAATAATGATGGATTTATAATATCCTGTATTTCTATAACTTGTCAACACCATATTATTCTAGGCTCTTTTTTTAATTATTGCAATAAAAAGTTTTTAGAATTTTTTTTACTTTATTAAATTAAAGGTAATTAAAAAAACTCGGTGTTTTTAAAATTTTAATGACTTAATAGAGTAACTTTTTTGGACTATTTCCACCCAGATTCCGGAGTTATTTAACCTTTGGCACAAGCAACTAAGGTTTTTCTCTGCATGAAACTCGTATTTTTAACTTTTCAAATCAGAAAAAATCGACCTTAGAACTCACAATATTTCAGACAGTAATACCAGTTAGGGTTTAGGATCACAAAATGATGGCAGTTGGTTGCCTTACTATTATCTCGACCTCTTCAAAATCATCGTGACATGAACCTAACTATCAGTGACGAATTAGGGTGGAGCTGATTGTCTCTTGATTTTGATAAAATTATTTACGTCTAAAACTGTATTGTATAAATTTTGTATGTATGATGAGCCTGATTTTGTTGCTCTGGGAAGAATACCTTCTTATGAGGTCAGTGTTTTGGTCATCGTCTGGTTATTATAATGTTTATTTTAAATATTTATAATAGGATGAAATATTATTCACCTAAGACGTTTATTATTATCATTATTCAATATTTTCTGTAATCGCCAATCTCCTGCTATGCGTCTGCACAAATATCTTACTCGAAGGCTATTCTTAGAACTAGTCTTCAGGTATCTAATACTAAAGATTAAAATATTTTTCTCTCTTTTTTTAAAATAAATGTTTAAAATATATATCCTTTTTTATTTTGAGTCTGGGAGAAAATGCTACATTAACCCCAAAATTCATGTGGGGTCAATGAAGCATAAAATTTGAATTCTATTCTACTCTCTAAAATTCCATTCTTTATTGGCGACATCTACTGGCAAATTGAAAAACTAACAGAAATCCCGAGTATATACGTTTATATTTACTGTGCTACGAAAAAGTTTTTTTTTTTTAATTTATTTTATTTTTATTTTTAATAACTCGATTGCAAAGATATTCAAGACGTAACACTTGAGAATTACATAATTAGACACCGTGAAATGCACTGAAATGTTGGATATCAAATTGTTCTTAACAGAAATTTTGTTTCGAATTACTTCACTGATTTGAAGAATTTAAAGTTTTTCGACGCACTCTAAGTTAGTTGAAACACCAAATCTAAGTTGAAAAAAATTTTGTCAGAGACAATTTTCTTCTTACAATTTAATCAATGATAATAACCGACACCATATTGTGTCGCCATCTGTCGATATAGCAATACTCCAAACGTGGAAATTAATAATAAATAAAATCCTTTCCATCATTGTTATCTAAACTAAACTAAACACCCATCAAGCACAAATTACAATTGCATTCGTGTACTATAATATCTCGCTATATAGTGGGAATACTTTTCAAATATGATACACACAGATTACAGTAGCTCATAGTAAAGACAAAAATAAATACACAAAACCTAATATATGTAATTGCTCAAATTTTTTGCTTCATCAAGTATGGTTAATTTAGAAAGAATTATTTTAATTTTAATTTTGAATTTGTGCAAATAGTTTTATTTTTTAATTGCTTCGAAAAAAATAGATTGTTTAGTGTCGCCATCTATCGAATATCTGAGTAGTAAAATATTAAAAATGACCGAAATATAGAATTCAATTGAAATAATTAAAGCAATTTTAAGAATAAGGATAGTATGATTATTATGGCTGTTACTTGTATGAATCATAACGGTTGTGTTTTGCTGGTTACTAAATTGGAACACTAAAAAATACCAGCTCAAAATATACAGTCATTCACTGCTTCGGAGTCCTTGATATTTGAATAAGAAGGAATTTAAATATTTAGCGTTGACCAGAAGAACTTCGGAACACGCAGTCCGGAGAGTATAACAACAAGCGTTTGAAATTAAAGCAAATGAGATTTTTTTGCTGTTATGTAAAAAACTAAAACTAAGATAAATCATAACTATTCTTCAAAGGGTACATATTAAATTATTTTTATATAAATAAAATAAAACTGTATTCCAATAAAATATAATAAACATTTAAATATAAAATATATTTAAATTTTTTTTAAAAAAGCTAAACTATATTATAGTTAACAAATAATTGTATTTTATTTTCTACATTTAGAAATATAAATAACAAAACATGTCTTTACGGGAACCCCTTCTTATATAGGAAAATGTTGAACCTCAATTTGAGATTGTAAAAATCTTTAATAGCGATCACTAGAATGCTAATTGACTATTGTTTTTATTTTTTATTTAATATGGGATCATATTCCTGTTAAATAATAAACAAAAATGTAAGTAAATTTAAACTTGGTTCCTAACTTGTCCTAAAAAAGCCAAACAGATTATCTATCATCTCGCATATACTATAAAATACATATTGTATATGTACTTAAAATTGAACTTCGTACACCACACCAATAAAAAAGTCACAGTAGAGGATTATAGAATTAATAAAACGAAATAAATTATATAATGAATTATATAATATAAAATGATAACCTTTTTGTGTCACGTTTTTTGTCACGTTATTTGAAACGTTTTGAAACTCAGGGGCTACCCTGAGTGTCGAGTCATCAGAATTCAAGGAAAACCGGCCTATCGGTCCGGAACTTGGGGGGGGGGGGGGAAGAGCCCTCCTAGTAAGGTATAAAATAATAAATAAATGGTATAATAAATAAGTGGTAATAATTAATACATATCTTTTAATTATAATTTATAACAATGCTGTTTAACTGTAGCGATAAAGAACACCATTTCAAAAAATAAATGAAATAATAGAAATAAGTGACATTTAGGTGTCTTTTTAGATGCTTCTCTCATACAGAAAGAGTAAGTGCTAATGCCATAGCAAAAAACCTATATACACACACTTTGTGGTCTTGCACCATCTCATATATATGTGGTCTTGCACAATCTCATAAAAAATTCTTTTAAATTCCTTGTAGTGGTAGGTGTTACTAAAATATATTATATTAGAATGCGACTTGTAACGTATCTGTTAGAGACGCCAAACTGTGGAGAAAAAAAAAAAGACATCCCGTGCAGGGCATTGTCGGTAACTTCCTCCTGAGTTGTCTCTTTTCTCTTTATTTCAACCTCTTTTTAAAAAAATCGACGACTCCACGCAATGAGAGAAATACTGCTGCTCATAGGCTCCAAACAGAGCAAGACTATCGTGTATGCTGATGATATTGTCGGAGTCCTTCGAGAATTCCGATTCTATTTACATTTTTTTTATCCACCAACCATATGCAGATCACACAAGGGGGGGGGGGAGAATTCAAGTGTGTGTGTGTGTACACTTGTAACACCATTGTAGTTAGAGCCTTCTTTTAACTCGGCTTCTATTTTGTATCCCAATTTAAGTTCTTCCTAGTTCAAAGGTTTCGTCATTCCCATGTAGGGGGGTTGACCTGAATAAATCCGGGCTGCGAAGGACAACATCGAGGTGGCCCCAAGCCCCTTTCATGGCTGGATCTCCCGGGCCAGGTCCTCCCTTTTTTTTGTTCATCGGTTTTATTACTCCTTTTTTTTTTTTTTTTGTCCTTTGGTTATATTCTAGAGTTTCTTTATACTTTGTTCTATAGTACCTTTCGTAGTCATTTTCATTTACTCACGTTAAGTCGTTTCTAGTTTATTTATTTTCCTTTTTTAAAAGTGAAAAGTCAACGACCCTTTTAGAATTACTCCACGATGGGGGATCAACAGCTAAAACTGGTCAGCTGAGGACTCTTTCTCTCTTCTAACACTATATACCTCTATCTTTCATCTTCCTCTCCCACTACCCTCTGAATCTGAGTATCTTTTTTACTCCAAAGGCCAATGATGAGAGACTTGAACTCACAAATTATTATGAGCGAGTCTGCTCAGCGGTATGGTGAGCGTGTCACTGGGTGGAACCAGGGCCGGCCATCTCGGGGGTGCGATGGGTGCAATGCATCCGGGCCCCACAATCAAGTGGGCACAATCGGTACACATTTGCGGAAACGTATTTTTTTATTTTTTATTTTATTTTTTTATTTTTGTAATTTTGCTTATAACTAAAGGGATTCCATCGACAGGATTTTAGGGCTCCCTGTAATAATAATATCTCTGTGTTTCTCTATTATATTAGGATTTTTGCTTAACCCTTTTAATGCGTTTATGCAGTGTATAAAAATTAACACACATGATTTCGTTTTTACCATAAAATGCCTGATTCATCATTAGTTTTTTTCTAATCTGTTACACATTTATATCATTTCGCTCGTTATCGAAACCGTTGAAAAAATATTTATTATATTCTTTATATATGGTTAGTCTAGAGCAGGGCGGACAACCCTTAACATGCCTGCCAAACGTAGCACGCCAATGACTTTTTTCCGGCACACAACCCAGGGGTCATCTTAAAAAATAATTAAATAAAAAAATACATTTCAAACATCTTCGCTGACACACATTTTAACTTAATATAATACAATTTTATTAAGTATAGCTATACCAAATAAAAATGTAATAATTAATTAAACTCTACCCACCGTTTCATAATAGTAAGTAATAAGAAAATTAGAAAGATAGAAATTAGAAATAAGAAAATAAATGATCCAGATTTGTGTCCAAATATTATAACTGATAAATTTAGATTTGTGTTAAAACCGGACCTAAACAACATCATTAAGACGCATTCGTTAAGAATGTTGAAGGTAGATCATTTTCTACATCGTGCTATTAAAAAAAAAAAGCCAAATGGTGAAACTCAGCTTCGTAGCTGGTTAGTTTACTCAGAAGCTCAAGACTCAGTAGTTTGCTTTTGTTGTGTATTATTTTCCAAAAGAAGAGGAAAAGATCAATCAACACGATTTATATATGGTGTTAATAAATTGAGAAAACTGTCATCTGTAATTCGAGATCATGAGTTTTCTGTTGGTCATTTTAATTCTTTTATTGCTTGGCAAGAATTATTAAAAAGGCTTAATTTATGTTCGACTGCTGACAGAACAAATCAAATTAATATAAATAAAGAAACGGAACGTCTGAAATTACTATTCCAAAGAATTGTAGATGTAATTCTATTTTAAGCAAGTAATAATCTGTCATTTCGAGGATCCCATGAAACAATAGGAAAGCCGAATAATGGAAATTTTTTAATTTTAATTGAGTTATTAAGTAAATATGATCCTGTGCTAATGGATCATGTAAACAGAATTAAAAATACGAAAAAAAATAATTGTGCATTTGGCGCATAGATTATTTCAAGAGGAAATTATTGCTGCATTAGGTAATGAAGTCCTTAATAAAATTAAAGACGATATAAAAGCAGCCGTATATTACAGTATCCAAAAGGATTGTACTCCTGATATTTCTCACAAGGAACAAACGTCAATAATTATTAGATATGTACATTTTGTAGACAAAAAATTAATTATAAATGAGTCATTTATAGGACTTATTGAAGTTACTGATGTGACTGGTGAAGGACTATCAAATTCGCTTTTAAAAAGAATAGGTGAGCTTGATTTAGATATTATGAATTGTAGAGGGCAAGCATACGACAACGGTACCAATATGAAGGGAACATATAAAGGCGTACAATCTAGAATAATTAGTTTAAACCGTCATGCAATTTATGTACCTTGCTTTTCACATTCTTTTAATTTGATAATTTTTGATGCTGCTTCCAGTAGTATATATTGTAAAAAAATTTTCGGAATATTGCAACGTTTATACTGCGTATTTTCTGCATCTACAAAAAGGTGGGAAATTATACAAAAGTATTTAAATATTACGCTTCAACCATTATGTGATACTCGATGGGAAGCCAAAGTAGACGCAGTCAAAGCAGTGTATACACAGTTTGAACAAACTTATAATGCCTTAGAAGAATTTATTGGTGTAATTAACGATAACACAGCAGTATCCGAAGCTAAAAGTCTACTAGATTCATTACAAGAAATGCCATTTATTTTAAGCTTATCGGTGTGGTTTACAATATTGTCAAAAATTAATAGTATCAACAAACTATGATGAAGTTTTACCAAACCCGGTAGAGGAATTTAGATGTCACTTTTTCAGCGTTGTGATTGATGCTGTTATTGTACAAATAAATGAGAGATTTAAAAATATACCCAATGTTATTTCTTATTTTAAATTAATCACTGATATAAAAACATTAGAAAAAATGAACTAGAAAACCGCTCAAGGGATTTTGTAAAATATTATAGTAAAGATGTAAATGAAGACTTAATCCAGGAAACTGATTTGTTACGAGAATTGATCTTGGACCAAAAAAAAAAAAAAAAAAAAAAAAAATGTAAATAACGCGCAAGACATATTGCAAATATATTTATTACATGATAGTTATAATGAACTATTTCCAAATGTGCTAACTGTATTGAAAAATTTCTTTACGTTACCAGTTACTATTGCAAGTGCAGAGCGTTCTTTTAGCAAATTAAAATTAATAAAGAATTATCTTTGGTCGAGTATGTGCGAAGAACGCTTAAATGCACTTGCTATATTAAGCATCGAAAAGGAAATTGCCAAAAATAATAATTTTTCGGAAATGATTAATGACATAGCAAAAAAAAAAAAAAAAATTAAATAAATACATATTAAGCAATATACGTGTTAGTAAACTAGGCCCCTAAATAGTGCTTAAATTAATTTTTTTTATTACTTTAAACAATAATTAATTGTCAATAGTTTTTGTGCGCTAGTTGGTGAGCCAGGTTAGTTTTGTTTGTGTTAAATATTTATTTATTTTAAGTTACTTAAATATAAAGAGCTAATAAGCTTCATTTCGGCAACAAAAACATTATTTAAATTAAGGGGATATTAAATCCCACATTGTTTTAAAACCGAATAATAATCCGACTTTGCTGCGAGATTTCCGGTATTGCACTACGTGCTGGGCCACTTGCATTTAGCGGACGCTTAGTGATCGCCGATACTTTATAGTTTACTATACTATATTCGGCAAGAAACTCTCTGATTCCAATCTTTGAGTTTCTTATTCGGTTTTACAACAATGTGGGATTTAATATCCCCTTAATTTAAATAATATTTATTTTAATTATTTAATACTTTCGTTTTGTGTTCAGTAAACGTTATGTTAACCTGTTATATTTCGAATGGTTTTTTTTTTTTTTTTCTGTGCCAAAATCATTTGCAGGTAAAAGATTTTGCAATACGTTTATTTCGAATCCTTTAATTTTTACCTTTGAAAAATATTTTAGGGCCCCAAAAGGTTCTTGCACCCGGTCTCCTTTATTGAGAAGGTCGGCCCTGGGTGGAACCAACGCTGGACGATCTTTCGGTCACCCGTAGGGAGTGATCCAAGGGAATCGCCTAATTTTTAGAGAGCTCCTTACTTAAACAGTGTCACTTAGGCCTGATCCAAAGATAAAGGAGAAAAAGATTATTTTTTATATAAAATATATTTTATATTCAATGCATTTCGAAATATATTCCTAAAGTAGATTCGGAAAGCTGAAAAAAGTTCAAAAAGTAATAAAATAAGATGGATTGACGATTGAAAGTAGGATAAGGACGAAATTGTCATTCCCCCCCCCCCTTTATTTTTACATTTTTATTTATTTTTTAAATGTGAGTTGTGTTGTTTCTGTATCGATTCTTGAAAGCTTCCTATCCACGAAATGATGCAATTAGTGAAAAACATAATGATAAAGTAAACAAAATTTTGTCTCATTAATAAAAAAAAAAAATGTGTAGTACTATTTCTTGCGGATGAATACAAGTACAAACATTTCATGCGATGTTATGAAAAGCACAAAATCATATTGCAATGACAAGCATTGGTTTCAATTTCGAAGGGGAAAACATTTGATTAAAACTGTGAATACCAAACTAAAATAGCTTCGTATTCACTCTTTCATTATTATTAACACAAAATCTAAGAAACGTACGAAATTTGATAATTATATCAGAGAGAAAAAGATTTTGACCTTACTTATATAATAATAATAATATATTGTATCGTATAAGTGTTGTGTATACAAATTTCCGAAATGTGGATTCAGAATTCAAGATGTGTGTCTTCAACATAAGAAGTATCAACGGAAAAGAAGTAGAAATAGCAGAAGAAGAATTAGACACATACTACATCGACGACTGATGTTGCCAAATATATATGTGAAAGTTTTAAATAGAATCAAAGTCTAACGAACGAGTTTGAGACATGTGGTGGAATTGTTGGCGACTTTAGAAAAAAATCACAACTCCGTAGTCATGGCGAATACGAAACATATCAAAAGTTCCTAGCAAGTAAGTTGGCAGATGCCCTAAGAGAATACAGAAACAAATGTAAGAAAGCAAAACATTGCGTAAAAATAGCTAAACAAAAAAAAGTTTGGGGAAACTTATATCAGGAAAGTGACAAAATGTCCTGAAGGCTATTGAAAAAGCTTAAAAATGGAGGAAAGAGTACTGTAAAAGGAAGGAATCAGTGGTGACGTCAGAACTGAAGATGAAGATCTTCTGGATGATTAGAGCCATGGAATCAGGATGAGATAGAAAAAGTTATCAAAACCTGAAATGTGGAAAGATTGGATGATATTGAATACAGCTTTCATAGTACCCATCTATAAAAAGGGAAATAAAACTATTTAAGAATTACAGAGGTATTATTTCTCTACTGAGAGTTCCTGGTAAGATTTATGCAAGCATCCTTGAGAAGAGGCTAAGAAAAATTCGGAAGAAAACTTGGATGACAATAAGATTCAGGTGTGGTGAGATTGTCAGATCACATTGAACTCTAAGACAAATAGATGTGAAATTACGGAAATCTTATAAGGATTTGTACTTAAATTTTGTAAAGACATATGACAAGGTGTGAAGATGAAAGCTCTTGAAAACGCTACAGTTAAGTAAATGGGAAGTTAAATTGAGGAGGAGGAATCGTCTCTGTTTAAGTTGTAAGTTATTATTACACTTTATAAGGAGGTAGAGGAAGATAAATCGTGCAAGTGTGCAAGATTTCTTAACTGCTATAACAAGTATGGCAAGAAAATAAGCAGTAAACACAAATATGAAAATTCATATGGAGCCCATCTGGTGCATCCTAAATGCAGAATCTGTAGAAGAACAAATAAAACAATTTAGGCACAATTTTTTTTAGTGAAACTTACAGCTTAAATATGGGAATAGATAATAGAAGAAGAAGCTGGCATAAGTGAGAGTCAACCGAATTAAAGTTATATGAAATAAGAAAGAAATTAGTCAAACTATTAGACTAGTTGTTTATAACACAACGTGTTCAAACCAAGTTTAACTTAGAGATCTGAGAGCTTATTAGAAGTAAAACAGGATAGCTTTTCTCAGAATAGAGGTCACAGATACGAGAGATTTGGAGAGTGAACAGATGGAATCAATGAGGGAATCATATTAAATGAGGATATTAGGAAGGGCCCTTCAGCTTGTTAGTACTCAAGAATGTGTGATTGCAACTAATCTCACGTGGTATGGTCATCTAAACAGAATGGGAGAGGAAAGGTTAGCACAAGTGTTTGATGCCAGATGCAAAGAAAATACTCAGTGGAAGACCAATATTTAGTTGGATTGATCAGAACTGCTCTAGAAGATATGAAATAAGGTTATGATCATTGGAGCCTTGACGAACACACCTTAAGAGTGTATATCAGGAATTTAATGTGATGACAATGTGGGTCAAGTCCCGCAAGTGGTTAAAATATGGTTAAACTTGTTGGATGGTTAGTGTTCGGTACATTGGTATAAATTTGCGGACGATACCAAAGTGGGAAGGATTGCGCATTTTTTTTCATTAGGAAATGCAAAAGTAATTAATTATTAATTAGTGTAATGGTGGATTCTAAAAAAGAAAGAATTTATTGATATTTTGGACAATTTAGAAATAAATTAATATTTTTAAGTATTGAGTTTGTTTATAATGTTGCAGTTGTTATCAGCAAGAATTAATTTTCGCAAAATAATTAATCCAAGACGTGTGTACTATAAATGAATGTATTTTTTATTATTTTATTTTTTTATTAGGTAATTTCCCTTCTCAAATGAAGAAATTCTAGTTCCGTCATTTTTTAAAATTAATTTGAGTTATTAATTCTTTAGTTCTTTTTTTAATCAATTTAACTTCGCGTTATCTTTTACATGCTAAGATTAAGGCTTCTTAGATCGGTCGCACGTTTATCAATCTTAAATTTAAGTGAGTTATTTGTCTCTTTTTTTATTCTTTCTTTCTTTTCATTTTATTCAGGATTTTTTTTTTTTCGATTATCAGAACTCAATCAGTTTGGAAACTGAATGAGTTCAATGCAACAGAAGAATTCAAACAAAGAAAAACAAAAAAGATTTTCTAATGTACGGGTATTTACAGAGTAGCCCAATTAGAACAAAAGGACCACAGAGATTAAAAAAAAAAAAAAAACGCGACAGCTTTGTTTGAACAAGACGTCAAATGAAGTGCGTTCGACAATCCATAATCATGTTTCGTGACGTGCTTGTCCGTGCGTGATGGATGGCTCTCCACTAAGGCGCTCGAGAGTCATAAATTACTGATGCACTAAGAAAGAAAATGGGATACAAAGAAGGAACCAATACGTTGCACGATGTGCCCGGATTAGGAAACACCAAAGAAAACCGATGGGATGAAAGAAATCTATTCGATAGCCCGTAAAGAATTTGCGGATCTGATCCATCAACATTGTGAGCAAATGATGGAAGAAGTCCTCCCGCAAGTATCATGATTGATTCTTCTCATTTCTTTTCTCTTATTCTATCTCATTTGACGTAGTCCTTTTTTCTGTTATTATTACCTTAAACAAGCTTTTTCGATAAACTGTTAATCTTTTATCGGAGGAGCGAATGTTACGACTTAGCGAATAGCACAGCTATTCGCTAATTGGTAGTTGTACCTAATAAACTGGCAACTGAATGTGTGGTCTGCAAACTTGCTTGTGTAAAATTACAAAATAAATGATCTCTCTCTGCAATTATTTTTGAACCCTATGACCTTATCCCTTCGTTCGCCATGTTGTTGTCTTTATAATGACATTAAAATAAAAGTAAATAAATAAAAACGGACTGAATCGTGCTCTGTTGCTACCTGACTACGCCACTTGGACGAAAAGAAGTTCGATTCTAATTCAAGGCCATCCACCAGATGGCAGTTTCTAACAGCGAAGACAAATCGAGACTCAGTGACACACAACCTTCTGCCTTAAGACAACAGAAATATTTTCTAAGAAACGAATCCGTAGGCGTTACAACTAAAACGCAGTTGAATAGTCTTATATAGACAATTTTACAAAAATGAAATATAATTCATACTTTTAGCTAAAAAATTTCTTACCAAACTGTCCCCACAAATTAATTTCTGATTATGAAAACCTGATTTTCTAGTGGGTTCGACAATATTTATATATATATTTATTTATTTTAATCTTCCATATGGTGTGTCTCACATCTTTTCATGCCAGTCATCAAATATTTATTTATTTTTTGTAACTACTGAATAATAGAAACCATTAGTGCTTTATCTCATCTTTCTTAAACATTAGTGACAAAATCTGTCGAAATATATTCAAAAACATCAGCCATTCTTGTTTATCGTAGTTCCATTCTGAATTGCACTGACTGCATGCCCATCACGAGTCAAAAAAAGCAAAACAGAAGAAAAATACAAGTTGAAAACAGGTTTCCTAGCAACAACACGAAGAAATCAAAAACATACATTACCTTGCAAAACATGAAATATTTTGTCTCAGAACGAAAATAGGTTTGCCTGTGGGCAGTTAGCAATGAAATCTCCACAGTAACGAATCACGTGAAAAAGGTCGAAATCTAACATCAGTAATGTTTTATATGCGTAGATTAAATATTAAATATGCTTAAAATAATCAGATATTCGTTCATATCGTCCACCGATCTGTTATTTTATATATTTCTATAAATCATTCATAAAATAAAGAAGCAAATAAAAGAAGTAATGAAAATAAATAAAATCAATCTGCAAAAAAAAATTTTTTTCTTAGATTTTCTATAACTAAAAGGATACCCATTTATTATTTATATAAATTGACTATAAATTTAACTTTTTAGATAGTTTTACGTATTGTCATTCTAAATTGTAAATATAAATATTTAACACGTTTACAGCACATGTTAGATAAATGAATGCCAAGCGACGATAGCCATGGTAACTTGTATATGCAACACACAGGATGACTACGTGTTCTATTATTTAGGAAAGGTAAATGAAGTTGGGATAATTCGGTTCTAAACTGAGATAATTAGAGTAAAATAAAATATTAATGAGGATGAAGTAATAAGGTCTAAGTATTTACAGTAACTTTGAACATGCGCTATGCAGCATAGATCAAGATTGGAATTTGCGATTTTAGCAGCATAAACTATTTTGATACTACTCAGAGCTAAAGCATTATAAAGAACTATTACGTTATTTCCTTTTTCTTGTGTTTATCTTCAGTGATCTGAGAAAATCTCTAACTCTCTTCCGTTATGATAATTCCTTTCTCTTTCTGTAGAAAACCTTTGATTATAATTTATTTCACACTGTAATTTGATAACAGTATTTTTTTCCCGTATCTTACTCTTTCTTTATTAAATCTTCTTAGCTTCTAAACCTCTGCACCTTTCATGTGTGGTATCTCGTTTATTTAAGCCTTTCTTCTACTTTATTTTCTCAGAATAAACTAGCTTATTGAAGTCTTTAATTACATTCAGTTCACAATGCTCTGTTTAATTGTCTTGATTAGATTCTTCTTTTCTATTTATTTTTTCAACGGAGCTTTTAGAAACTACTGAGTCATTTAATTAATATTTATTCAAGCTTTGGTATTCACTAGGAAAGTACAAAATGGCCGCATGCAGAAAATAGCAAAACCAACGACACCTACATCTTTATTGAAATTAGAGTTTTTTTTGTTTTTTTTATGAATAAACAGCTTCTTGTTTTTATTTTTATTTATGTTTTTTAAATCTGTCTAAAAGCATTCTTCGAATTTATTATGTGTTTTCATACAATAAGCATATAGAACAAAATATAAATTTAAATAAATTAACAAAAGTCCTTAGTTTTGAATTTTTATTTCGCAGTTTTAAACCTGCAATTTTACCACACTCAACATTTGATATGAAATCAATTGCTTGTTGACACAGGTAACAAATCTGATTGGCTATATAAACAACCAATCAAATGCGAGACAGAGAGTCAGTTTACATAACAGGAGGAACACGAAATTCCATATACGAACAGTAAGGAGTGTGACATCAACTGGATTATTATTATTATTATTATTATTATTATTATTAGACACCTCCAGGGGGGGGGGTCCAAAGACTCATCGAGGGAAAGTGTGCCAACAGCATCGAACTATGGGTCCCTTCCAACTACTAACCGTGCATAAGCTTGCTTAACTTTTTGCATGAGCTATTAGTAGCAGAGGCTCTACCAATCGACCAACCTATGCTGGCTTATCCTGTGACAGATTAAATTAACTTATAATTTCGCAAATAAATAAGGACTAACGATTAAAGAATTACTTTGAATATTAGTTAACTACATTGGAATCCTGCGACACAATCTTTCTGAATAGAACATAATTTTCTGTTGTAAGAAAACAACATTGCAAATAAATATAATGAAAAACAATACATTCTGAATATTGCTTAAATTGTTATATAAAATAATAGCATATATAATAAATTAATATAATTTTATGGAATAATTTCTAATTCTTTAAATTATTAAGCAAATTACTAAATAACAAAAAACACCTTATATTATATAAAATAAGGAGGATATATATTTAGCTAGGAGTCAAAATTCCATGGGAGGTGATTGGAAAAATGGCGTTTTGCTAGTGCTCATACATATGATTCGCGATTGTGATAGATATTTGATATATTTGATATAAAATGTGATTTAATGAACTCAACAAATATAGTCCTACTGGTATAGTCAACCGGTTTGGTTCTTGAATAGGCTCATAAAAACTAATTCAGTAGATAAGTTAGCCTTTTTCGAAACGGCGACACGCTAGGCTTACTGCCATCAGCATCGCCATTGTTTCATTGCATCAGTTATTATTTTAGAAACTATCTATTATCACAATACGCTAGAAATGGAAAGCATGTCCTGTTTTCCAGAACAAAACGTGGGTCCAACCACAGACCTACCGTACGAGGAACTCGCATTCAAACAGCTCCTGGCTATTTTTAAGCATATTGGAAATCTGCTACACACAAAAATGGCCAGGTAAGGTAGTATTCATGAAATCCAAGAAGTTGATACAGACGACGTTCAACTTCTTGAACTACTCCAAGACAACGCTACTGAAAAAACAACAACTGCTGAAGATCATTCCCGTACTGACACACTGATTTTCAGGAGGTTCGCGCAAGCAAAAAGCGCAAAACTGCGACCTCCGAATAACCAATTATAGATGTCATGGAAGAAGATGGCTCTGCCCCAGACTCACCTACCTCCGCAAGGGAAAAGATCCCCCCGATTATCCTGCGTGAGAAGAACAAATGGATGACTCTAAAGAACATAATGAACAACCTAAAGATCTCATATAACAATGCAAAGAATATCACAGATGGTGTAAAAATTCACCCTAAAACTGTCACAGACTATCGTAGGTTAACAACAGAACTAAATTCCAGAGGAATTCAGTACCATACTTTTTCACTCGGTTCGGAAAAAAATCTCAAGGTTGTGATTAGAGGCGTACCTGAGGATGTCTCCACCGACGAAATCATCACAGACCTGTACTCGAGTGACTTACCACCAATCAAGGTCAGCAGGATGACCAGGAGGGATAAGACTCCAATGCCATTAGTGCTGATCGAGATCAGTCAAACCTATAAACACATATATGACTTGACAACCATCTGTGGATTGAAAATCTCGGTAGAACCGTTAAGGAAGAGAGCTTCTACTGGGCAATGCCATAGATGTCAAAAGTTTGGGCATGCCCAGAAAATGTGTAGGGCCGAATTTAAATGTTTGAAGTGTGGGGTTCGTCACCCAACGAACACCTGTTCTAAACCAAAATCTACCCCGGCCAAATGTGCCAATTGTGGCGGTCCTCACACATCCAACTACAGAGGATGCTTGTACAATCCACGTAACAGGAAATCTGAAGAGGGAACATTCTCTCCTTCCATCAGTTCACCTACATCTGCGGCTACTTCACAGCCTCCTAAAGTTCAGAATAAAGACTCAGAAGCCCATCTGCTGAAAGCTGAAGTCCCTCCAAAAACGACTCTAAATTGGCAGTCCAGGACATACGGATGTAACCCGCCCTAAACAGACATCTCTAGAACAGTCACCATCACGTCCAAATTTGACAGCTATCATTACCGCGTCCCTGGCAAATATGCTATTAGATTTCAACAGATCTAATCCTTCACAAAGTTCTACTAACAGATTTCTAAAAGACACTCAAGTCATCATTTCAGCGCTCACTAATGAACGGTAAAAAATTAAAACCAGAAGCCCTAGAGATAATAGCCTGGAATGCAAACGGCTTAAGGAATAAGATCCTAGAACTCCAAAATTTTGCCCACAGACATCGGCCAGATGTTCTATTAATAAATGAAACGCATCTAAGACCAGCGGACAATCCCAAAATTTATGGATATCAGTCGTATAGAACTGACAGATCAACCCACAGAGGTGGAGGCACGGCAATTTTCATCAAGAATTTTATCTCTCATCACTCCATAAACATTTCTTCTACCTCCAATCTCGAGGTCACTGGCATCGAGATTCTCACGAGCTCAGTAGGCAAATTAAAAATTTTTGCAGCATACCATCCACCTCAAAAATCATTACTACCTTCGAATTTGAACGCTATATTTGATACTGGAGAGCCTACCATTGTGGCAGGTGATTTAAATGTCAAGCATTCTACCTGGAATAGCCACTCCACTAACAAAAATGGACAGATACTACAGAACTATGCTGATTTCAACAACCTTCACGTAATAGGCCCTGCTGATCCCACCCATCACAACACCTATGGCAGGGCTGATGTATTGGACATAGCCATACTACTGCAGCACATCAGACTCCAATACAATTTAATGACAATCAATGATTTATCATCAGATCATAATCCAATACGGTTAAAATTACGAAATCCTGAAAATTATCCTCACCCCCTCACTCATTTATTCCTTGGGAAAGGCTCTCCAAGGTGCTTCCAAAATATATTGGTCCTGTTCCCATCATTAAATCAAAAGAGGAAATTGATATAGCTGTCAAAAATCTAACAGAACAGATTACAGCAGCCTGTGCAGCAGTTACTACCCCTGCAACCACCCACAAATCCAACCACCTGCCAGAAGATACTATGAATCTGATTAGAGAAAAAAATAGGGCTAGAAAAAGATACCATAACACTAGGGCGCCACAAGATAAACGGATCTTAAATAGGTTAAACTCTGCAGTGAGAGATGCACTCGCAGCTCATAGAACTCAACTCTGGGAAGAAAAACTGACCTCCATCTCCACTGACAGCCACTCTGTATGGAATCTTATCCGAAAGATCAAGAACAAAAATAAACCTCTTCCCCCTTTGCAAACAGATTCAGGTCTCATCCACACTGATGCTGATAAAGCTGAGGCAATAGCTAATCACCTTGAAAATCAATGCAAACCCGCATACGATCACCTTGACATTAGTCATATCTACAAGATACACCGTAATGTCAGATATTCGCTCAAGTCTGCTCCCACACATTCTACTCAAATTACACCCACATCACCTGCTGAAATATATGCTATTATTCAGAAATTCAAAAATAAAAAGGCTCCTGGACCCGACGGTATCTCCAACAAAGTTATAAAACTTCTACCACGCAAAGCTATTGTTCATTTGGCAAACATAATCAACTCCATACTTCACTACAAGTATTTCCCTTCCTACTGGAAATTGACGTACATTATTCCAATTCATAAACCTGGAAAGAATCCCACTTTGCCACAGAATTACAGACCAATCAGTCTCATCTCTAATCTCGGAAAAATTGCTGAGAAGGTAATTATTACTAGGCTTCAAGATTCTGTACTCCAGTTAAACATCCTGCCTGAGGAGCAGTTTGGCTTCAGACAGTTGCATAGTACCACACAACAAATACACAGATTGGTGGAACATATCATTACAGGTTTTAACTGGCGTCAATGCACTGGGGCTGTTTTCCTAGACTTAGCCAGTGCATTTGACAAGGTTTGGCATTATGGCTTGCTATACAAGCTTATATCATCCGGTGTTCCAATCGGAATCATTCAACTCATCAAGACGTACCTCTGCGATAGACGCATGCAAGTGAGATTAAGTGGAGTAGTGTCCTCACAGAAACACATCTTATCTGGAGTTCCACAAGGGTCCTTACTAGCACCAATCCTATTCTCCTTATACCTGCATGATATACCACACAACCCATTATCTTCAATTAAAGCTCTTTACGCTGATGACACAGCGATATTGGCCAGATCATTAAAGCCTCACTTAGCCATCAAGAAACTGCAAGAAAACCTACTGCAAATAGAACAATATTTTGCCAAATGGCGACTCTAGGTGAATCCTCAGAAGAGCGTAGCCGTCTTATTCTCTAGAAGATCAGTGCTTCCCAAAGAAGATATTCTCCTCCTTAACACAAAAATTCAGTGGAAAACAGAGATCAAGTATCTCGGTGTAGTAATGGACAGTAAACTGACTTTCAACTCCCATATCAAGACTCTCTGTGCAAACACATCAAAAACCATAGCCCAGCTCTATCCGCTAATAAACAGAAACAGCAAACTGAGCACCAGAATCAAACTTCTCATATACAAACTGATGGTTCGTCCAATACTCACTTATGCCTCACCGGCCTGGAGCCATACTTCAAACTCAAATATCATTAAATTACAACGCATTCAGAACAAGTGTCTTAGAATGATCCTGGGCGCTCCATGGTTCATCCGAACTGTCCAACTGCACCGCGACACGGAGGTCCCCTATATCTACACCTTCATGCAAACTATAGCGACCAAATTCTTTTCAAAAGCAACTGTGCATCCTAACAGACTGATCCAACTGGCCGATGACTATGATGCAATGGACTATTCTAAGCACAAAAGACCTAAAGCCATCCTCAACCCCCTCACTGAGGATTAATCTCCTAGCCCACTCAGGGCGAGCAATATAGCTCATAAACTCTTTCTACTCACAGTCTCTGTTAAGATAGCCGGGAATACGAAAAGCTTTTGCTTCACCCGTTAAGCCAGAAATGTTACTAGTTACTAGTAATTCCATGGAAGGACCGTGAGTTGCGGTGATCAATCAATACCCTTGGAGGGTAATGGATGGCAATGCTGTAGCCAATGAAGGTCTAACTGAGGGTCGGCTATTGCTATTACCCTCTTGCCATGATTCGAGCTTTAAGAACTCAATAACACCTTATCCCTACACTGTCCACTACAGATAACGGGGAAGATGAAAAGCATTCTTGCTTCGTCCCTTTAAGCCAGTCCTTATAAGGATTCCATGGGAAAACAATAATCTGATTTACGCAACATCGCTTCTAAAAACGGCCCATACGCCCAGTGGAAAGGGAAAGCAAAAAAGACCAAATCAGATAACAGTACATCATTCCAAATTTGTAACTCACTAGTCCTTGGTGTTGTGAGTGTCTTTTTTTCCCTTTATTCCTATCTTTTAGGTTTCCTTTTAGTCTTCTCTTTTATTTGTTTTTGCTTCTTTCGTTTGTCAGACATCTGAAGAGGTGGTTGACAATCAAAAGCTGTACGAACGGATGTATGGAGATGATGTCGGAGATCTGCTTGGCCCAGACCTGTTAATAGGTTAAATGTGACCAAGCAGGTCGACTGAGGCCTCTTAAATACCTACTACTATCCTCTCTACCTTTTTCTCTTCATCTCTCACTATCTGCTGACCCTCAGCACAACTTTTAGACTCCACAGGCCGGTGATGAAAGATATGAACTCCCATAATATCTCAACTGGAATACCATTGGAAATGGTTCACTAATTAAATCATACCTTTTTCACAGGCGCATGCAAATCAAGATCAACCGTGCGGTATCGGCACAGAAACGTATCTTGGCTGGAGTCCCACAAGGATCCTCACTAGCACTGATTCTATTTTCCATATACATGTGTGATATCCCGCACAATCCATTGTCATCTATTATGGCTCTCTACGCGGATGATACAGAAATATTAGCCAGATCTCTACAGCCTCTTATTGCATCAAAAAACTACAAGAAAACCTAATACTGATTGAAAAATGGTTATCCAAATGGAGACTGCAGGTGAGTCCCCAGAAAAGCGTAGCCATGCTATTCACCAGACGACCGATGCTTCCTAAAGGGGACATCTTCCTGATTAATACAAAAATACGTGGCAAACAGAAGTCAAATACCTTGGTGTACTACTGGACAGAAGGCTAACTTTCAGCTGCCATATCAAGACCCTCTGTGCCATTGCTCAAAAATCAAAAGCCATTGCCCAACTTTATCCTCTAATCAACAGGAACAGTAGACTAAACACCAGAATCAAACTACAAAAAGAAAGTGAAGATAGAACGAACCATCTACAAACTGATGGTTCGTCCTATACTCACTTACGCTTCTCCGGCTTGGAGCCATACCGCTGATACTAATATTCTCAAGTTACAGCGTGTGCAAAATAAATGTCTGCGAATGATCCCAAACGCTCCATGATTCATAAGAAATGCGCAACTCCATCGAGGCACAGATGTCCCCTATATCTACACTTTCCTGCAGACTATAGCAACAAAGTTCTTTTCAAAAGCATCTGTACACCTCAACAAATTTGTTCAACTAGGTGCAAATTACGAAGCAACAGATTACTGCAAACATAAAAGACTAAAAGCCATCTTAAATTCTAATTGTGATGTTTAATCTCCAAGCCCGCTCAGGGCGAGCAATTGGCTCATAAATTTTTCCACTCACTGTGAAAAGCATTTTGTTTCACCCTTTATGTCAGAATGTTAATCGTTACTCGTGTTAGTGCAGTGATACTATTATTCTGTATATGAGTACAATTTGTTTCGTGATACTTGTTAACTGAATCTAGGTTCTGATGTAATGGTGTTGATGAATTGAAGGAAAGTGAATAGAAAGAAAAAAAAAAGGAAAGTCATTGACACCAATGAACATGTTGCACCAATGGATGCATCTGTTAACATAAGCACAGAGCGTATCCCTCCAGTTGTCCTCAAATCTAAAGAGAAATGGCCAGAACTAGCCTACATCATGAAAAACAATCGCATCAAATTTACTACTGCAAAAAATACGACGGACGGTGTTCGCATTCAGCCGGAGGCTGTGACGGTCTACAGAGTACTAACAAAACTATCCTTACCACAAATTTGCCCTAAAAAGTAACAATAACTTAAAGGTCGTAATAAGAGGAATTGTCGAATCTATAACCACCGAAAAAAGTCACAGCAGATTTGATAAGACAGGGCTTTGAACCCATAAAAGTATCAAGAATGCACAGGGGAGATAAGCGTTCGATACCGCTAGTTCTAGTAGAGATTAATAAGGACAGGCATGAAATATACAATTTGAAAACAGCTTGTGATCCGATGATCAAAATGGAATCACTCCGTAGGAAGACATCATTAGGTTAATGCCACCGATGTCAAAAATACGCGCACGCGCAGAACCGCTGCAAAGCAGAGTTCCGCTGCCTAAATATGGGGATAAACATCCCACGGTTCCTTGTGAGAAGCCTCGTTCCAATTGTGGTAGTCCTCATCTAGCTAATAACCAAGGTTATGCTCAACATCCAATTACTCAAAAGATAGCAAAGAAGGTCCGCAAATCTAGTCCTCTAACTGTTGCAAACAAGCCTATGCTATCTACATCTCGATCAGGTACTTCATCACCAATCTCCATGAATAAATCTTATGCTGATGCAACAACCATGAGACCAGTTTCCTCAGTTAATAATATCCCTTCTAATCCCAATAAGTCTGCCATGATAACAACTGTCCCAGATGAAATGCTGACTGAATTTAGCAAAACAGACCCTACTCAAGATTCGACAAACAGATTTATGAAAAACACCCAAATTATTTTCTCTACACTCAACTATGAGTAACTCATTAACGCCAATAACTCACTATAGATTGCTTATTGGAATGCAAATGGCATCCTTAACAAAATGTATGAGCTACAGGAGTTTGTTTTCCGTTCAGGCATCGGTATATTGCCAATCAACGAAACTCACCTGCATCCATCCGACAAACCAAGACTTAAAATCTCTATGGAAATTCTTTAAATTTCTCCACAAGTTACTAAATTATGTTCCACCAATACATAGCATCGTATACCATGACGATGAAAAAGCGGAAGCATCCGCAGACAGTTTTGAACTACAGTTCAGTCTCAACCACATTTGCAGATTTATCGTTCATTTCCAAAGTGCATCGACAAGTACATCGCGCTTTGAACCGCCGTATCCATTAAATGAACATCCGCTCAACCTCCCCAGCTGAAGTCTGCCGAATCATAAAAAAAAAAAACTCAATAGCAAAAATCTCCTGGTCCTGATGGAATAACAAAGTTGTTTGTTTGTTATTCCATCAGGACCAGGAGATTTTCCAGGAGATGTCTGCCCCAAAAAACCATCATGCATATAGTTGCCATCACAAATACAATGCTGAGACTTAGCTGCTTTCAAACTAGATGGAAAACAGCTGATGTAATTTTAATAACCAGCCAGAAAAAAGATTTGAAATTTCCTCAAACCTACCGACCTGTTAATCTCCTTTCCTGTCTCGGAAAGCTATCAGAAAAAAAATGTCTAACAAGACTGCAGAAAGTATCCAACAATAACATCATACCAGATGAACACTTTGGATTCTGACCAAACCACTGTCCAGTACAGCAGCAAGTCCAGAGAATCGTGGAATGATCTGAAAATGATTCAATTGAAAGCAATAAACGTGCCATTTTCCTTGACATAGCCAAAGCATAACGTCCTGCTTTATAAGCTAACAATAACAAAATTTCCAATTCATTTAATTCTACTCATCATATGTTATCTAAAGGACAGAAAATTCAACGTTAAAATGCAAGGCCTCAGATTGTCTGAACGTAAAATTATAGCAGACGTACCACAAGGCTCCTTACTTTCTCCATTTATGTGGCTGATATTCTTCGTACGAATTCCACCATATCCCTTATTATTCAGATGACACTGCCATGTTTACACAGATCACTCCTCCCGAAAATAATGACTAAGCGCCTACAAAATGCAGCTAATGATCTAGAACTATGGTTTAGGAGAATTGGCGTATTTACGAATATTATTTACAAGAAAGAAAACATCACATCTTAGCTCAGTAAGCATATTTGACTCTACCATCCCACGGAAAACAGAAGCTAAATATCTGGAATTCACCATAGTAAACTACGCTTTGAACCCCATCTATCTTATATTTACTCCAAGTCAAATAAAGCAATGGCTCAACTATACCCATTGATCAACAGACGCAGCTGTTTATGTACAGATAATAAATCACTTATTTACAAATCAATCATTAGACCAATAATGACATACGGATCACCGGCCTGGAGCCATACATCACCTTTCAATATCAAAAAACTTCAAACTATCCAAAATAGACGCCTACGCAAGACATTTGATGCTCCTTGGTTTGTTAAAAATTCACAACTTCATCGAGACGCCAACATTCCAGATATTTTTACTTTTCCTCAGCATTCCGCTCTAAAATACTTTTCTCAAGCAGCTACCCATCAATTAAATTAATAAGATTTGCCGTTTACTATAATGATCAGGCTCTTGTGAGACACAAACGTCCCAAAGTAATCCCAAAGCTGTCTTTATAAAAGTCAAAAAGTCCTGTTTGTGCAATTTAAAATTGCATATTTATAAAGACAGCTTTGGGCATGGAAATTGTATTCATCATTTAAACGTTGTTGCTCGCTTAAATTACAGTGCTTCCCAAACTTCTGAATGTCAGGAATGCTCCCTTTGCAAAAATTAAAATATTTCACGGCTCCCCTCGGAAAAAAATCGTAATAGAGAGATATATTATTATAATATTTATTGTATTTATATTCAATACAAAACATACACAGCGAATATTGCAAAAATCAAATGCATATATTACATTTTTTACCTATTACCGTTTGGTTCTGAAGATGATGCGGGCTGTTCTGGTAAAATATGAAATACTGTCCTTTTTTTTTTTTTTTTTTTTTTTTTTTTTGAGTCTGTTTCTGCTTCTTCTGATTGTTCGCGGGAATTTGTTTTTTTTTTAACAGCCGTTAAAGTTTTTACCGATACTGGCACACCGCAGACTGATAACATGAAATTAGTGAACATTACCTGAATAAGGGAATCCCCGGACCAGGAACATTTTTCTCTTTTGTGACTTTTCTCCCTTTACGGTAATTAAGCCTAACGCGAAACAGACAGCAAAGGCAGGTTATTAAAACGTGCATATGATTGGTACGGTATTAACAAAAGATCGCGCAACCGAAAGATAAAAGCATAGCTGACAATTGAGTTGAAATGCTAACTCTTGCATTTCAACTATATATATATATATATATATATATATTACTTAGTTTTAACACTTTTACGAATTTTTACACGTTCGGTTGAATTTTATTGCTGCCTTCGGAAATCGAACTCACACACATCTAATTAATAACAATAGTTTTTAGTTAGATACTGTGTTTTCCCATGCAGCATATGGTTTTGTTTCAGTCTATACAGCATAGTTTCTGTATGAGAGGACATGTGATTCATTAATTAGTGTGTTTTTATCCCAGTTGTCTCTAATTGCACTATTTGTTGAGAAATATATTACACAGACTGCTCATACCTTATTCACTGGCATAATAAAAGTACTTGTTTTTATTGCCTCTGCAATATAGTGGCCATTGGGGAGGGTATGTTGTTTACCACTGCAAGGAGTTACTATCTCCCCACATGAACTTGTTTAAGCTTTTTTTCATGTGTGAAGTATATGCGAAACTTTTATTGGTAACAGAAAACTAGCTCGGATGACAGTGATAATATAAAACGAGTTTTGATATGTATATAAAGTCAATATCAACAGTCCCGGATTGCGAAAGCGTGATGAAAGGGACAGGAAGATTTGGAGCTTCCCTGGAGAGCATTCGAAGTAAATACAATTAACCACTGCTTTGAAATGAAACATACGAATAAGTAAGCAATATTTACTAATATTCATTAAGCGCCGAAATACACAGGAAGCAAAGTTTGGGAACCAACACCAACGTGTGAATTTTTCCATTAAAATATAAAAAATAACAAAAAAAATAATAAAAGTTAAAGACGTTTCTTTTAAAATAAAAAAATCTACTTAGTCTTAAAACATTTTTAATTTGTTTTCATTATTTCACGCCCCCCCCTCAACAAAACCTACGTCGCCCAATGGGGCCGCGGCCCACAGTTTGGGAAGCGCTGGCTTAAAAGACCCAACTACATATAGGTTAAACGATATCTTTACATTTGCAGACTAGGAATATCGATTTTAAAGGAAAAACACGAAAAGTAAAAGAAGATAGTAATCATTGCTTGCAATGCTACACTACATTTTCGTTTTCTGCTATTTAAACAAGTTGCATCAGAAACTGGAAGGATAGATCAATCTTGTATATATCCACATGATATACACTGCTTACAAAAAAGTCAACGGATACCTCCAGGGGGGGGGGGGGAGGTGCAACGTGCATGTAACGAGTCATGTGTTGGTAGCGGGTATAAATTGGAGGAATATGATGCTCCCAAGACAATGCACCGTGTTCATAAGACTGCTGTTATAACTGCGTGGTTTGTGGACACGAACGTCACCACACTTGACTGTCCTGTACAGAGCCCTGATCTCAACTGAATATCTGTAAGATGAACCGGAGCGTCAGGTAAAATCAAGGGACATCCGCCCCACAACAATCCATGACCTCATTACATGCCTACAGGAAGAAGGGTCAAAAATTTGCTGTTTTAATTAAAAAATCAAAAACCAAATTGTTTTAATTTTCATTCATAATTAATGTAAAATGGAAATCATAACCGATTCATCCTTTAACGAATCTTCTATTTTCTAAGGGGCGGTATTTCCAATAAATATTTCTTTTTTTCATTTTTTTCCTCACTTCTTTAAAATATCTTTATATTTCTACTGCAACACCTATCAAGTGATATTATATCACTTAGAAATAAAGTGTTAACATTAAATAACTTAGAGCATATGAGAATATATTGTTGATATTTACTTGATAACTTTCTTCGCGAAGTTATTTCTTTCAGAACTTAATAATCTTCCAAAGGATACTCCTCGATACCTTCGTAAACTTTGCCCTTTGAAGAAGACCCTAAACTAGATACAGCATATTACCCACTTCTGCAATATTTCACGACCAGTAACTGTTGAAAATCCACTTCGCCTACGAAGTCAACTTCTTTATCCGCAAGAAAAAGTTTCTACCTGCTTAAGATGCTATCACTTGCAGTTTTTTCCTAGAAATTTTTTTTTTAGACAATTGATTCCAAAATATTCAGCACACGCTATTCTTTCTCAAACAACGTACGTGTATAGTCCATTTTTAATTTCCTACGGGACTGGTGAGTAGAGTCACAAGGAATAAATTAACACACGGTGAGTAGAGTCACAAGGAATAAATTAACACACACAGTGTGTATGTGTAACTAAATTGATTAAGTACTCAAAACAATTCGAGTCCTCCCTTCGCCAATAAGACCCGAAAATCCAAACACATTTTTTAATGTGTTTGGATTTTCGTAATGCACAAACAATGTGCATTACAAAAATCTATCGTAATAGCTGATTTTGATAATTAAATTTAAGAAATAATTAATGGTGTATTGTAAATCTAATAAAAAATAATAAAAATATTTTTAAAAAAATTAATGTTTTTAAAATTTGAGCTACTTAATAAAGATAATAGTATGTTATATAAATTAATCTAGCTCATTTTATATATTTAGTTCAATGATTAAATGTATTAGTTTTATTCATTTAACATTTTTTAACTACTGATTTTATTTTGCAGAGGTCAGTAGCAATCGCCGATGTAATGGATTTATTATATTGTACAAAACATATTTACAGTACTTAAAGTCATTTCACCTACAAATTTCCGGAATATTTTAACACCTCCAAAGATTTTTGCTAATGTGCATATTCTCGATAATTATATAGTATGATTCTATAAAGTGCAACGCTGTGAAATCTAGGTACGTTATAGTAGAACAGATATAATGACGAAAAGCTCAATGAAGTTGCTATGACAACGATAGAACATTGGCCTATCAACAAGCTTGATGATTTGCCTGAATTCATATGCTAAATGCCCAAGCGTTATGAGAGATTTATAGCAATGTCACAAATATGAATGATCTTTTCCAAACATCTAATATTCTTTATTTAATTACATATTTATGGAACACAATTATAAATAAACATGATTATTATTCCTGATAAAATATCAGCTATTACTATTCATACTTATTAAATAAATTATTAATAAAGAGTTTAATTTACTGAATAAAATGATTACTTCAAAAAACGTCTTATTATTATTATTATTATTATTTATAATAAAAATATTAACATGTTTATTATTAATATCTATGATAGAATTATTGCCTATTGTTAATTCTTATTTTTTAATCAATCAAACTTTTTATTATTCATGAATTTACACGCATGCGTATACAAGTATGTACTTGTATACGCATGCGTATACAATTACATACATGGACACAGATTATATGCATAATCCTACATAATAATAATAATCACCATCATGCGTATGGCGTAATGATATACATATTTATATACATCATTAAAATATTTTCTGTTCACTAAGACATTTAGTACAACCATTTTGTTTATAAATGTATATAATAATATTTTTTTAATTAGCTGAATATTTATTCATAGTATTTCCATATACACAAGCACCGAATGTGCATACAATTACATATTTTTGCCGTTCATTTTATTTCACAACTTATATTTACAGTTTCTTTTTTTTTTTTTTTGTTAATAGCAGGGAATGCTATAGATTCGTTCCACTTTTTTTAAAAAATCGATAGTAGAGCATGGTTGGATTCTATATTGTCATGACTCTCACTGATTACATAATCAATAAACCGAATTCAGTAATAAAATTGCCTATGAATTAAAATTGCAATCCTCTTTATTATAAGTTAGCACCTAAATATATATTTTATTCCCTTGTAGTTATACGCTGGAATTCTTAATTCACAAAGGTGATTATCTCGTGGGTAGGATGCTTTAGATAGTAAACCCAAAAATGTTCCAGTCATAGATAAAAGAGAGAAACGGGCCATAAAATCTATGGTGTAGGAGGAAAGTTAATAATCTAATATAAGAATATCGCATTTATTTACATATATTTTGATTATAAAGATCGTGTGAATTAAATATGAATATGCTATTGCTGTTGTTAATGGAAATACGTAAGTACAAATGTCTTGTCGTTATGGTTTAACCATCCTATAAATAATAAATGAGTTTCGCCTAAATTTGCATACTGTTTCGTGTAATAATTTCCTATAAAGTCTCCAAGGACGTTGATCAGCTGTAAACGCTAACGTATCTCACGAATGCTAGCGTGGTTACTGATGTAAGAGACATTGTGTTAGCTTCTATTGGTTCGGACAGCTTCGAATAACCAATGGAAAACTAAATTCAAGTTTGTTATTTTAAGGAAGGAAGTGTTCACATCGGAGAATAACAAACAGAATTCGTTCAACAAGAATTATTAAAACTTCCAAACAATAATTTAATCCTGTTCATCGGTGCTTGGATTTAAACGCAGGTCACAGACATGCTTTGCTGTATTTTGTAGGAAGTAGGAAATGTTTTCCACAAGCAGACAGTAACGAAGTTAATTTTAATCATTTACGCAAATAAATTCTTGTACGGCAATAGGAAGTTATTCAATTTCTGCATTAGCAACACGATAATTCCATTACAAACGTTTTTATGGTACGAAAACTTGCTTTGTATGATGGAAGTAAAGAATGGGAAAAGTGGATACAAAGAAATAAAATGTATTTAAGTAATTAGAGTTTTCATACCATTGAATTGACAGGAATAATACATAATAATGTACTATATGAAGCATTTATGATGTATTGCTTATATACACTCATGAACCGTAAGTTTATGACACCTACCTAGAAGGATGTGTTGGGCTTCTTTTGTACGAGATACCCCTTGCACCGTCTTGGCATTGACTTCTCTTGATCAAGGATGATGTCCTGAAGTACTGTGAATCAACAGAAAAACGGCACAGAGGTCAGCGATCGAGTGAGGCACTGGCGTCGATCGGTAGATGCTGAGTTCTACATGATCCTACAAATGTTTGATGAGATTCAGATCAAAAGAATCGGGTGGCCAGGAGCGGGGAAGAAGACACAATACTTGGATTATGCTCTTTGAATCATGCATGTCCAATGCTTTGTAACACGGATTTTGTCGTTCTGGAATAGTCCAGATCCATCTGACCACATTGTCCCAATGTAGGATAATTCTTAATCTAAAACAATCCCCAGGTACGAATTAGCATCAAGGCGTGTGTTCAGTGATGAGGACCATTCGAATAATCCCATATCTGTTTTGGACCAACTGTGCAGTCTGGTTAGCCAGAAACAGACTGGATGATCATAATGTTTTGGATCATGAGTGTATTTCCCACGACATGTAGACTCTTCCATTCCTACCTGCACCATCTAGTATCTGTTAACTTCCAGTCAATCATACCATTGCTTGTAGAACACAACACTGATAACGACCGCTTCCATTAATTCAACTCAGGATTTTCAGAAGATTTCAGACATCACTAGTAATCTCATTTGCATACCTGAATTAATTTCAGTTTATAATAATATAATAATAAATATTTCCCGTACTCATAGATCCTTAAGGCCAATGACCACAATTTTAGTAACAAATTGTTAGTCGTCTGTTTAAATATGTAAATTTTTGTGTGCGTCAACTTCTCGTACTATTCCGCTAGTTTTTTTCCCACTGTGGGATGAGAAATCCTATTTTCCGGACGGGGGGGGGAACCTTTTCTCCCGTATAGATTGAACTAATTGGCTAACTCACCTTCAACTGAAAAGTTCCCATAAAGGTTTTCTCATACTTCATGGGATTCGAACCCAGATCCTTTATACCAAAGGAATGCGTCGAAACTGTCTTGGCTACGGGAAGCTTTAACATCAGCTTATACAAATTAATAGACGCATTTTTGAAATACTGTCAGTTCGAAGTGTCCGTTTTTTCTTGTATATTTAACATGATCCTTTCAGAAATTCGGTTTAAGAAAGAAAAAAAGTTCCTCTAGTTGGCAATTGGAATCGAACTTATAATGGTCTTTCTCTGGGCTGTCTAGCGCTATGGATGCAAACGTCATTTCCACAGGGCTGTACATTCTCCTTCCATAACTGTTTGTAATCACACATATTTATACTTTTATCAACATTGTCGTCAGTATCAGTTAGTAACAACCCTCCAATCATTTTATTACATTGAATAACGCCTGGTTAATGACAAAAAGCCTAATGGAAGAAGCTAGCAGTGTTTATACTTTGACAGCTAAACCTTTAATCTTTACGTTTATTTCAGAGTATTCACGAACTCTACCTTCCGGATGTTGTCTCTAAACTTTCAGAAAAGACTAATTACTAATTACACCTTTCGCTCTATCACTCAATACGTTATGTGTTGTTCTTGAGAAAACGTTAATTGATTTTCCAGACTTTATCGTTGTTCGGTATTAACCTAATCCTATGTCTTCTGAGGGATCTAGTTATTTGAATAGAATTCAAGTATCCATTGAACAGAGAAAAGCAATACCCTTTAAATATCTCAAGAAACGAAAGCTTAGAACATCAAGTAGGCTACTTATCCCATCACAAACAACCTTTCATTAAGCACTCGACGTAAAATGGGTGACAGAGATCGATTACAGCGCCATCTATTATTCAACAGACACACAGAATGCGAGATGTAAACATATCCGATAGGATTAAACTCTAAATGAATACACGGGACTTCTGTCCAAAGGTGTGGAGAGAGTTTGAGAAGATCATTATACCCCCATAGAGATAAAACCCTTCAGCGTTCCCGTAATCCTCTACCGATCGGGACTTTAGCAAATCCTTTATCTGGCTCAGGTAAAACTAGTTGACTTTCCAAATAGAATTCCAAGCTGGTAGGATTTATCATACAAATTAAAATGCATTTATAAGTGAAATTGTCCTGTATTATGTGTTTGTTCTCCAAGATTTAACCCATAGAAAGGATGATATAAGAATACCATTGCTTATAGGAAGTGTTATATACTTGAATAATTACGTTATGGTTACTTTGAAATATCACCATAGTAACTAAGGCTACGAAGCCTTGTGTTTTATGAATGCTGTTGTTTGTTAACTTAGTGCGCTCTGCGGCTGCTTTGTCTGTTTTTGTGGACACAAAATCAGAGAATGAAAGTGTCTGTTACTACTCTGTGAGATTCTTCTCCCACAGTTTGGTATTTTGGTACTTACTCGAACAAATACAAACCAACGTGAGAATTTGATAACAGAAGGAAATTGATATAGGGAACTGGAAATAAATAAACTCATAAAATAAAATACAAAAATTAGTAATTAAAATTTGTAATAGAAATTCAATATTTTGTTCGGTTTCGTACATTTGCATTATGGGAAAATCGAAAGTATCAATTTTTCCCACTGCTTCTAATGAAACAAGAGTTTTACTAACAATTGAACATTTGTATAGGCTGGTCAGCGTATTGGCCGAATGGATAGCTTATCCATTAATCCAACCAACAGGCAGGAGTTACAAATTCCACTGCAGACATAATACTAGTGAAGGAATTTAGGTGAAAATTAAATGTTATTGTCCGACATGAAACCACCATCACTCTGCTACTTTGGAGGTCTTACGTAGAAATTTTATAGATGGATTTTTAACCAATTTAATATCACCAACTTTTCTTCAGTATTTCGAAGATAAATAGCATCGAAGTAAGATTAAGTGATTCTCATATCATGTTAAGATTTATTGTCAATGTAGTTGGGCTTCTTACGGTTCTATTCCAATGTCAATTGTGCCTTTTGTGATGTTGGAATTCAATCTTCGGCAAGTGAGAGTAATGCACTAATGAATGATGTATTGTTGAAACGTATAAAGACAGCCCATTTATCATCTAGATATGTGCAGTCATATTCACGTAATCTAAGTAGGATTTCGACGAAAAATTCCAGGTATAGATTATGGATACATAACGGTTTGGGCATTCATAATTCACTATTTGCGAATAAACAAATATTTTTTTTTATTTTTTGAAAATGATTGATACTTTTATTGATTGATTCCTAGTTTCCGCAGTGTATTCACTATTTTATGTATTAAATTACGTATTATTTTATAAGGAAACATATTTCGAAAATGTCTCTGTGGCACATTGTGCAACTGTCGGATACAAATGAAAAAAAAAATCGTTAAAAATCTTTTATTCCCAGTAAGCGGCCTTTAGATCTAACTTTTTTTGAATTATTATCAATAATCGAATTCGTTTTTATATGACTCCCACCCACGAACTCTTATAAACTTATAGTACACGAGCGTCTTGGATGGCTTAAGATATTATTATTATTATTTATTTATTTTAAATTATCCAGAAATACTAGTGTAGAATCATGGACATTTTTTATAAACCACTTTTGGACTCCAATAAGCTGAGGTGATCAATAAAAATAAATCAATTATCAGCAATAATAATAATAATAATAATAATAATAATAATAATAAAACATCTCTGTTGAAACCCTTGGTGCCAACGTATGCTCTAGCACGCCTATGTGCAAAGGCAATTCATCAATAAGTCTTTCTCATTGATGTTTTCCATTTCCACATATTTATTCGTGCCTTGTAGATTTATTTGCTATCATTATTCCCAAGAAATGAATATATTATACTATCTTCGCTCACCTATTCGCTTTAATCTCTATAGAGAGTTACTGGCACCGAAGCTTTCTTTCTAAGGGTTGTTAACATCTCTTGCTCCTCCCATAATGTTCCTCGTACATTGGCAAATTACTTCTGTTCACGTGCTTTTACACAATGATTAATGTGTAATATGTTAATTATCTGATTTTGGTATACTAATTGGCGAGGTATACAGTTTCTGTGAGACAACCATTTTTCCATTTTGTTGTCTAGACGCTATATACACTTTATTTACTTCGCGTAGAATATTAGATTAAGCTCATTATTTGCATGATATATATATATATATATATATATATATATATATATATATATATAGTTTGTTTGAAAAATAACCCACACACACACAGACTGTCTGTAGTTTGCTTTTCAAGTTGTCTACCAACTGACCAATTTTTTTCTTATTATAGTTAACGATATGAATAACTGAGTCCTTTATAGTAAATTTTAATTTCATCGCTAATGTTATCCACGAAATGCGATAAATGGAATAAATAACGTCGCAGGTTCTTTGCAAGTAGTTGTTATTACTTAAGAATGTAGGGCACCGTTAATCAATAATCTCTAGCAACATTAATCTCTAAGACTGGAAATCTCCCCAATTCTGTACATTAAAAATAAATACTTTTTTTTTATAAACCTATAGTACATTCGTACTATATACTTAAGAAGGAAATATAATATTAACGCGTATTTAACAAGTAACTATCCTACACATCTCCAATGTCTCCTCTAGTATTCTCTGGTGCTCAGTGATAAGACGTCAATTTACTTCGAAATTAGATGGTAGATGAATTTCATCTAAATTCATATTACAAGCCTGAAATGACAGAGACAAAAGATGGAACTCTTTCAAGTATTCCATCTTTGGTCTCTAACGTATCTAAGGTTTATCCTGCCCATAGTAATGTAAGTTGAAAATCTAGACAAACTTGCCCAATATGTTAAGAGAGCAATGTGAGAAATCAGACTAGCAATTTAAAGTATGAAAGGTATTATCATCCGTGCAATGTTAACCACCATTACTAGTTCCAGAAAGGGGGCGAAAGGTGATATTTTCATTCTGCATCCAGATACTCAGTTAAAATATCGAAAAATAATATTGACCTAATGAAACAAATGCCCATTCCTCAGTATAACAATTCTAAGTTTCATAATACTCACTAGATAAGGTCACAAGTCTCAATGGACAATTGGAAGCTGGAACTCAGGATAAATATGAGGTGGGTCTGAAAGGTTCTCGGCTTAATAATGAAAAAACGAATAATTTATAATTTCAAAATTATTTTTATTTTTGAACATAGTCTACCTTAAGACTAATACATTTATTCCAGCGATGCTACAGTGCCATTATCTCATCCCTGTAGGTTCTCAGTAAGATCTGCAAAATACCCCTCTACAGCTGCAATCACCTCTTGATCCGAAGAAATATGCTGACCAGAGTGGAAGAGTTTTAGTTTTGGGAACAGATAGATGTCTGAGGGAGCACAATCTGGGGGAACAGGGTGGATGTTCCAACAATTTATAGTGCAGATCCCTAAATTTTCCCATTGCCAAAACATCTTTGTGGGCAGGTGCGTTGTCTTGATGAAAGATGATTTTTTTCTTCTGCAAACTGGGTCTTTTCTCACGAATTTTTTCGTTTAGTCTGGTTAAAAGATCGGAATAATATTCCCCGGTTATTGTTTTACCTCTTGATTCGATGACAAATGCTGACCAGCCTGGAATCAGTTTTGGGAACAGATAGAAGTCAGAGGGATCAAAATCTGGGGAATACGGTGGATGTTCTTGATCTCGTGTGAGCAAGCGGGGAACCCATCTTGCGTAAAGCTTTATAATTTGTAATTCTTCATGCAAAATATATCCTACACAGAATATATCCCACACGTTCTTTTGAAATGCCTATAGTCTCAGCAATTTCACGGACTTTGACTCGCGGGTCATCCAATACCATATCGTGCACTTGATCAATGATTTCTGGTGTTGTTACACTTTTTGGACGTCCTTCACGTGGATCATCTTTAAAGCTGGTACGGCCATGTTTAACCTTGGCAGCCCATTTCTTAATTGTCGAAAACGAAGGAGAAGAGTGCCCATAAACGTTTATGAACTTCGAATGAATTTCGTTTGGCGTTCAACCTTCTTTCACAAAGAATTTTATAACCGTACGATACTCAATTTTATCCATTTCAAGGGATACAGACACCACTTTTACTTCAGACAGCTGTGTAAAACAAACAACGTAATAGAATGACTGACAATTTCACATGGATGCTGATGATAGATGTCCAAATGAGAAAACAAATCTTGCCGATAGTGTTGCCATCTATGGTCTAGGTCGAGTACGTTTCAGACCACACTCATATATTGATCAATCCTTAATCCGAGATGTTAAACCTCTGAGAGGTAGCCTGTAATATGAATGAAAGACACGAGTCTACTGAGATCACATTAGATCTTGTCCATTTGAATATGAATCCTGGAATTAAACTATTGGGATGTTTCCAAGCTATGATCTACCTACACGAACTAGAATTCCACGTCACGTGTTTATTGACATCATGTGATTCTTTCGCTACAAGTCTGCCTGTTATGATAATTTTTTTTTTTTGTAACAAATTCTCAAAAACATTCCTTGTAATAAGGAAAAAACTAGTCACATTCGATGCACTGAAAATAATATAGTACATTGGATCCATCCGATTCAGTCACATCTCTCACTGGGAAGTAAGAAATTTAAATTTCGAAATATTTTGCTGGAAAAATATTAACAATTTATTTTTTGTCAATATAATTGACTATCGACATTAAATGTCTTTAGGAGTGAAGCAAGATGCTTTTCGTATTCCCCATTATCTGTTACTGCTACAGTAAGGGTAAAATTTTATGAATAGTTTGCTCGCCCTGGATGGGCATGGAGATTATGCATCGCTACAAGAAGTTAAAATGGCTTTTGGTCTGTTATGTTTAAATATATCGTCGCATCGTTGGCTACAGCTTTCAGAACTAGATTATTGGGATGAATGGACGTTTTTAGGAAAAGCTTGGTTGCTAAAGATTTTAGGAAAGAGAAGATATAAGGAATATTTGTATCTCGATGAAGTTGATTGTTTTTTGATGCGACGTTTCGAATCATTTTCGCAGGCCCTTGTATTGTACACGTTGCAGTTTGAGAAGATTCGTATTGGAGATATGGTTCCAGGCTGGAGAGGCGTAAGTGACTATGGGACGAATCGTCAGCTGGCATAAAAGCAATTTGATTCTGATGTTCAGCTTGCTGTTCCTGTTAAGGGAGTAGATCGGGCGATGGCTTCAGATGCCTTTGCACACGTCGTCTTGATGAACTGGTTAAGAGTTGATTTTTTTGTCGAGCACGAACTAGGAACTAGGGGTAATAAATCTCTAGTTCCTAGACACCAAAGTATTTTGTTTCTGTCTGGCAGGGAATTTTAGTCTTGAATAGAAAGACGTCTCCTGCAAGAGATATCGATCTTTTCGTGAAGAGAGTGGCTGAGCTCTTTTGGGGATTTATTGTAGTCTCCAATTGGAGAACCATTTATCTAACTTTAGAAGGTTTTCTTGAAGCTTTTCAGAAATGAGGGTGGGGTCGGAGAGATCTGGCTAACAATGCTGTATCATCCGCATATAGGTCCATGATGGATGACATTGGGTTGTACGGAATGTCTGACATGTATATAGAGAACAGCAATGGAGCCAGTAGGGATCCCCGCGGTACTCTGGCCAAGATGTGGCGCCGTGATGCAGAGGTGCCATTGATCTTGACTTGCATGCTTCTATTCTGTAGATATGATCTAACTAGTTCTCGTGGAAAGGCTTAGACGTTGGTTATGCATTTTCACTATATTATTTCAGGAAATTACAACGTACTAGGATATACATTAAAATAAATTTTAATATATTTCTATATTTCGGCAACGTCACGCTGCCATTTTCAAGAACTTAGGTACAAGATACGTGCACGCAGGCACAGCAAAAAACAATAAATGAGTAAGAAGAATGAAGCTATTATATCTCCTAAAGTCCTGATGGTGCCCTCTAGCGGGCAATGTTGGTATTCTTGGGCGATTGGGCTGAAGGTCTTCTGATGTAGGTTTCCCAAATTTGAGCAAGTCTCATGCAGCCAAATTTGTTGAGGTTTGGCTCGTTTCTTAGGGCTGAAGCTGATTCTATGAAAAGCCTTTCATATCTGTATTTGCTACGGTGTATTATCCTGGCTTTTTTCCACCGTATTCTATGGCAGGTATCCAGAGCATGGTCAGCAAGACCAGAGTGGCTGTATTGGTGAAACCTTATGTAGACCTTGTCTTCTGATATTTGCTGTCCTGCCTGTTTGGCCGAAGTAGGACAGCTTACAGCTGCAAGGGACCTGGTACACACCAGGTAGGTCTAGGGGGGGGGAGGTTGGTCTTTTGTTGAGCGGATAAGGGACGCCAATTTTTTATATGGTTTGTAACAAGAAGTTAAGTTATGTTTTTATAGGATTTTTGTGATTTTTTCTGAGGTGCGATGTAAGGTATGGTGATGGATTTAGAGTAATCCTTGTTGTGAGGGGGAGGGAGGGGTTGTGGTTTACTGGTTTTAATATTTTTTGGATTTTTTGGGGGGGGTAGCCATTGGCTGAGAACGTGTTGAGGATGTGGTTTCGTTCTGTGGTTAGGGCATTGTCATTCGAGCAGATAAGTTTAGCCCTGTTGCGTAGTGTCTTAATGACTCCATATTGTTGTGAGGGGGGGGGATTGTTGGTGAATGCATCTGCCTGTATGGGTGGGTTTTCTATATACTGAGAAAACCAAGGTTCCATCAGGCTGGCGGGTGACTAGTGTGTCTAAGAAAGGAAGGCAGTTGTTTTTTTCCTCTTCCAGGGTGAATTTGATTCTGGGGTGTTGGTTGTTTAAGAGTGTTAAGAAGGAGAGGAGTGCATCGGAGCCATGTGGCCAAATAGCGAATACATCATCTACATAGCGAAGCCAAATGGTTGGTTTTTGTGGGGTAGAGTTCAAGGCTTGTTCAAGGCTCAAGTTCAAGGCAGAGTTCAAAGTCCATATCCCCCCGTATTTATGGACTCCCAAAAATTCACAAGGAAAATGTGCCATTACGTCCCATAGTGGATGGCATTGATTCTCCCACATACAAACTAGCTAAACATTTGGCCAAAGCTCTCTCACACTATACTGGCAACACACCTTCATACATAAAAAACTCAGCCCACTTCAAAGCCAGCATAGAAAACCTTACACTCAAACACACGGACATAATGGTCAGTTTTGATGTCTCCTCCTTATTTACGAATGTCCCACTCAAAGAATCCTTAGAGCTAATCCAAGCAAAATTTCCTCCCGATATCACAGCCCTATTTCAGTTCACAATGAACTCAGGCTATTTTGTTTGGCAAGGAAAATTCTACAAACAAATAGAGGGGACATCCATGGGTTCTCCACTCTCCCCACCCTTGGCCAACTTTTATATGGAGACTTTTGAAGAGCAAGCCTTGAACTCTGCCCCACAAAAACCAACCATTTAGCTTCGCTATGTAGATGATGAATTCGCTATTTGGCCACATGGCTCCGATGCACTCCTCTCCTTCTTAACACACTTGAACAACCAACACCCCAGAATCAAATTCACCCTGGAAGAGGAAAAAACAACTGCATTTCCGTTCTTAGACACACTATATAGAGTTATTAAGACACTACACAACAGGGCTAAACTTATCTGCTCGAATGACAATGCCCTAACCACAGAACGAAACCACATCCTCAACACGTTCTCAGCCAATGGCTACCGCCCCCCAAAAAAAATCCAAAAAATATTAAAACCAGTAAACCACAACCCCCCCCCCCCTCACAACAAGGATTACTCTAAATCCATCACCATACCTTACATCCGAGGCACCTCAGAAAAAATCACAAAAATCCTAAAAAAACATAACTTAACTTCTTGTTACAAACCATATAAAAAATTGGCGTCCCTTATCCGCTCAACAAAAGACCAACCTCCCCCCCCCCCAGACCTACCTGGTGTGTACCAGGTCCCTTGCAGCTGTAAGCTGTCCTACTTCGGCCAAACAGGCAGGACAGCAAATATCAGAAGACAAGGTCTACATAAGGTTTCACCAATACAGCCACTCTGGTCTTGCTGACCATGCTCTGGATACCTGCCATAGAATACGGTGGAAAAAAGCCAGGATAATACACCGTAGCAAATACAGATATGAAAGGCTTTTCATAGAATCAGCTTCAACCCTAAGAAACGAGCCAAACCTCAACAAATTTGGCTGCATGAGACTTGCTCAAATTTGGGAAACCTACATCAGAAGACCTTCAGCCCAATCGCCTAAGAATACCAACATTGCCCGCTAGAGGGCACCATCAGGACTTTAGGAGATATAATAGCTTCATTCTTCTTACTCATTTATTGTTTTTGCTGTGCCTGCGTGCACTTATCTTGTACCTAAGTTCTTGAAAATGGCAGCATTACGTTGCCGAAATATAGAAATATATTAAAATTTATTTTAATGTATATCCTAGTACGTTGTAATTTCCTGAAATAATATAGTGAAAATGATCTAACTAGGTGTACCATTTTCAGTGAGATACCGGCTGAGATAAGTTTATGTAGTAATCCGAAGTGCTATATTTTGTCAAAAGCTTTGGATAGATCAAGAAAGACAGCTCCAGTGTATTGACGCCAGTTGTAGTGAGTGGTAATATATTCCACTATTCTAAGGCTTTGCTGGGTAGTACTATGGTGTTGTCAAAAACCGAATTGCTCTTTAGGAAGGATGTTTAGTTCATTTACTGAGGATTGAAGTCTTGAGAGGATGACCTTCTCTGCAATCGTCCGCAAGTTGGAGATGAGGCTGATAGGACGATAATTGTGAGGCAGGTGAGGGGTCCTTGCCTGGTTTAGGAATTAGGATTACATCCTTTCCAGGTGGGAGGAAAAAAGTGAACCTTAGGATTGCATTTATTATTGTGATCAGGTGCACTACAGCTTTTTTGGGCAGCTTGATCACCCTATTTATAATGCCATCTGGACCAAGTGCTTTTTTTGTTCTTTAAATTTTTAATAATATCATATATTTCAGCAGGTGATGTAGGCGCAATATGGTCAGCACCGGTATCAGGAAGTTTTAATGAGTGTCTGACCTGTCTGCGAATTTTATACAAGTGATCGAAGTCTAAGTTTTCATATGAAGGTTTGCACTGCTCTTCTAAATTTTTGCTTCTGCCTTGTGTACTTCAGTGTGAACAAGTCCCTGGTCAGAAATATTGGGGGAAGGGATCTATCTACCTTTGTTTCTGATTTTCTGAGTAGTCCCTAGATAGAGTGGTCAGTAGATGTGGATAGAGACTAATTCTTCTTCCCATAATTGGTCTCTGTGATCTTTGAGTGCATCTCTCATTGCCCCATTAATCTATTAAGAACTGTTGTCTTGTGGCGCACGAGTATAGTGAAATATTTTCCTTGCTCTTCTTTTTCTCTGATCAAGTTCATAATGTCTTCGGGCGGACGACTAGGCTTGGGGACATATTTGTAGGAGGTAGCTCCCGTAATTTCCGACAACGGCGAAATTTTTTCTACCGTTGAAAACAATTCCTTATAGTCCTTATAAGGACTGGCTTAAAGGGGCGAAGCAAGAGTGCTTTTCATATTCCCCATTATCTGTAGAGGACAGTATAGGGATAAGGTGCTATTGAGCAATTAAAGCTCTGAACATGGCAAGAGGGTAACAACAATACCGATACCGAGCCTCAGTTAGAACTTCATTGGCTACAGCATTGCCATCCATTACCCTCCAAGGGTATTGGATTGAATGAATCAATCATTGAATGAATCAATCACCGCATCTCCGTTGAAAACAAGTCACAGTACCTGTATAGTCTTGTGGAAATGACGTTTGCATCATCAATCTATTGAAAACAATTTTTTTAATACTCTTTGAATATAATTCACTTATGTAAGATTTATTTTGGTGTTTCAATATTTATCAATCTGCTACATTAAATTTTCCTTAACTATAATCTTTTTAAATTTTTTAAAATATTATTTTTTATTACTTATTTCTTATATTAACAGCTTCAGTCTTATTTTAGATCAGTGTTAACAAGATGGTTTTTACTCAGCGAATCGCTGACAGTACTGCGGCAGACATCTTGAGTTGCTTATTACAATTACTATAAACCCATAATCACTGGATCTTTGCGTTTGATATAGTAGAAGAACGTGGAACGATTGGTTAATACTGTGGATTCCTATCATGTTTAACATGTGTGAAAATCAATGTGTTACAGGATAGTAAAATATTGTTTACTATTAAGCTTTTAGAGTGTTAGCTAAAGCTGCAAAGGAATATAATGTTCATTAGAACCTCATCCCTAGATCATACAAAATAAATAAATAAATAAAAATAAAGAGAAGGAAGCTTCCATAGTTATTTCAGAATTTTAATTAATTTTGCTTATAAAAATAAGCCATTTAAAGGGTGTCGTGTTTTTTACATCCATGCTATCATTCACCAACATTAAATATAGTGAACCATTGCTGGAAATTATATCCAACATATTACCCATGATCCTATAGACGTACAAAGTATTTCGTATACGCTTTATATTGATAAATATGTCGTAGAACGAAACAAAAGTGAATAGAAAAAGGAATTTTAATTTTATTTTTAAAGAGTAAAATAAAACAATAAAGCTTTCTTATAGTTTAATTTAAATAAAAAATTAAATTTAATTATTATTCGCTCAAACTGTTTATACTTTAATTTATTAAAACACAATTTTTTAAAATAAATTATTATAAATAAATTATTCGGCAATTTGGAATGTTATCAATGGTGCAGTTTCAGCGGTGATTGATTCAATTAATCCAATACCATTGGAGGGTAATGGATGGCAATGCTGTAGCCAATGAAGTTCTAACTGAGGCTCGGCTATTGCTATTACCCTCCTGCCATGATCAGAGCTTTAATAGCTCAATAACACCTTATCCCTACACTGTCCTTTACAGATAACGGGGAACATGAAAAGCATTCTTGCTTCGCTCCTTTAAGCCAGTCCTTATAAGGACTATAAGGAATGTTATCAATCGACCGTGAGATGCGGTGATTGATTCATTCAATCCAATCCAATACCCTTGGAGGGTAATGGATGGCAATGCTGTAGCTAATGAAGTTCTAACTGAGGCTCGGCTATTGCTGTTACCCTCCTGCCATGATCAGAGCTTTAATTGCTCAACATTCTTGCTTCGCCCCTTTAAGCCAGTCCTTATAAGGACTTCCTTATAAATGGGTGTTTATCATACGGGGTCAATTAGGGATTGATTCATTCAATCCAATACCCTTGGAGGGTAATAGATGGCAATGCTGTAGCCAATGAAGTTCTAACTGAGGCTTGGCTATTGCTGTTACCCTCCTGCCATGATCAGAGCTTTATATATAGCTCAATAACACCTTATCCGTACACTGTCCTCTACAGATAACGGGGAAGATGAAAAGCATTATTGCTTCGCCCCTTTAAGCCAGTCCTTATAAGGATATAAATGGGTGTTTATGGTATTGGAGAGAGGATCAATCGACCGTGAGATATGGTGATTGATTCATTGAATCCAATACCCTTGGAGGGTAATGGATGGTAATGCTGTAGCCAATGAAGTTCTAACTGAGGCTCGGCTATTGCTGTTACCCTCCTCCCATGATCAGAGCTTTAATTGCTCAATAACACCTTATCCATACACTGTTCTCTACAGATAACGGGGAAGATGAAAAGCATTCTTGCTTCGCACCTTTAAGCCAGTCCTTATAAGGACTTTAGACATCGTAATCCATATTCTAAATCCATACCCTTGGAGGGTAATGTATAGCAATCTGTAGCCAATGAAGTTCTAACTGAGGCTCGGCTATTGCTGTTACCCTCCTGCCATGATCAGAGCTTTAATTGCCCAATAACACCTTCTCCCTACACTGTCCTCTACAGATAACGGGGAAGATGAAAAGCATTATTGCTTCGCCCCTTTAAGCCAGTCCTTATAAGGATATAAATGGGTGTTTATGGTATTGGAGAGAGGATCAATCGACCGTGAGATATGGTGATTGATTCATTGAATCCAATACCCTTGGAGGGTAATGGATGGTAATGCTGTAGCCAATGAAGTTCTAACTGAGGCTCGGCTATTGCTGTTACCCTCCTCCCATGATCAGAGCTTTAATTGCTCAATAACACCTTATCCATACACTGTTCTCTACAGATAACGGGGAAGATGAAAAGCATTCTTGCTTCGCACCTTTAAGCCAGTCCTTATAAGGACTTTAGACATCGTAATCCATATTCTAAATCCATACCCTTGGAGGGTAATGTATAGCAATCTGTAGCCAATGAAGTTCTAACTGAGGCTCGGCTATTGCTGTTACCCTCCTGCCATGATCAGAGCTTTAATTGCCCAATAACACCTTCTCCCTACACTGTCCTCTACAGATAACGGGGAAGATGAAAAGCATTCTTGCTTTGCCCCTTTAAGCCAGTCCTTATAAGGACTAAAAATGGGTGTTTATGATAAATGACCGTGAGATGCGGTGATTAATACCCTTGGAGGGTAATGGATGGCAATGCTAGCTAATGTAGTTCTAATTGAGGCTCGGCTATTGCTGTTACCTTCTGCCATGATCAGAGCTTTATATAGCTCAATAACACCTTATCCCTACGTCCTTTGCAGATAATGGAGAAGATAAAAGGCATTCTTTTTTCGCCCCTTTAAGCCAGTCCTTAAAGGACTAAATGGGTGTTTATAGTTACACCATGTATTACATATTACATTACACCATATGGACAGATATACGATGCAGCGAAGTTCTTCAATATCATGTTTATCAGCATGCTGGCAATAAATTTATGCCAACATTTGCCAATATGGTGTAATGTAATATGTAATACATGGTGTAACTATAAACACCCATTTAGTCCTTTAAGAACTTTGGACCACTTTGCACATGATTCGAAAATCTGAATGTGTATCCGCTTTCTACTCGAAATCATCAGTTATGCAAATTGCCACAAGCTGATTCGTCTGAATTTGCGGTCGTAATCTTCATCCTTAGATTTTGGATTTTGGGTGCCACTGTGTGTGTGTGTATGTGTGTGTGTGTGTGTGTGTGTGTGTGTGTGTGTGTGAAAGATATCAAGAAATTTTATATTTGGTTTTAATCCTTTTCCCAAGTAAGCAAAACAAAGTTTTGCGCGCGAAATATATTCACGTCTCAGTTATTTGCATATAGAGGCTAATGACTTCATATCACTTGCCTTAGTATGTATCCCATAATGCAAAGCACACCCCCTTTCAGGCGTGTATAATGCAATGCATAATGGGAAGGGCCACTACCCAGACCGGGTTCCATCTGTATTGAGGTTTCTCCCTCCCTCCCGGGTCTGGCTCCCACTGAAGAGACCTCAATGAAGTACACCCAAGGTAGAAAACTCCTTCTCTTTCTCTCTCTCTCTCTCTCTCTCTCTCTCTCTCTCTCTCTCTCTATATATATATATATATATATATATATAGCTATTATTTATTTCCATAAGAATCCATTCACAATCAATTCAAACTGTCTTTTGAAAGAAAGGAAAAATGTGGAAAATATGCCCAAGTATCCTTGACGATATCAAGTTAAGCAAGCATGTTTTGTTGTTGTCACCAAATTAGCGTAGATGGAGTTAGCTAGTTGGTCTTTACTTGCCCTACTTTACGAGATCACGTTCATAAACAACTTTAAAATGAGAAACCGTCTACAGCAATATCGCAATAATAAGCATTTGATCGATATTGCACTGTACAAAAATGTATAATTAAAAACAAAGGTAGAAAACTTTCCTTCTCTCTCTCTCTCTCTCTCTCTCTCTCTCTCTCTCTCTATATATATATATATATATATATATATATATATATATATATATATATATATATATATATATATAGCTATTATTTATTTCCATTCACATAAGAATCCATTCACAATCATTGATATATGTCTGGTTTCCCTTCGCACAAAGAGGTATAGAATGGGTCCTTTATAAGGTTTTGGGTGCTTTATATCTCTCCATACATCAAAACGAAATCCTCATCATCCTCTTTGCTAAGATTTGCCAAGCCTTTTCGCATATAGATGAAAAGTGCCCGAAGAATGATGAAGAAAAGGCTTGGCAGAAGGAACACAGAACTGGAAAAGCTCATGAATAATATATATAAACGATAAACTATTCATGTCATTAATGGTGTAGTACATAATATATTTTTGAAATACTACTTAGCATCCAATATGGCATACTATATTAATACAGGATTCCAAATACAGTAAGCCAATCGCATTGGTATCTTTGATATCAATGTTTTATCACATAATCATGTGACCTCCTCAGGATACTAATAACAACAATATATTTTAATGTAGTTCTATATAATTCTCTAAAATCTCTCTAAAAATACTTCACTCGGTAGGGTAGAGAGCAATTAGATTGACCCTTGACACACCTTTCAGCAAATTATCCACACGTTCACCCAGATGTTCACTTTATGCTATGTCTGCAAATATTTCTACGGTCACTTTTACATCAGAAATGGCACTGATAAGTCTCCCACTTGCTACTAATTATGTCACACATGAAGTAGCGACTATTTAACACACTTCGCAGTTCAATTCCAAACTCAAAGGAAAAACATTTTCTATCGCTGCTATTAAATAAAACCCCTATGGACGTATTTAGAAGCATCAGTGGAAAAGAAGTGTTAGATAGCACAGGATAGAAATACCATTTCTATTGAATTATTCATCTTGAAAGACAGTTGAATTCAAGTAGTAAAGGTGAAAACGAGAAATTGCACAGCGAGATATGTTTGAGCCAACGGTTCTACTGAAGGTAATAATAAAAAAGAAGTGGAGAAATTTTTTGAGTCATTGAATAAGATTGCTGACGTTAAAAGAAACGAAAACTTTGTTGGAAATCTGAAACAGAAGAACAGGAAGTGAACATCGAGTATATAAATTCGTGAAGAGAAAGATAGATAGAGAGAGAGAGAGAGAGAGAGAGAGAGAGAGAGAGAGAGAGAGAGAGAGAGAGAGAGAGAGAGAGAGAGAGAGCAGTCATCCATTCTCAAAAAAAATCGCATTCTTTATACTACTGTCGATAGGAATTCAGATCAATCTGACCTACAAGAATGTATCGGGTGAAGACTGAAATATGAAGCAACTGTTTAGATTTCAATAATATAAAAAAGAAAAAAATATGTATACCAGAGCTCTAAAAATTCAGGTGAAATATAGACTAAAATATACAAATATTATTAAGAAAAAAATCAATGGGTTGAAAACAAGATCTAAACTTTACGGAAGGACTAGAAAAATTTTAAAAAATTACTGACTCAGCCAAGGAAGGATCTTTTTTTTTTTTTCTGAGAATCACGTTAGGATGGTGGATGAGCAAGGATGAATGATCCGAAATTCTGCTTTAGAGCCCAAACATGAAACTATTTCAAGCCATTTTAGATCTGCAATAAGCGAGGTAGATTTCTTACCGTAGTCCATCGTCCACCTAAGGATGAACTCCTCAGTTTTCAGAACGTGTTGCGTTCGCCCGACAAGGGAGGCATTCAGAATTACAGAGAAATTTGTGCAGTCAATGTTCCAGGAAGGATATTTGTCCATGTACTTGAGAAAAGGCAAAGAAAATATCGTGAAAGGTTAAATCGATTAAAAGAAACATGCTGGAATCACTCCATATAGGGATTGCAAGACTAGATTTTCACTTGATAACAAATAGACTCAAAGGATTTAAATCACTACAGAGTAAACAAAATCTTTAACAGGGAAATACATAGCTTAAGCAAATTAGCATTTAGAATTCAAGGAACTATTGGAAGATGTTTAATATAAGACTAAATTACACACTATCCTCCTGATGTTTCTAATGATATTCATTATAAATATACGAACCACATTAGAAATACAAAATAATATTAAATTGGATGTTAATATACGGGATATTAGGCACGTTTTTTATCCTAGCGAATGATGAACTGCCGTAAGATCCATATAGGGTGATATACCATCATCTTACTTAACCAATATATTTCTATTGGTTATAACGTATTTTTATCTGTAAATTGCATTTGTTTTTCTGGCCCATGTCCCAGTCTTCTGAAATGAAAACAACTCAAGTTTTCGTCCCACAGAACAAATAAACCAATCCCGTGAACACACACACTGACTTACAGTTATAAGAGATGAAACAAACATCATCGACTATTGACATTAATGGCTTTAGGGGTGAAGCAAGATGCTTTTCATATTCCCCGATATCTGTTGGGGCTAGAGTGAAGGAAAAATTTGATGAGCAGTTTGTTCATCCTGAATGGGCATGGAGTTATGCATTGCTACAGGAAGTTAAAATGGCTTTTGATGAAACAAAGATCATTGAGCAATATCTGTAGAAGAATATGTATGAATTGGGCAATATGAATTGAGCAGTAAGCTCTGGTCATGGCGGGGTAACAGCACTAGCCGAGCTTCATTTAAACCTTTATTGGCTACAGCATTGCCATTTGTTACCCCTCTAATAATCATCTCACTCCCGAAACAGAGATCAAGTCCTAAAGTCTTAAAAAGGACTGGTTAGATGGGCGAAGCAAAAATGCTTTTCATATTCCCTGTTATCTGTAGAGAGCAATGTAAGGGTAGGGTATTATTGAGCTATATAAAGCTCTGATCATGGCAGGAGGGTAACAGCAATAGCCGAGCCTCAGAACTTCATTGGCTACAGCATTGCCATCCATTACCCTCCAAGGGTACCCATTTCAGTCGCCTCGTACGACATGCATGAGCTACATTGGGACCGATATGTAAGTAAAGCCCTCTTTAAAAATTAGAACGATCCCTAGACCACTCCATAGTCGCCGAAAGACCGTCCAACTCAGCGTTGGTTCCACTCAGTGATGTGCTCCCCACCACCGAGCAGAACAGCTAATATTCCAGGGAAAAGCGTACACCGACGAGGCTCCTCACGAGCCACGCTGGAGAACACCCTCCCCAGAAACTCAAAATGCTCTCCCAGGGAAAACCCCCAAAATGCTGGAATTTTGTTCCCGGTGAGGGGGAGCAAAATTCCAGAAGAAACCTGAGAGAGCAAAACTCAGCATCTATTTTAGTCGCCTCTTACGACATGCATAGTTACGTTGGGACTATTCTTATAGCGGCCACCACACGGAGAAAGATAATCAAAACAGAGATCAGTCCTTAAAAGGGCGAAGCAAGAATGCTTTTCATCTTCCCCTTTATCTGTAGAAGACAGTGTAAGGATAGGGTGTTATTGAGATATATACAGGGTGTTCGGGATAAATTTGACATATTTATAATTAATTATATTTTTCCGTAAGTTACATGTATTAACACACACTTCTCTTCATTTAAAAGTTTGGACCCTTCTTCATTCATATACAAGATGTCAGAAAGGATGGATAGCTGGAACCCACCTGAATCATGGAAGAGAATAACTTGTATCATGATGATTCGTGCCCGCCATCAAAATAAGGATATTACGACTGCTGCCCAATGCTCCCTGAATACAGTAAAAACAATCAGGCATGAACTAGAGACTTGCAATGGTGACTACGAGGATGTAGCAAGAAGAAAGATCCCTAGCAGACGATCTGATTGCGTTCGTACAGCAGAATTCCTCGCAAATCTGCAGGAACAGGTGTTGAAGAACCCTGGCATTGGAATTCGGGCTTTGTTCGTGGAGTTGCTAACTGTAGTCAAGCCCTGGATAACAAGGGTAGCCAATGGTAGGCCGTATGTATGGCAGCAGGATTCGGCCCCTTGCCACACCTCTGGGAAAAGTCAAAAATGGTTGTCTGAAAATTTCTACGACTTCACCAGTCCAAATGTTTGGCCTCCAAACTCCCCAGACCTTAACCCCATGGATTATTTTGTATGGGGCGCAGTTGAAAAAGACACCAATCGCACTTCCAGTAATACAAAAGCCCAGTTAATGGATAAAATTAAAATTAAAACAGTTTTTGTGGCCCTTCCCAGGGAGACTGTAGCATCAGCTTGTTCGAGGTTCCGAAGCAGAATTGAAGCTGTGATCGATGCTAATGGTGGTTATTTTGAGTAAATCTTGTTGATAGTATTGTAATTAACTCTGCCTGTAATGTTTTTTGTCAATTCATTAAATTTAATAGATACAAAGAAGATTTTCTTTTTCCTTACGAAACTGTCAAATTTATCCCGAACACCCTGTATATATATATATATATATATATATATATATATATATATATATATATATATATATATATATATATATATATGACAGAATGATCATTGACTCGGTTAACATACATAGTTTTATGAAAAAAATTGAATGACTAGAACCGAGATTTAATTAAAAAGGTTTTAATATAAACAGACTACTAGTTTCGGCCTGTAACAGCCTTCTTCAGGTGACATTATAAAAGAAAAAAATACTAAACATTGAGGGTTAAAAGACTATGAACAACATAGACAGTCTTTATACATAATTAGCATGAAAACGTTGTAGTTGTATTTGAAGCTGTTCTTTCATTTGTTGCATTGTTGGGAGAGTGCGTGCTTGCTGCATCACGTGAACGCCAGTACATGATTACAGCTGAATGACTATCTGGGAGGTTGTAGCTTAAGTTGTTATTTAGATGAACAGGATTGAAGATGATTTCTCTCGATTCCACAATTTTTCTCTCTATTTCGTTATTATATATATATATTATATATATATAATATATTATATAATAATATATATATATAATATATATTATATATATATAATATATATATATATATTATATATATAAATATAATATAATATTATATATATAAATCTCTGATCATGGCAAGAGGGTAACAGCAGTAGCCGAGCCTCATTTAGAACTTTATTGGCTACAGCATTGCCATCCATTACCCTCTATGGGTACCCATTTTAGTAGCCTCGTACGACATCCATAAATAAATATAAACTTAAAAGACAGTCCGGCAACCACACATGGTTCGATAGAAAATCGGCTATTCAATAGACGATTAGAAAAGATCATCCTTATAAGGACTGGCTTAAAGGGGCGAAGCAAAAATGCTTTTCATCTTCCCCGTTATCTGTAGAGGACAGTGTAGGGATAAGCTGTTATTGAGCTATTAAAGCTCTGATCATGGCAGGAGGGTAACAGCAATAGCCGAGCCTCAGTTAGAACTTCATTAGCGATGTGTAAGTAAAGCCAACTCTAAAAATTCGGACGATCCCTAGGCCACTCAATCGTGTGCGAAAGACCGTTCATCTCAGCGGTGGCTCCACTCAGTGATGGCCTTCCACCCACACACCACCACCGAGCAGAACCGCTCATATTCCGAAGGAAATCATTCACCGACAAAGCCCCTAAGCTGGCCGTGCCGGAGAACACTTTCTCCGGAGACTCAAATTGTTCCCTTAAGGCAAAAAAGGTACCTTAAGAGAGCGAACTGAAAACTCTCGAATCTCTGCGTCCCAGGGGGTAACAGCAACAGCCGAGCCTCAGTTAAACTTCATTGGCTACAGCATTGCCATCCATTACCTCCCAAAAGTCTATAGAAAAGATCAGTTTTCGTTATTAATTTTTATTTCTAAAATATGATAGAAAAAAAATAGTGTATAGAATATTAAAACACATTTATTTAAACTGTTTCTTTAAAAATACGATTATTTTGTAATAAGATAATTTAAATATATTAATTTATTTGATTTTGTAAATGAATCAATTAAATTTTATATTTCTTTCTTAACAGTAATCGCTTAAGTAGTGGACAAATAACGAAAACTAAACGTCGTTCCAGGTGGTATAATAATCAATGTGCATTGTTGAAAAAAAAATTATAACAAGATATCTATACACAGGCAGGAAATGGATAAAAGCTCTTTAAAGCATTTTCAGAATTCCCTATTTGGAGAAATCTCGTATTTGCCTGTGCTAACTAATTTGGGAACTTCGTGAGAAGGTGGTAAAGAAAGAAAGTGAGTTTGTAAGCCTTGCCATAAAATGAATAGGGAAAATATACATGTCCGTTTCGTTACAGTGACCAAGGATAACCTAAATGAGGTCGTATACACACGCACGCACACACACACCCTAAGACGAATTCTGTATTTTGTTTTTATTTGAAGGAGCGATGAAAATCCTTTCTCACAAAGATAGGTTGTAGAAAACTGCATGTCGATTTTCAATGCTTCTTCAGATAATTCGGGAAATTCACTTCTTACTGAAGGCGAGATCGAAAATCAAGCCAAACCAAGATCACGGAATTGCATTTTAAGTCTGTCACTTGAAAACTCAATTAACTGTTCTTTTTCGATAACGAAAGGTCGTTCTCGTGATTGCAAGCCTGAAATGGATCGCGAACCCACAGAAATTTCTTATAAACGTTATTCGGAAAGTATGTTTCACAAATCCGTTTCAGATTTTTGAGGTGGTCACAAACCCTTTTCCAGAAACTCAGAATCAACAAAAATATCATTTTCCACTAAAAAGATTCCAATGTTGGAAAAGGTGCAAATCGTCAGTCTTTTAGTGGAAAATGATATTTTCCACTAAAAGACAATTCATAAAACCAGTGTTTTCTCGAATGCCTTTATTTTGTCGTAGGCATCAAGAACAGTTAAAGAATTTCCCTGACGGGAGAGATGTCGTTCATTTAATTTCAAAAAAATGTCTGAAAGATAGGATAGTGTTGATATCCATGCTTCGTCAACAAGGAGTGATGCAAAATCAGAATTACGTTCATTTACAAACAATAAAACTTTATGGCTTAACTGAAATAACCTTGTTAGTACTTTGCCCCTGGAAAGCCAGCGAATTTCAGAATGAAGCAAAAGTTGTGTATATTCAGTGCCCATTTCATCGCACATTACTGAAAATAACCTGTTATTTAACGGTCGAGCCTTAATAAAATTGACTAGCTTAGAGCGTTGTATAGCACAGTTTTAAATTATGGTGGCATTTCTTTGGAGGCTAACGCTTCCCTACGTATGAAACAATGTACCCTCATATCCGGAGCTACTTCCTTGACCTTAGAACCAACCACACTATGCCTGCCTGCCTGTAAGGTCGCGAGCCCCATCCGAACAGAAGCCCATGCATTTTACCCACTGGATCCCTTTGTGTATTATGTAATTATGGAGAGTGTGAAATATTTCTTCTCCAGTTGTTCGGGGTGACAAAGTTCTACAAAACAGAATATCATCATGCGCATATCTTACGTAGAATATTAACTGCGCATCTTTTGTAACATCAGTAGTGTCGTCTATTTGTAACGCATAATAAGGGCTCTTCTTAGGTCTCTACGTCACCTGCCATATCATTAATTCTGCGACCAACAGTGTCATTTGAAAGAGGAATCAAATCAACCGCTTTTAGTAACTTGTTGCCAAACATAGTTTTTACCACATCTTTTATAGCTGGAAGTAGCAAATGTTCCTCGACAGAATGAGGTTTCGCTATGCGCAAACTGAAGAGATAGGATGTTTCCAGTGCCTTGCTGTTGATCGAACCCATGGCCGAAATTATATCTTTCCCATGATTTAATGTCGCTAAGCGTCGCTGAAAAAAATTCATTTGGCTTATTTTTCACATCACAATGTTTAGTTTCTAAATGTCGTCGGAGTTTCGCAGGTTTCATGCACTCATTCGACAACACTTCATAACACAAAACACATCGAGGTTTCTGTTCACTTTCATCTCCACACCAAGTAAACCCGAATTCCAAATATGAACTGTTATATTTCCTATATTTTTTCTTTGAACTGCTTATTTCTTCTTCTTTAATAGTATCAGATTTAGTCTCCATTACAAAAAGTGTATCACAATTAGGCTTAGCATTACCTGCTTCATTTGCTCTTCTTTTTAAAGTCCTAGTTCTAAGCTACTTTTCCATTATTAAAAAAACATTTCCTAAAAATATATAAATACTGGGTTAACTCACGATACACTTTGTTCAAGTATCACTTAGCACTTCTGATGATACACTGAGCCTCGATTGAAGAAGAGGAACCTTCAATAATAAAAATAATAAACAAGCAATTTGTTGAAATGTGGATAACACGTTCACTACAAATCTGACAAAACAGCAAGGGAAGGCAGAAGCAATAAAACCACAGTTTAAACTACGATAAAATAATACCTGTCATACTTCCCCTTAAACTCATTCGTATTCTTAAATTTGCAGTGCCTTTTCTTGATTTTCTTTGTATTTTGTGGTTTTTTTTTATATAAATTATTATTAAATAAGCCACCATGGGGCCGAAGAAGGATAATGATGGCAGCAAAGCGAAAAGAAAAGTTGTTAGAACCACGATAGAGGTGAAAAAAGAAATCATATCCAAACATGAAAATACCGTTCGTGTCTCGGATCTTGCTATGCAGTTCAGTATGGCGAAATTAACGATCTGTACAATACTCAAAAATAAAGAGACGATAAATTTTCGTCTATATTTTATCTATTTATTGTGTTTATTCTTTTTGTGTTAGATTCTATGCATTTTCATTATTTTTGTATACGATTTTATGCATGAAGTAAAAAAAGCTATAAAGGTTATAAAGGCTATAAAAGCTATCAATAAGTAATCATCTGTGGTTCTGGAACGGATTAATCCATTTTACATTAATTTTTACAGGAAAATGGTTTCAGTTTTCAAATAAATCGGTTTCCGAACAGCCTTTAGGAACGAATTATGTTCGACAGCCGAGGTTCCACTGAATATTGTTATTCACTTCGCCCATCTTTTATTATTCGTCATTCTGCCACTACAAATTTAGCGGCAGAATGACGAATAATAAAAGAGGGGTGAAGTGAACAACAATATTGTTTTATTGCTTCCGCCTTTGAACATGCTGACGCTATTTGTTGGTTTTTTTAAGTCTCCATTTGATTTCAATAATTTTTACTTACTTATTTCATTTTAATTTGTTTTGTTTGGATAATTAAAAATATATATTTATTTAATTAATTTAAGTCTGCCTGCGGACCACCAGTCCTATCGTCGCGGATCACTGGCTTAAAATGATGACTAAAAGTAACTTTTTCCGCTAAAATTGAAGATCAAGGTAGTCTGTATCCGGTTTTCAAATCTATTAATACTTTCTTCGCAAGTTCGTATCGCAGTGTGTAAGTGCTTGTTCTGAAACCGGAGTGCCGTGATTTTTTTTAAAAGTAATAGGAATACAGATTTATTCTAATATGAATAAGAGATAAGGGACTTTGTTTAATTTTGGTATTAAGAAATCTCTTATTGAAAGTGTTTGTGATGGAACAGATAGTGAGTCATCCACCTCAAGCCTACAAAGATCTCCAGGATGTACAGGAGGGGAAAATTACCAGCACACAGGAGAAAAAAGTCTGCATTCACTCCTAAGTACTTATAATAATATTATAAATTTTTGATGATCAGAATGGGATATATTAATGAAAATCATCACAAATGAATTTAATGTTGAATTAATTTGTTAATTAATATTTAATGATCAATTATTAATAAAATCAGTTAAATTAATTGTTAATTTAGTTGAAAAGTAACCAAGGTGTTCCGTGAAAACTTCAGGATTTGTGAAGTGTTTCGTCGTCGGAAAAGTTTGGGAACCCCTGTTTTGTATAAGGAAATCAATATTAGTAGTATAACAATTTTCTATCCATAAAGACTAAATGAACCAAACTGTGAAGAAAGAGGAAATATTAACAATTTTCATATTACATTTAAGCCTTACAGTCCTTATAAGGACTGGCTTAAAGGGGCGAAGCAAGAATGCTTTTCATCTTCCCCGTTATCTGTAGTGGACAGTGTAGGGTTAAGGTGTTATTGAGCTATTAAAGCTCTGATCATGGCTGGAGGGTAACAGCAATAGTCGAGCCTCAGTTAGAACTTCATTGGCTACAGCATTGCCATCCATTACCGTCCAAGGAGCGTTCTTTAAATGATCCCTTATTTTAAGAATTCACTTTATTAAAAGTGGTGTCCTTATAAAAGTTATTATATTTTAAAAATTAAAGTAAAACTTTTAGAATTATTTAAAAAATAAGGGTAGAATTTTAAATTAATTAATATTTTTAAATTAAACATAATTAATTTTTAATTATGTGGATTTATTATGGAACTTTTTCTGTTCTATATGAAGTACTCAATTTGCTTGAACCTCAGTCATTATTTTATGTTATATGATTAATTGCTTAAAAGTGTGTGTGTGTGTGTGTGTGTGTGTGTGTGTGTGTGTGTGTGTGTGTGTGTGTGTGTGTGTGTGTGGCTTATTTGAGTAAGAATAACACGCCCCTGTTATTATTCCATTAAATACTTTTGATAATTTTTTTTATAAAAAAATAGAACCGATAACTCGTTGACAGCGCCACCTGATGAGAAATAACGTTGAATTTCTTACTGCCAAAATGAAGTTCAGTGCTTTATTTCATATTTCCTTAACAGCACTTGCCCGATTGCATTCAAAATAAAATTTTATTGATGACTTTTGCGTGACAAATAAATTGAAAACATTTATACTTTGCAGATCTCAAATCTTACAATTTATATATCAAATGAATGAAGATGAAGGACTTTAAATTTTTTTTTATGTATTTTAACTTAATGAATTGTATTTTAATGATCATATATAAAAACGAATGCATCGATATACTGATTTTAAACAAATATTTCAAATTAAATTTACTATAGTAAACATTAAATATTAAATATTATATAAATAAATTAATAAATTTATTAATAAAATAAAATAAAATAAAATAAAATAAAATAAAATAATTTAATTTAATTTAATTTTAATTAAATTAATTAATTAAAAAATTAAATAAAAGATAGTATGGATTATTTTTTATGCATCTATTAATTATTAAAACCGAAATACTGATTTTGAGTTCGGCAAAATGCAACGAGATTTCCAGTCGCGTCTTGGTTATGTTTGTGATTGTCTTTAGAAGGGAGATGAATTTAATCGTTCGGTGTGAGACCACCACCCTGCTTACTGGAGGCCTGAAGTGGCTTGGAAAAAAAGTAAAAGATGTTTAGAAAAAGCTTTCGTGGGTGGGAGCCACATGAATAAAGAAAGAAACAAATCGAAGTAGTAAAGAAATCTTTACACGAAATAGAATGAATAAAAGAAAGCTAAATAATGTTATTTTTAATACAAGTTGAAGCTTTTTATAATTTCAATAATATTATTTCCCTATAACACAGCATTCGAGAAACAAAACGAGAGAAACCAAGTCATAATTTGTACATTGCTATTACTACAAACTTTTTTTATTTTTTATTTTTATACCGAACTTGACAAACACCAGTTATGCTTAGGTATCAATGCCTTTATAGAAATACAAGGTGAAGTAGGAGGTTACAACAATGCATGCTAGAACCTTTGTTGCTAGAGAACAATTGAAAGAGGTATCCTAGCAACCGCACTGCCACAAATCTATACTAATACAGTAATATTTATTGGAGATAAATCGAATATATAAAGTATATAGAATTTTGAGTGTATATAAATTATTATTATGAAGGATTAGGCATTTGTCTGTTCCAGTTTCGCTGTTCTTTCCATCTTACAGCTGGTCTCTCTCTCTCTCTCTCTCCACTCCCTTTAGTCTTTATTTATCCACTTGACAGATAAAATTATCGTAAATAAATTTCACGAATATGTCTTTTAAATATTTGACGCTTATTAACTGAAATTTATTTTATATTTGTGATTGCTAAATGCCAATGTAAAATAAAATTATCAACCAAATTCCTCATATGTATACATACACTCAAAGTGGCATATATGATCTATGACAGTAATTATTATTATTTGTTACCTCCAGGGAGTCCAAGACTCATAGACGGAGGGCATCTACTCTACAGTTCCGCTTCCACCACTCACAATCCACCAATTGACCGCAACTACACCAACGCCATCTACCGCCGACCGCCACCACTAGTATTTCCACAGACAATCACAAAGATCCATGCCCACGGCTTCTTGACTGGAGAGCGGACACGCTAACCACTCGGCCAGCCATGCAGGACGAATAATGGATTAAGTTTACATTATTACTAACTTCAACGATTTCTTCCAGATTCATCTGTTTATGACTAATCTGGAGGAAAATTGTTGACAGAAAATTATCTGTCAGAGATCCAATATTGTGAAATGTTTTGTAAGATCTTCCTCCTCCATCCTTGCATCAAAAGATGATCTGATTTTACATCAGATCTTCCTGCATCTCTTTTAATTCTAACTGCAATTACAACTTAAATATAAACTATGCATTGTTCTGAATGTCGTTTATCACAAAAAAAAACTCTGGAATTATGAATGTTTTTCTCTCTCTCAGCATCTTGTCTTGTTGTAACGAGGCTCTTTGTTATTTTCTTTTGATTTCTAGACTATTTGCCTTAAAAGCGAAAATTTATTCCTGACCACCTTGGCCTGAATCTGGCTTGTTCTTCATACGATCTCCGTTCTTCCGCAAGTTTTCTGAGGCCATCTCAACCAAGGATATATAAATATTACTTGCAATACTCAACAGAGAAATTCCTCTGTAGTTTTCACTTTAGTTTTATTTTTCTTTTTATAGATGGATGCTATGAGAGCACTACTCTAGTAATCTGCAATTTGACCTTCTGAATTTTATTAAGTAGAGCCATATGAAACTACTTACGTTACTCCCATATTTGAACATTCATGATCAAATAATCTGATGGATTTCTTTTTACCTCAGTTATTGACATAAACTTCTCACTGCATTCGTCTTGAGTTTCTTTCTTCTCTGATACTCTCATTCAACAATCTTTCAGAGTAAAACTCCGAATATCTAGAATATCCTTATCTTCAGTTTTATGTCATTTTATCATCTCCAATTCCTTCAGTATTCTTTTCTAAATTTTTTTTCAATAGTCTACAGAATATTTTTCCACCTTTCTGATATTTATCTTATACATTTGTATCAAAGCATTTCAATAACTTACTTAGTTAGCTCAGTTTTCTTATATCTATCTCTCTTTCTTGGAGCACTTGATGATTTACTTGCCAAGAACTTTCTATATTCTTTATTTGGACTACCCTTTTAATTTCGTAATTCAACCCTGGAGTTGTGATTTTTCTATCCATGCAGACAACCTCATTACATGCCTTTCTGGTTGAATCAATAAATGTTTTTTTTTTTTTTGTGTCTGTTAACGAAACTCAAAAGTTTGGTTCTTGTTTACAAAGTCTTTCATTTTCTCTGCAATAACATTTGTGTATTTGAGTCTTCACTTCACCTCTGAAAGCTTGTCGATCTGATTCTAAAAATGTTTCATATGTATTTTTCTTTTCAACGTGATATTCAATTTTATCCTAATCAAAACTAAACGATCACTTTCTGTTTGAAATCCCCTGTATACTCCTTGTCTTGAACCAAGGTGAAGACATTATTATTAATGATATCATAAATTAACAAGGCTTTTTATTTGTTGTGTCTTTCTCCATATGAATTTGTGCATATTTTATGTTGCTAAATGTTATTAGTAATGGCTGCTTTATATAGTGAACAGAAATCCATTTCGTTTCCCGTTCTTTTCTTTAGATCTCCAACAAGAGCCAGCTATTCTTCCATTCTTCTTATGGTTGTCTTTGAAAAACGTCTTATCTTCTGTTCTTCCATAGTAGAATCTTCTCCAGAACAATAGACACACGTAAGTCTCATTTCTTTTCTATTGATACTACAGTTATGTTGATGTCTGTCTTAAATTTTGCTAAAGTTAAGCTTGAATTTATTCTAGTGGTTGACGTTTCGCTATTCGACCCAGTTCCATGACGAAAAAAATTAGACGGGCTTGTTTACCGGCCCTTGCCACAGAGCACATGATATTTCATTAGGTGAGCCTCCGTAGCTCAGTCGGAATAGACGAAGCCCTTTGGTCGGAAAGACCACCTGGGTTCGATTCCCGTCCAGGCGTGAAGAACCTTTATCTGATCTCTTTCGATTAAAGGTGAGTTAGCCGGTCTCTTACGGAGGTAGAGGGGTTTTCTCCAGGAAACGGGTTTTTCGTCCCTCAGAACAGGCAAACCAGCCCCGAAACACACGCTGTTGCAGTCAAAAAAAATACATATCATAAGGAGGGCTCAACCAGTCCTAAGAGGCGGTCGAGGAACGGGGGAACCCCATGTAATAGTAATTACACTATCACAGTTTTATAATTCCATATAAATGTATTAGTTATTAGAATAGCTTAAGTCACGAGAAATTAAAAAAAAAAAACTCGTCCAAATTATGTATATTGTTGGGAAGGAGGAGTCTCCTAAAATCCCCAAGTGTGAGAAATTATATCTGAAGAGCTTCAAGTCTTGCGTTGTGTTGGTCATCATTAAATTTCTGATTTCATTACAATATCTCCAGCTAATTGGAAAGCTGAAAGTTACGCGGTACAATGAAAACAATTCTTCCCTTAGGAAACAACGTACAAGAGAAGCATATCCCTGGAGAGTCTTCATTAACCCAACATCATTAGCGAAATGCTGCAAGGAAATTCAAAAATCCTCATGGGATTTTATTTGGAGTCTTGACGTGAAGAGAGAAACAGACTTTGAGTGGTCTGGCTTTTTTTAGTGGGAGGTTTAACCACCGACTAAATCTGCATTTCGGCTTTTGAATCCATACAAAGAACGTGAGCAGTTACATCAATGAAATAAAACTGAAATCTGCAACTGTTCGAGTGTAACAATGACGAAGGCTACTATTTCACAATACTTCTATATGCCTATAAGCTGCACGTATCACTATGTACTATATTTTGTGTTTAAAATTTATCACATAGTGATAAGTGCAGCTTTATTATTATTATTTTACATTTATACGTAATATTTGAGACAAGCATAACGACGCTAGCAGAAAGTAATTGATGTATGTATTTTATTGAGCTAATGTTTCGCTTATATGATGATGTTTGAAGATTCTATTAAGATACTTAATACATAATGCTCGCAATGGTTGCTAACGTACTGTAGAATAATAATAAAAGCAATACCCGAAGTATTGTGATGAAAAGTGCTAATAATTACCATGGAGGAATTGAGGCGTCTGACATGTCTTCTTTTAGATCCTAAAAGAAAAATTTTCTAGGTGTTTATCAAAACTTTAGCCACCCCCCTCTTGTGTATCTCTCACGCATTACATAAATATCATACATAAATACTGTATCATATTTACGTAATGCTTGAGAGATCGGTTATCACCAGGAGATGAGTTTCTAAACATTGATCTACTATTGATGTCTTCGTTGGACAGTATTATGTGACCTTATAGTTTTATGCTATGTTCCATCAACAATCTATACTTGTATTTCATTCGGAATAATCCTGTGATGAATATATATCAAGCATTTCATTTGAAGCACGAATTGTCAAGTAAAAATAATGTAATGGTGGCAGCACTAATGCCTATAGCGCTTGTCATGCGCAATTGCAAAACCATAAAACTTAAAATAATTTCATAAAATCCATATGTGCACATCTTTTATTAGTACATTTATAAGGTCCGACCCCCCCCCCCCACCACCAGAGATGCAGAATTTTTTTTTCGCTAAAAAGTCCCACTATCTCTTCAGAAGTTTTTATTTGCACGCAGATTAGCATTTCTGAGTCCGAATGGTGTTTAGGACTTCAAGAACTTTCAACTGAGGAGGTTTTTTTTTTTTTTCTATTTCGCATAACATACCATCGGACAAAATACTCTCCCTTCAAGTTGCTTTGACGTAATTGTGATTATCTGTGAAAATACTAGTGGTGGTGGCGGTAGATGGCGTTGGTGTAGATGATGAAGGTAGTGGATTGGTAGAGATGGAGAGTTGTAGAGTAGGTGCCCTCCCTCGATGAGACTTTGGACTCCCTGCAGTTGTTACATAATAATAATAATTTTAAATAGTAGAGTAGTTGTATTGAATTTTGTATGAGGTTTTTTTTTTTTTCTTTTAAAGCGCGCGCTCAGAAGGTCACACGTTTCCCCATTCCCTAGTATCTTTATTCTTAATTACTATTTCTAAGCGAGCATTTATTCTATATATTTTCCTCGTCGATTCTTTTCGTGCCCTTAGTTTATTGTACCAAACGGTGGTGAGGAATTCATTAACATGAACGCTCAAAGTACGCTTGACTGCTATTCCCAAGACATTTCAAAGCAGGCAGAAAAATTTATTAGCCTGATTCTTGCCGGAAACATCATGTCTTCTCGGACTTTGGGGGAATTAGCTTTATCCTTTGATGAGATTTCCGTCAATAGTACTCGCAATGGCTTGCTTACCACGCGTTTCCTATTGGACCGTTCAACTATTATATTAGCACCTATCGGTCTTCTGTTTACTACGCCTTTAAGTGCCTGTAGACCGGGGGGGGGGGGGAGGCGTTAATGGGGATTATGGAAGAAGAGAGAATTGGCTAATATGACCATTATGAAAGAAGAGAAAAGAGAGAGAATTTTAAGAAATGTCTCACAGATTGCTTCGTTTATTTCAGTTTCTGCGTTGAAGAATAAATTTGAGCCAATAGCACATTAATAAGAGGAATAACAATATTATTATTTTATTGCATTACAACTACAATACTGATATTTTTAACATATTTAATTCAAATGGTACAAAAGAATGAACACATCGCAAACAATGTAAAGAGAATATCAGCTAACTTTATTTTAGTTAAGAAAAGGTGTTTGATTAAAATCAAATATTACAAAAATTTGAGCTCGCTTATTAAGTTTTATTATATGTTTTCTAGCTAATTATTTCTTTTTCTAATTTTTTAATAATATTTTAAGACATATCTAAGGATTTGAATTCGGCCTCTAGATCCGTTGAACTTTAGAAATCTATTTTTAACAGAAATAAAAAATGAGAAGAAACTGTGTTGTGTTGTTTGGAATTACAACCGAAGCACTTAAGACTACACGACCGAGGAACTCACTTTCATTTGAAAAGCTCTTATAATGTTGATTCTTAGCTATGACTTGATTTGAACTTGTTTCAGAATATGCAACGTGTGTGAGTAGTGATTGCAAATCAATCAATCAGATACGCTGTTATAATAATGTAGTCAATGGCTGAATATAGAATGCACAGCAATGGCTCACTATAAGCAGGGCCGGCAGAAGCGGACATGGAGTGTATGCAGTGCGTGCGGGCGCCGCAGCCGGGGCACCGTTCATAAGTTCATTTTTAAGAAACAAAATTTTTATCATGAAAACAAAAAATTCTTAGAATGATCAATATTAAAATAAATAAGGTCGGATACACCGAATAAAAATTTTAAAAAATTGTATATTGTCGCCTCTTTGATCAGCCGGCTGTTTACAATTTTGCAGCGAGAGCAGGCTAAATGCTTGCCTGCAGAATGTTGTGTCTACTGCAGTCTATCTAAAGTGAAATGGTGAACGGTTTTTATGCGCAGAAACCAATTTTCATACAAAACATTTGTTGCTAGTTAACCAGTCATGTGGTACGCATCTCAGTAGGCTACTGACAGTAGCGCAGTACGGACTATTATTTCGTCTCTGTGTCGTGTTGTGTAATAATTTCTTGTGGGTATAAAATAGAAATGGAATCAAAAATTTTAAAAAAAAAAAGTTATCTAGTGCACAAAATCGTAAGCGTCATGCTGCGAAAGAAGCAGATGTTAAGAAACAAACTGGGGCTCTTAATAAATTTGTTAAAATATCAAAATATTCTGATGCAGATTGTAACCAACTCGATACATCAGAAATCAGAGTTGAAGAACAGTGCACATCATCCAGTTTGTATGAAAGTACTATTGCAACTATTGAACAAGATAACAAGACGCATGATTTAAGTGAAAAACAGTTAGGAGAAGATTTAGCTGTAGTTGACCCACGAAACTAACACATTGTTAGTCTCTGTAAATTTAGAAGATCCAGGTGAATGGGGAAATATTGATGAAAAATTACGAGTTGTTTTAATTGAAATGGGGCCTGTTTGGTCGTAAATTTGGCAACACGTATTACAATAGAAAAATGGAAAACGGTGACCTCGTGCCAAGAACATGGCTCATTTATTCCGAAACTTTAAATTCTGTTTTTTGCATTTGTTGCAAACTTTTCGCACCTACTGAATCAAGTAGTTTTGTAGAAGGTTATAACGATTGGAGAAAAGTACAACTTTGCATAGACATAAGACTAGTTTAACTCACATGAAAAATTTCTTAAAATGGAAGGAAGTTGATAAAAATTAAAAAAAAAACAAAACTACTATTGATTGAGAGACTCAATGGAAAAGAAACATTGGATGAGTGTTTTAGAACGCTTGATTGAAATTATAAATTCCTTGGTAGCCAAAATTTAGCTTTTCGCGGATCATCTGATAAATTATATGAAAGGAATAACGGCAATTTTTTAAAATTAGTCGAACTGTTTGCGAAGTTTGATCCCGTTATGGAAAATCATGTTGAAAGGACCCTACAACGAAACAATAGAGTACACTATTTGAGTAAAGACAGTCAAAATGAAATATTGGAAACTTTAAGTAACGCAATCAGGGATACAATTTTATTATCAATTCAAAAATCTAAATATTTTTCCATAATTTTAGACTGCACACCTGATGAAAGTAAAACAGAACAAATGACCATTATTATTCGCTTTGTTTCCTGTGACAATGGAATTGTCAAGATCAGGGAAAACGTTTTAGATTTTGCGGACATATCAGATTTCCCCAGGAAAAATGGAACATTCCCATTGAAGACATGCGAGGTCAAGGGTATGAAAATGGGGCAAATATGAAAGCGAAAAAATATGGGCTCCAAAATTTATTTTTGAACAAAAATCCTCGACCTTTTTACGTGCCATGTGTTACTCATACTGTAAATTTAATCATTAACGATGCAGCCAAAGTGAATGCAGATACAATTAGTTTCTTTGCAATTATTCAAGAAATATACAACTTCTTTTCATTCTCTTACAAACGTTGGGCAATCCTTTTAAAGTTTGTAAAAAAATTAACATTGAAACAGCCATCAGATACGCGATCCGCCCTCTATAATATCAGTTACGAGAAATTTACGATGCACTTTTTTAAATTTTAAATAATGCAAATTTGAATAAAGAAACTCAGCATGAAGCACAAACATTATGTGCTAAAATAAAGGACTACAAATTTATTTGCTCTCTTATAACTGGGCATGATTTACTTAACAGAATAAACCCTGTGAGTAAAATGCTTCAAGACAAAAATATGAACATTACACTTGCTTTAGAATCTATCAAAAACTTAAAAATATTCTTACAAGAGTATCGATCAGATACAAATTTTAAAGAAGTTCTAAAACGGCAAAAGAACTGAGTGAAAAGGTGGACGAAGAACCAGAATTTGAAACTGGTACGGAAGTCTGACGACGAAAGAAGACACGACAATTTGACTACGAGCATCATGACGAAACGCCATAATCGCCAGAAGATAAATTTAGAGTGAATGTGTTTTATACACTTCTGGACGTTGCAATGTGTTCATTAATAGAACGTTTTGAACAACTAAAAATATATTATGATAATTTCAATTTCTTGTATAGATTACGACAAATTAATAACGAAGATTTACGAAAAAATTGTGACGATTTAGAGATTCTCTTGAAGGACGGCAACAATAAAGACGTAAATGCAATAGAACTATATGACGAGTTATGTGCTTTCCGGGATATTTTTCGGAAGGATAATTTAAATATTCAAAACCCTTTCGATATTCTTAAGTTTATTGTGTCCAATAATTTATCTTTCTCTAACTTTTCAATTGTTTTAAGAATACTATTAACCTTACCTGTTAGTGTAGCGAGCGGTGAACGTTCCTTTTCCAAGTTGAAATTGAAAATGATATATGTGCGGAATTAGACGTTAAGAGACTATTATTTCTAATTTGATGAATATGAAATCAAAAATCCTAAAATTTTTAATTAAAAAAATTTCAAGTATATTTATGTAATTTAATTTATTTTCTGTTATTCTGTAAAGATGTTATTTTTTGAATACTTATATCAAATGTTCTAATTATTTCTGAATTCTTTTCTTATTTTCTCATCTATCTTGAGTTTCTTTTATTTTTCTAAAATATAGTTCCACTTATAAAAAGTATGAAAAAAATTTTACAAGTTACTAAGAATTTTTTAAACTTTAGTTCAAATAAATTTTAACTTTAATTAAAATTCATTTTAATTTTGTTAGCGATTCGGATCGGTGAGAAGACTACATTCCCTGTATCATTTATATTCAACGATTAAAGTGAAGTAGGGTTATCAAAATTTGCTTTAGTGTTTGAGAATTTTTTGAATATTCGGGTTTTTAACGATTATCCTGCCTAGCCAACACCCCCGGTTACATTTAGCGAACCAACGTGTGGCTGTTCCGTCAAAATTTATTTAAGAAATTTCAAATAATTTAAATTTTTATTATAGTAAAAGAACCACACACTCCCGGATCGTTACAGGGGCGCTTAGATAGACATTGCATGCGGGAGTCAAAGACCCTAGCGTCGGCTCTGACTATAGTGAAGTTTTTATTTATTTATTTAACTTAGTATTTTCTATTAAAAAGAAGTGAAATTTCCTCTCCAAATATACCATTACCTCACTCATCAGCTTTTTTTTTTTTTTTTTTTTTAGAATTAGCGCAATTGTTGTTGTTGCTCTTATAGTATCGCAATTTCAGATGGAAATCGACGTTCTCAACAATGAAAACAATACCAGTCAAGTAACTGCTTCTCAATTATAATCAACTACTGGTCTCATCAGTATTTGAATCATTTTTATATGTACGATTTTTATGATATATCATTTACGTTTTTCGATGAAACAGGAAAAAACCGTGGAGGAATAATGTCTATCATCTGACTGCAAAAATGTAACCAGTAGCATTGTTCTACATCGTTTGAACACTGCGACCTCTAACGGTGTGTGTGGTATTTGTTTTGTTTTCACCTTCCTTTATAACCCGTCCTCCATTTTTAAGTCTGATTCTGCGGAAAAAAATTTCAGGAACTTTTTGCAAAGTAAGAAAAAACAATTCTGAATTGGGAGGAAGACAAAATCGATCAACGATGCAAAAGAGATTCCTCAGATGAAGAGAAGAAAGAGATTTAAAAAATAAAAAAGTGCATTGTATATAAGCTTGATACAAATGGTTTAGGAATTCACGTCTTTATACTCTAGTTTATTTACCATTACAAATAATTATATCTGCTCTGTATTAATTTAGAGCTCTTTTATAAGGAAAAAATGCATAAATCGTTTCATTTAATTTTAATTTATTTTATTTTTAGGATGAGTGGTGAAAATATTAAGGTTTTAAAATAAAATATCGAACTTCTAAGTGGATCCTATTTAACAGATCCACATGAACAATAATAATATTATTATTGCATTACACTACTTAATTTACAGGCGTTTAACTCAAATGGTACAAATGAAACATAAACACATTGCTTATAGTTCTTATAAGAACTGGGCGATGGACTGAATCCTTGACTCTTTATCCCGTCATCTGAATGAAGAAAATCTGTGTGGATGGAGTGTTATTGAGCTAAGAAGCTCTAGTCATGGCTGGGTAACGGCAAAAGCCGAGCCTCAGTTAAAACTTCATTGGCTACAGTATTGCCATTTGTTACCCTTTAAGTCCTAAAAAAAGACTTTATTCCGGGTTTCTTCACCCTGAGCTCTAAACACATTGCTAAAAATGTAAATGAATATCAATTCAGTTTATTTTAGTTAAAAAAAGGTGTTTAATGAAAACACCCGGAGCTCTAAACACATTGCCAAAAATGTAAAGAGAATATCAGTTAAGTTTATTTTAGTCAAGAAAAGGTGTTTAATGAAAATTAAATATAACACGAAATAGGATTGCTTATTAAATTTTATTATATGTTTTCTAGCTAATTATTTCTTTTTCTAATTTTTTAATAATATTTTAATATATATCTAAAGATTTGAATTCGTCCTCTAGATCTTTTGAACTTTAGAAATCTATTTTTAACAGTGGTAAAACATGAATCTATTAAAATCTTAAAGCTGGGTTTACTGATACTAAAGGGTGTTCCCAAAATATACTTTCAATTAGGGGCAGTCATGTCTTCCCTGTCCCTTCCTCCAAAAATATTGCAGTGATTAGTTTTCTTACATTTTGACGAAATTTTCTATCAACGAATTTTTATGCTTACGGGTTGTAAATTATTCAAATGAAAAAAAAAATTCAAAATAATCATTAAGCTTATTAAGAATTCAGAATAACTAAATTTATTGAAATACATTCAGTTACAACCGTCTTGTTGTACTCTTCCTCGCTGACAAAAGGATATAGACACCGTGCACATATTATTGTCAGACTTGTGTAATAAATGAAGAGAGAGAAAAAGACAGACAGAGAAAGAAAGAGTATTTTCGCAGTTATGAGCAAATAATAGCAGAAACTTTTGGCAATTTCCAAATAAATTTGTCTTTAACACACATTCGAAACGTAAGGAAAGTGTTATTCTAATGATAAATTATAAGACAGATTCCAGCTGTTTTGTATGACTGTGGCAGGTACAGCCTATAATTCAATTAAGCAAACAATAAACGGAAGCTGGTACAACCCTTGTGTGCTGCTTAGAGAGAGAAACAGATTGCCATGGTATTTGTTAGAACAAGGTTTCCACCTAGTGGAGAACTCATGCATTTCTGTAACCTCAGTATTACTGTGTATGTTTCAATGAAATTAACATAGCATGCTTGGTATATATATTTCACAGTTTCGACTAAAAATATGATGCTATACCTCATGTCTGCCATCTGGCGGCAGAAATGTAACCAGTAGCAACGTCCTTGTGGACGAACTTTTTTTTTTTTATTTAAATTAAAAAAAATTAAAATCATACTTCTCCTGTTTTGTTATTTGATATAAGTAGTATAACATTCCGAAACCCTAATTAGAATTTTAACAATGATATATCAGCAAAAACAAAATCAAAAAGCCATAATTATTCAGCCAGTGGATAGGTTGAACCATGTACTTTAGATCCAATTCACTAGAATAGCTTACACTTGTATTTCCACCCCCCCGGTACATTCAATTATGCATATTGTGGCTAACTAGATTAGTTCGCTTCTCTATGAATTAATTGAGATCACTGAATAGGAGAAGGCAATGCCGTTGCCATAGTAACTGTGACAAGATTGTGCAAGAAGGTCCTATCGATGAATAGAGAGCGAATGCATGCTACAGGAGAAGTTAACGAGATCGCTTTTGACATGTTGGTTATTACGTCTAAATATTAAATTATTTATACTACAATTCCACATATTTAATAAACAGAAATCTAGAGTAGTATCAGATATTTGATTTTACACGTTGTGAGCCTATTTAGACAGAGAATTAATTTTGTTGCTGATGCAGAAATGATGTTAGCAAGAAAACACACTTTTTTTTTTCAAAAAGAGTCGTTTATATAAGCAAAATAAAAAAAAAAAACCTTTAGTAGCTTCGTTATAATCCACTATAACATCGACAATTAGGAGAATTTTATAAGAATTTGTGATTTCAACAATGGTTGAAAGGTCCATTGCTAACAAGACTATTTATTGTGTATGAAGAGTCGAAAAGAATTAATGAGGGAGTTATTCGAACAATGAGCTAGACATTAATGAATGCGACGCTGTATCGTATTATAATTAGCTTTATTTGGTGAAATCATGATCTGTTTTAAATCGATAACTGTATCTATTGTCATTATATAATACCATGCAAAGTTCCAACTGTCGTTGTTTGTACTTGTATCATTTTCAGGTCGGACATCATATCTTTTTTAAAAAAAATTAACTTACACGAGAAGGATAAAACCATTATTGTAATTTAAGAACAATTATGCATGGCGTTGCAGTACATGCTGCAATTGTTTGATAAATTGCTTTGTATGGAAAAATTGACATTCAAGAGAAATACAAAATACATTGTTGTCAGTTTCATTTTTTTTTTTTTTGAAACCAACAATTGTTTAATTATTGCAGCAACTGCTTGCAATTGGCTTGATTAATTTCTTTCTTTTTTTTTTTTTGAATTAACCTTTACGACAAATACAAAACATATTGTTGTTAATTTCATTTTTGAAACCAACAATTGTTATTATTGCAGCAACTGCTTACAATTGCGTGTAATTTTTTTAAATTGACTTTCACAATACGAAATGCATTGTTGTCAGTTTGTAAACTAACAATTGTTTAATTATTCCCAAATGATTGTTAACTAACAGTTTTATCATTTCTTTCAAGCTCGCTTGAAAGTATATTTAATATGAAGCTATTTTATATTTGAAAACGTGTTTCAATTTAGTTTGCTGAAACAAGAATTTCACAAGTCCTGGAAAAGGAGGAAGAGTTGGTTTGGTTTTCCTTAAGCGATTCTTTTGTTTATTAGGGCAACACGCATGGTTTAAGGATTACAGTGTGATCGTGAATGCATTCGCTATGTGGATTCTTCCTTTGCCAATCCCTTTCCGTTGGCGCGGCATCGGTAATAACATCTCACGAACTACGAACAAGACGTCCATGTCAGATATAATGAAGTGGAAGGACTTCCGTCATGCGCTGTTTATGAATAATTCAGCAGTCAGAGATGTTTCTTCGAGTGATCAATGAAGGACCTATGGGCGAGAATGTACTTCTAGGGAAGAAATAACGAGAGGAAAAAAGAAAATAAGACGGATCAAAGAATATCGTTAGTGAAAAGAAAGCGATGATAGCAATAGAATGTATAATAAAGCAGGAAGATCAAAAAATGAAAATATATAAAAACTATTAATTATTATAGAAGCTCTATTATATAATCACGTTTTAAATTATATTTTATTTCTTTTGTATTTTTTCGTTATTAAAAATATTTAAGATTAAAAAAATAAATGCAACTAGTTAAATACACCAAACAAAATATAACATAAATATGAATAATAAGATTTTTATTTCATTTATCTTTGAAGCCGGAACAATCAACCGTGAGATGCGGTGATTGATTCATTCAATCCAATACCCTTGGAGGGTAATGGATGGCAATGCTGTAGCCAATGAAGTTCTAACTGAGGCTCGGTTATATTGCTGTTACCCTCCTGCCATGATCAGAGCTTTAATTGCTCAATAACACCTTATCCCTACACTGTCCTCTACAGATAACGGGGAATATGAAAAGCATTCTTGCTTCGCCCCTTTAAGCCAGTCCTTATAAGGATAAGGACTATCTTTGAAGCCGGTCAGATTGAGAACCGATGTCCTAACGGTCCTTTTTAGTACAGTATATTTTTTTGAAAATATTATGACTATAAAATTTGGTATTTTATTTTATATAGTCATAATCTCCTCGACCGGTAGATTGATTATTGATCTAATAATTTGGTATTAGATCAATAATCAATTTACCGGTCGGGGAGAGGAAAAATTCCTTTTTAGGACTTCCAGGGTAACAAATGGCAATGCTGTAGCCAATGAAGTTTTCACTGAGGCTCGGCTATCGGCTATATCGGCTATTGCCGTTACCCAGCCATGACTAGAGCTTTTTAGCTCAATAACACTCCATCCACACAGACACACAGATTTTCTTCATTCAGATCACGGGATAAAGAGTCAAGGACTCAGTCCATCGCCCAGTTCTTTTAAGAACTATAAGAACTATATTTGACTTTAGTATTTAGTTGTACGGTTTCATTGGAACTTGAATTTAATTTGGGTTGAAGAAACGTAGTGTGGCAGTCCTAGAAAGGACTAAATTAGTGACCGATGATTAGAATGACATAGTGAGTGTGATTATATCAGAAGGCATTATTAATGTGTGAATATGATTATAATTAATTAATATTTCAGCGAGGAAATTAAGTTCGTGTGCCGTTTGTATTACGTTTGTCAGCGCACTGCGTGAGCGATGAAACCTCTCAGAGTTTCAGAGGAAAAATCCTACTAGGAGGCTGCTAACTCACCTAAAGTTGAAATTTTTCGATCGAAGTATCTGGCCTTCTTGCATGCACAATGACATGCAAGAAGTGCATGCTTTTTTTATTAATGGAGTATAATTTAAAATTTGGGAAACATTTCAACAATATTAATTTTAATAAGTTCAAATTATTAAAATATATAATAGCGCTAAAGTAATAATTTTTATTCAACATAATGCATAATTATTACAACTGTTAATGAATAAAACAGAGCGCCTATAGGTCCTGGGAAAAAAAATAGAATTCAGCTATGCCATCATCTCAGCTAAATTTTTATTTTACTTTTCTTTCCTTTATATATATATATATATATATATATATATATATATATATATATATATATATATATATATATATATATATATATATATAAAGGTGCAAGACATCGTGATGAAAGGTTCAAGTGCTGTGTTTAATGAAAAAAAAAAAGACGGATACTAATAAAAATCATTTTTATTGCTAGAAGGAATCAAAATAAAGTAATACAATAATTCCACCCACTAAAGATTTTTATAAATTCTTTTTTTTTTTTTTTTTACTCTTTTCTATTTGGTGATGCATTTCTTCTTCACTAGCGACACCGATCCACCAGGTCTGTAACATCACCCCACTATGTAATTACCATTAGCATAAGAAGCTAATGACACATCAAACTCTCTTTTAGGGTTGGAGCTGTCTTTAGCTTTACCCATGTTTAATGAGTAGTTTGACATTTCTGTCCTTACCAGTATAATATCAGAACAATAACTACTTCCAGATTTTTATTTATTCTTTGATTTCTTATGTTGAAAACAAGATTTACCTCTAACATAACCGTCTTTAGCAAAATGACCAGATTTACTGCATCTAAAGCATTTTGGAACATATCTAATATGAGATGCTTTATTCCTGTCAGTACCTTTAGATTTACAAAAGAAAGATTGATTATCTGTAGTATTCTTGGATATTGTTAAATCCGATATCATCTTAAATAGAAGTTCCTGTCCTTTTACTATTGGTCTCTGTTGTTTTTCTATTTCTTCACTCAGAAATGTTTTCGGTTCCTCTAATTTTTATATAGATAAGGATATTCGTAGATATTATCTTAATATTAATCCTACCATAGAGATAATCTCTGTTTCTCACAATTATTATTTTTAAATTCCGAATGTACCTATATGTTATTATATGCACAAGGATTCACTCCAATTGGTGCAATGATCTTAACTCTTTCAGAATCTAAATAATCACTGACTCAAAACCAAATACAAAATAAACACATTTAATATAACAAAAACAATATATATATATATATACACTTCAAACAACTTTACACAACTAACTACAAATTAATTGGATCCAAGGCCTTTTTAAAATAAACTTACAATTAAGACTAAACACGTTGTTTGCACAATCACAAAATGTTCATAGCCAGTTTCTTTCTCTGTCAAGGCCCTTCTCCAAAGACATACGACTTTATTCTTCATTTTTACAGGATCTTTCTCATCATTAATTACGCTTTCCTTGTCGGCTGTCAATCACACATCCAACTTCTCGGCGAGCATGGGCACTCCATGAAACTGGTAAGCAAGAAGTTAGGTATAAATAATGGCTGATACGTCTCCGTTAGCGACAAGAGAGAATGTCTTCATAAAAACACAAAACTTAATATTTTTAAACTACAATAAAATTCATGTAAGTAATACAAATATCAAATTCAGTAAGTACATCAATTTTTTAACATCTTTACATATCATTTTTTGACAAAAACAATTTCAATAACGGGCATATCGCAAGTGCCAACAATGCGTGTTATGAAAACAAAACTAATAAACAATAACATAAACAATTCGTAAAAACATTCAGAATTTTAATTATGATTATTTTTACACTACCTTCACGCTTTTTTTTTTGTATACTTCTCTCTCTCTTTAGTACGCGTGACACAGTTGGATAACTTGCAGATATCTGTTTTTATCTAATGCCTTCGCAGACATCCATGCATATACTTGATCGTTCAAAACTGGATTAAAACAAAATCATTCTCTTGTCATAATCATTTTCAAGATAATGTCCATTAGCATCATTAAGACAGTTACATAACATTATCGCTCTTATACATAAATTTTCACCGTTCCTCCAATCATCATTTACTTTTGCTGACGATCTGTGTTAGGTCTCATACCAGTTATTAGTTTTTTTATTCTACTGATACCAAACGCATTCAGGTGTAGGCCGTCCCTCTTATATAAATCCAATCTTTCCTCAAATTCAGTCCACACATCCAAAAACTCGCGTCCATTCCTTCTACATAGCCTACGCATCGAATCGTTGGCCATCAGAGCAAACTATGGGCCACTACAGATCCCGAGCTATGTGGACAAATTAAAAGAGATCTCTAAGAACAATATATTGTTCATGATGAACTGAAAGAACTTCTACTATTTTGAAAAGAAGATAAAAACAAATTCAATGCTGCCACACCACACGAGTAAACTAGACTGCAAGAGGAAATGTTGTCAACTTTTCTAAATGCAGAAATTTTTCAGGCCCCGTAAATTTTACAGCCAGGGGCCCCAGCCGGGTTTATCCGTCCCAGGGTAATACCAAATGATATCCTTCTTTTTTACAATAAACATTAAACACTAACTTACCTGATTACGTATATTTTGGTTATTCTTATTTTGCTTCTAACTGTATTATATTATATTATATTATATTATATTATATTATATTATATTATATTATATTATATTATATTATATATTCAATAAATATAAATTTTTTTTGAAAAAGTTTAAAATTTTCAGAAATAACATAAAAATAAAGAGTACACCAATATTTTTCTACAATTTGATTAGTACTAAATCTTTACTAAATTTCCATACTGTAGTAGGGAACGTGAGAACCACCATACCCTTGGAGGGTAATGGATGGCAATGCTGTACCAATGAAGTTTAAGTGAGTTTCGGCTGTTGCTGTTACTCCCTTGGGTGATGAGATTCGAGAGTTTTTGAGTTCTCTCTCTTAAGGTTTTTGCCTTATGAGAGCGAAGGGGAGAGTGTTCTCCGGCACGGCCCGCTGAGGGGCTTTGTCGGTGAATGAATTATTTTCCTCGGAAAATTTGAGCGGTTCGGCTCGGTGGTGGCGTGTGGGTGGTAGGCCATCACTGAGTGGAGCCAACGCTGAGATGGACGGTCTTTCGCCCACGGTTGAGTGGCCTAGGGATCGTCCGAATTTTTAGAGACGGCTTTACCTTTAAATATGGCAATGCTGTAGCCAATGAAGTTCTAACTGAGGCTCGGCTATTGCTGTTACCCTCCTGCCATGATCAGAGCTTTAATAGCTCAATAACACCTTATCCCTACACTGTCCTCTACAGATATTCTTGCTTCGCCCCTTTAAGCCAGTCCTTATAAGGAGTATACTGTAGTATATAGTATAAATTTAAGAAAAGATGTTTGTGGATATCAAAACAGGTTTATTTTCTCTAAAATTTACAGTAGTCTGTTTCACAGCCAAGCAAACGTTCTTGGTATTCAGTCTTCGGAAAGATTGAGATATCGTAATATAAGTGTGGGAAGAGGAAGCTGGAAGATCCCATCTGGTAATTGCCAGTTATCATTCAAAGAATTCCGAATGGTACATCGACATAAGTGCTGCAAATGAGAAGGTTCCAGATAGCGATTTGTGATAGCTGGGACCACTCCTTTCTCGCTTAGCTTAAGAATAAACTGTCGACTATCAGTAGTACGTAGCAGCAATCCCTTTTCGAACGTCAGAAGAGGGAAGTCCAGAGCCCCTTTCGTGATTTGAGGAATGGCCCGAAGTAGGATCCTCAAACACTTGCACACATTTTGCATTGTCCGGCTCACAAGAGCGGTAGATTTCTCGGCGTTTTCAATATCGCTTCCGACACAAGTCCAGAGGATTCGTAGCAGATGTCTAAGCATCAGTGGGACATCCCAGTCTCCTCCAATATCATACTCGTTTTTCACGTTTGGTCTAGGCTGCAACAGCGCCCCGTAGCGGAGTAACATAATCAAAGGCTTCGGTTTTGCATACACTGCTGCTAGTAGAGCTGGTGGTACTCTCATTGGATACAGAAGATCCAAGTTCACATAACGGAGTCCATTGAATAACATCTTAGCTCGCGTGGCATGATGGACGAAATACAAAACTATGGCGCACTCTTTAAATTCTGTAGAATTCGGGGCCCATCTCCAGAGAGCCATGAGGTGCTCCGAATGGTCAATAGCGTGGAGAAAAAGACCCGAAAAATGGCCGTCACAGTCGTGAATACACTGGAGGACCTGCGCCACAATATAGCTGTTCTGAACCCAACACCAGAAACACAACTTTGCCAGGCTATACACCACCAGTTGCTCGAGACTGTAACCACTCCCTCTATTGGTGTTTGTATCCTTTTTCCAGTCGTAAAATAGTGACAAGAGTTCATTAAATATATCTTCGCTATCGGTAAGCGTTCCCTCATAATTCAGAATTCTTCTCAATCTTGAGAATACCGAGATCTTAGCAATTTCGTCATCATCACTTAATAAACTCCTTTTCAAATCGAGGAAAGTTATGTTCTCCACATTTTCATACTCATTTTTGTAAGCAACGAAGGGATTCTGTGAACGTGCTTCCATTATCAGCCAATAGAAATAGTTAAAACACTTCACTCTGTAATCAAAGGACTGTCGATTGATTAACTGGTCAATTTGCCTATCTATTGAACTGACGAACGATTAGTCATAATAATTTGGACATCATTTGGCCGAACTTGGCTAGAAAGAAGCGGTCAGTCTGCGACAAGGTGAAATGTCGCCTGCAAAGCAACTGAAACAGTATAAACTAAAACATTAATAGTCTTTATAACAATGAAAATTCACGCGCTAACCACAACAATATGGTTGCCTGCTGGTGAGTTCAATTTCAAGAATGAAATATGTTTACAATGGAAGATAGTACAAGATTCGATATTGATGTAGTTGATACTGTTTACTTGGCTTTCCAGTTCTGCAAAATATACTACATTCTAAATCCTGTTGTTATTGTTATTATTTTTATTTTTATTACATTACACTGGAATTCCAGAATTCATTGCTGGTGGGCATTCTACACTACGTTTACAAACTATGATTAAATTATGAACTATCATATCCGAGAGAGATGAACCAAGGAGTTCGACAGGGATGTCCCCCTTTCAGCAACTCTTTTTAATATTTATCCAAATGAATTAATAATAAAATGCATTAAAAATTTCTATCAAGGTATTAAAGCGTTCTTCTACTGTAAACACACTCTCCTTTTTTGCTGATGATCAAATAAAAATTACAAATTCTGAAGATAACTCACAGAAAGATGTTTTAAATTTAAATAGGATAGAAAAAAATTATGGAATGGTAATATCAACAGAAAAATCAAAATCGATGGCCCTTTAAAGGACAAGATCCAGCAAGAACTAAAATAGTAACACGTAAGACTTTAGAACGGGTGAATTCATTTAAGTACATATGTTGTATGATTACATATGAAAATGATAAAGATATAAACCTAAAATTGCAAAATATTTAAAAATAACAGGTGTAATTAACTCTCTATTTAAACCTAAACTAGTTCAAAACAAACCAGACTAAAAGTATGCAATACATTAGCCCTACCTGTCTTAATGTATGGAAGCGAAATCTGGACAATAAAAGAAAAAGACAAAGAAAGATTAACAACAGCAGAAATGAAGTTTATGAGAAAAACTGCAAAGTATACCCTATTTGATCACAAAAGAAACGAAGAAATGATGAAAGAATTAAACCAGGAATCAGTAATAGAAAAAATTAAAAAAATATGAATAGAAATGGATGGAACACGTTCAAAGAATGAAAACAGAAAGATTGCCAAAACAAGCCTTAAAGTACAAGCCATTAGGAAAATGAAAACCAGGACGTCCTCTTAAACCATTCAACAATGGCTTCCAAGGCCGGAACAGTACACTGTAGGCCTAAATCCTTGAAAACCGTGATGTTCTCATTCTAAGTATATATGTTGTACTTAAATTAACTCTTATCTGTCTGTATAAATGGTTTTTTTTAATTATAATATTACATATTAATTATTATATGATATTCATTAAAATTGTAAAGAAATTTAGAAAATGCAGGCAAAAAAAGAGGAGAAATTAAATACACCCATTTTTATTTTTAATCTTATTAATACTTATTACATTAATGATAGTTCTAGGTAATAAAACTTGGGTTTGTTTTGCGAAAGGGAAACAAAATATCAATTTTGATCTGTTTGTATGGTTGATATGAATAAGAATAAATATTTATGTTACAACTAATTGTAACATAAATATTTTATGTTACAATTATATTTATATTTATCAACTTTCGTTAGTATGGATGTAGCTAGTCAAGAGAAAAACATGTTCGCCATTTATGAAAGAGAAGAAACCGAATAAGTATTTCTATTTTATTTATTTTTACGCCAGTACAACATATCCTAATGTGTGCAACAGTAGTTGGCATGTATCCATATCGAAAGATAATAGTAGCCAGGACATTTTTTAATGGTATTCGAACCCACGGCCTATTCGCTGAATTGCGAATGCTGCTACTCCAGTCAAGCTGGCATGATCCATTTATGTATGAATAATGATCAGGAATATTTATTCTTTGTTTAAATTATCCAAGATCTTCACATACGTAAAAGTAATTTCTATATTGTGTTCAACTTAAAACGACTATTCGATAGTGGTCAGGATTTGCGATCGAGAATATTTTCTTTATGTATTGAGAAATGGAAGATTTTTCGTATTGCCATTATGTGAAGACAAATTTGGAAGAAAAAAAAAAATGTATTGCACGCTGTCCGAATGAGTAGTGTTTTACTCTCCAACCAATAGAAAGTGGATTCGAATCCCATTGTGGCTTTATGAATGTCTTTAGGTAGCGGATGATTTTTACCGCTTGATGTGCGATCACCACCTTGCTTATCGAGGCCTGGAAAAATGTGCCATCTTAATTGATTATCTAAGTCTTGGTTCTCCTTCTTAAAGTACTAACATGCACTTAGATTTTTCAAAATAAAGAAGACAGAAATGACGAAGAGATGCCCAGTAGCAGTATTTAACCATTGCATATGCATCTCCTGAAGACATTTTTTCTTTGCAAATGTCCAATACAGCTCATGACCGATGTTCTCTCTAAGGTACGTCTATGACTAACGAGTAGCGGCCCCTCACATACCCAAGAACGACACTCACGCTTACCATCAAATACGACGCACCAACAAAGTGGGTTTTTGTTAGTGTCATATTCATATAGCAGTAGATGAGTAGTGTGTGCTTTTTATGTTTTATGTTTGACTTCGCTAGAATGTCAAAGCGTACGAGGGTGGTCTGAAAAGTTCTAAGCCTCGATCATAGATGGCAACACTATCGGCACGATTTTTTCTAAGGTGGTACATCTGTCATAAGCATCCATGTGAAATTGCAAGTCATTCTATTAAGCAGTTTGTCTTATACCACTGTCTGAAGCAAACATGTTGTCTGTATCTCTTGAAATGTATAAAATTGCGTATCGTGCAGTTATAGAATTCTTTGTAAAAGAAGGTTAAACGCCAAAAGAAATTCATTCGAAGTTCATAAAAGTTTATGGGCACTTTTCTTCTTCGTTTTCGATAATTAAGAAATGGGCTGCCGAGTTAAAACGTGGCCGTACCAGCCTTGAAGATGATCCACGTGAAGGGCGGTCCAAAAAGTGTAACAACCCCAGAAATCATTGATCATATAGTATTGGATGCCCAGCGAGTCAAAGTGCGTGAAACCGCTGAGACTATAGGCATTTCCAAAGAACGTGTAGGATATATTTTGCATGAAGAATTATAAATGAAAAAGCTTTGCGCAAGATGGGTACCCCGCTTGCTCACAGCAGATCAAAAACGAACTCGCATGAAAATCTTTAAACAATGTTTGGAGCGTTTTAACAAGAATAAAACTGATTTCGTGCATCTATTTATTACTATGAATGAGACTTGGATTCACCTTTAACACACTAGAATCGAAATAGCAGTCAAAACAATGCAGAGCAGCCGGTTGTTCAGCGCTAAAGAAGACAAAGTCAGTTCTATCAGTAGGAAACGTCATGGCATCGGTGTTTTGGGATGCTAAAGGCATTATGTTTATTAATTATCTCGAAAAGGGTAAAACAATAACCGGGGAATATTATTCCGATCTTTTAACCAGACCACACGAAAAAATTCGCATTCGTGAGAAAAGACCCGGTTTGCAGAAGAAAAAATCATCTTTCATCAGGACAATGCACCTGCCCACAAAAGTGTTTTGGCAATAAGAAAATTAAGGGATCTGACTATGAATTGTTGGAACATCCACCCTATTCCCCACATTTGGCTCCCTCTGACTTCTATCTCTTCCCAAAACTAAAACTCCTCCTCGCTGGTCAGCTTTTTTCTTCGAATCAAGAGGTGATTGCAGCTGTAGAGGGGTATTTTGTATATCTTAATGTGAACCACTACAGGGACGGGATGATGGCGCTTGGGCATCGCTGGAATAAATGTATTAATCTTAAGGGAGATTACGTTGAAAAACAAAAATAATTTTGAAAGTATAAATTCATTATTAGGCCGAGAACGTTTCACCCTCGTACAGTGTAAAGATCGATGAAAGAGATTAACGATGAGATTAAGAAATTTAAAGATACAGAAAGGTGTAAGTTATCTTGACAAAATGAATTAAAATGAGGCTGAGATTGTGTTTTCTGTAGAATTATATTTTCAGATGAATAAAAATATGTAACTTCAATTTTTTTTATAAATTATAAAGTAAATTTTGGAAAATTATTTTTCCTGAAGTCTGCTGCAGCTCAGAAAACATCACAGCTTACGCATTTGCTTCCCCTGGGAATATTGCTCATGACACCACGAAAGATGCTTGATATAATAACTTTATATCAGCCTTTCGTCACTTTGCGCATGCGCAGTGGCGAACTATAAGTAATAATTGTGATTTAGAATAAGAATTTTATTTATTCTTATGGAGTTTCCTTCCTTCCTCTCTCTCCGTCCCTATTGGGGCGAATTGAGCTCCCTCATGGGGGGGGGTAAGTATTTATGGCTGTTGATCCGTGTGTGTTCATGGGGCCGGTTTGTCTGTTTGCAGGATGAAAAACGCCGGATAAACTGGCGGAAAAATCCTGCTGCCCGCGCCCAAGACTGGCTAACTTGGCTTTATCTGAGGAAGATCCTCAAATTCCTCACGTCTTCGACGGGAAGTCCCCGCGGTTAGCCACTAGGTTAACCGCGCGGACAGAATAAGAATAACAAATGGTCATGGTTAAGAAAACTAGGCAACATACCCTAAATAAAAACAATGGAAGATATATCGGCTTTGTTGTATTACGAACATTTTCAAGAAAGGTGTCTGCATGTTCGTCTTATCCAATAAGAAATTATTGCACAAACGTTTCGATGGTCTGGAAGTGCAATTGCGAAAGTATTAGAGGACTTTGGAGATCACCAATGATGAGAAGTTCTTAATATGAAAGGAATTAATTATATGGCATTAGATTAAGTTTGAGGGCAGCAAAATTATTTTGCATCTGACGACACTCGCTTTGGCATGCAACCCCCGACACTGCATTTGACACAAAAAGATATAAAAACAAAATAAAGGCATTAAAAATAAAAAGCATGCGTAACGTATCATTGCACTGCAAGTACATTCAGATTATCCTCCATTTATGGAAATAATGGATGGCACTTGAATATCCACATTGTGGCAACGTTTATGGTTTCATAATGTTACACTTACAGAGAAAAGGCCGTTAGATATTCGAATTTTGGGTTTAATCTGCTGAAAAATGCCTGATTTTATCCGTATTTTTTGTTTCAAGTAGGTTGCAGAGTTAATCTATCTTTGGCACAAACAAGTAAGATTTTTCCTCTTCTGAATTCGATTTTTAACACTGTAACTAAAAACAATCGACCATAAAACTCGCAATAATTCATACAATAATAACAGTTTGTGTTTAGGATCATGAGATGGAGGAAGTTTTTTCCTGACTCTTTCACCCACTTTCTCTTGTTCCAAAGTCTTTGCAATTGTCAGTAATCATGAACAACAATCGGTGTAAGGTTTTCAGGCTAAGGGTGAAAACCCAATGCGCACCTATTTGCAAAATTTACGAGCAAAAACATTTCCGCTTGTTACATTTGGAAAATGAAATGCCTGATGGGTATTATTTATTTATTTAATGATTGCTACTGAATAAACAAACAGGAAGATAATCTGAGAAGAGAATAACCGCTCTCAATGAGAGTCTCTCACGAAATGAAGTTAAAATGTTTGTAGCTGGAAAATGAAAAATGCATTTTATTAATTTAGACTTCATTTAAAGTGGTCGTTTAAAAAAATACTAAACTTTCTTGACACTTTGTCTCAAAGCCTTAAATATTTACTTTAAACAGAATTAGTTCATTCATTCTTGAGTTGTTTTATGCGCAAGGACGTAGGGGAAGAAACTACTGAGATGTTGCTTTGATACCCTTCTGAACGTGCCTAAAATGGAGCTTAAATTGTGTGGTTAACTTTTCCCCGCATTTCAGACAAGTTTCTTTAGGAAATTAGCTACTATTCTTTCTCTTCCAGGATTTTAAGTGATATAAACCCCTGAACCCGATTTCTCACACTTCATTCCACTTGGCAACTTCTCCGCTTATTGTATGGAGTATGCTAACAAATATCTGAGTATCATCCATTGTAGTTGTAGTCATAATTTCATTGCTGAACTTGATTCATACGTAGTTAAATAAATAAATGCAAAAAATGCAGTTGTTATGTATTATGTTTTATTATATTTAAATACAAAAGTATTGTTTTATATAAAAATGCAAAATTTATAATATATTATTGTAATATATTGGAAAAGACATTAGACTAAAACCAAACTAAGAAAGCTATTTCTTTTTTTTGGGGGGGGGAACTAGCATTATGGATGCCAACACCATTTCCAGAGGGCTACACATTCCCTTTGTATCTTAATGGAAAAATAATTGAGGAAGTCAGAAAGTTCAAGTACCCGGGATCCATTATTACCGTGAAAAATTACTGTTCATAAGACGTTAGAAGAAGATTGGGAATGGCGAAAACAGGAGTCTGAGATTGTCTGAAATCTGGAAGGATGAATCTATCTGAAAAGGAACAAAGTTGAGGATTTTGGATGCAATTGTTACAATCTCTCACATCCATAATTTGCGGTTGGATCCAAAGGATCCCACCGCAATTTATGGATGTGAGAGATTGGAACCTAAAAAAGACAGATAAGAAAAGGATAGCTGCTTTTGACATGTGATATTACAGAAGGCTGTTGATGATATCATATACTGATAGGCAGACAAAAGGATTAGTGCTAGAAAGGATCGGTAGAAATTTAAGATCCCTTAAAGATATCGACAGAAGAAAGTTGAAATACTTTGAACACATTGAACGTTTGGAAGGAGGACCGGAATCCATCCGTCAGCGAGATGGATGGATGGGTGTCTGACTTTCAGAGAGTTGAAAAAGCGTACAACAGAGCCATCTGGAGAAGACTGGTGTTGAACATCACCGAGCAACTGAGTGACCAACAGCATCTGACGATATGCAATGAATAGATGGATGGATACATACCCAACTTTTGAATTATTATATGATAAATGTGACATCCTTGTCTGCATTTAAATTATAATATTATATTATATATTATAAATCCAAATTGCAATACGTAGAACGTTGCTGACTTGATGGGTGAAGCATAAATGCTTTTCATATTCCCCTTTGTCTGAGGGGAGTTCTTTGAGTGGAGAGTTATTGAGCGTTAAGCTCGTCCAGGAAGGGCAGTGAGATTAGCTCTGTTCAGCTAAGCATAGAATTGACTTGGATCTTTTGTACTTGCAGAATTCTGCTCCATTGTAGGCTGAAGCTTGCTTGATCAGCGGGTTTGGATAATTGTTTGTCTTGGTGAAGAACTTTTCTGCTAGGTCATGGAAGAGGGATGCGATGTAGGGAATGTTGATTTCTCTGTGAATCTGGGAGTTCTATCTATGATTTTTATTAAATTAGTTGGCATGTTATATTTGATGAGTTTGTAGAGGAGACCCTGATGCCACACCTTATCAAAAGCCTTCGCAGCGTCTATAAAGACCGCAGCAGTGTGAAGGTTCCGGTTGAAAGCTGTGGTGATAAATTCAACCAGTCGGTGTATCTGTTGTTTGGTGCTATGGTTTTTTTTTCTGAATACGAACTGCTCATTAGGGATAATACCTAGTTTATCTGTTGCTGAGTGAAGCCTTGTATGGATGACTTTTTCTGCAACCTTACTCAGGCTGGACAGTAGACTGATAGGTCTGTAGCTTTCGGGGAGTTGAGGGATTTTTCCCATCTTTTTGATTGGTGTGATGTCAGCCGTTTTCCATGCTAAATATTTGAATTTGAGGATAGCATTGATTATATTGATGCACAATGGCTTTTCTGGGGAGTAGTTTGATTATTCTGTTTGTGATTCCGTCTGGACCTGGAGCCTTTTTGTTATTCAAATGGGATATGTGGGATATGATATTCATAACTTCTGCTGGAGTGGTGGGTGTGATGGGTTCTGCGCTCTTACCTCGTTGTGTATGATCTGCTTGACTCTGCGGTGAATCTTGTAGATTAGATTGATGTTTAGATTCTCGTAAGAGGGGCTACATTGAGTTTCCAAATTGTCAACCAGAGCTTCTGCTTTTTCTTGGTCAGTGTGAGCTGCTCCTTTCTTGGTCTGAATTGAGGGTATGAGTTGCCCTTTAGTGTGGAGGGTTCTCAGAAATTTCCAGATGGAGTTATCCTCTGAGTTCAGAGTGTTCAGTTTGGTTTCCCATTCTTGATTTCAATGTTTTTGTAGAGTTTCCTGGATTTGTCTGTTAGGTGATTCAGAGTTGTTTTATCTTATGGGGCTTTTGTGTTATGGTACCTCTCTATGGCTCTGTTTTTCTGTATGATCAGGTTCATAATTTCCTCAGGGATCCGAGGAAATTATGGATCTGGAGTGAAAAGCTGTGGTTTGTGTAATTGAAGTTAGTGCTGTTTTAATTTGGTTAGTGAGGTTGTTGACGGCTATATCTATCTCCTCTTTGTTATGGATAATGGGTGCTGGGCCAATGTGGTCTGATAGAGTTTTGGAGAGCTTTTCTCAAGATATAAAGGAGTGCGGAGGAGAGAATTGTTCTTGTGTGCCGAGCTTGAGCAGAATGGGGTTGTGATCTGATGATAATTCGTTTAGCGTTTCCAGTTGGTATTGGTATCTTATGTTTCTGAGAATTGTGATGTCCAGTACGTCTGAGCTTCCATTTGGACTGTGATGAGTGGGCGGCTCTGTGGGTCCGACTATAACAATAGAATTTTGCGTCGAGTCATTGATTGTGGAGCTATATCAAGCTGTATGCTTGGCATTAAAATCTCCAGCCATGATGATGGAGTCGGTGGAGCCGAGAATGGAGTCCAAGTCAGATACCAGTAATGGATTGCTGGGTGGGTTGTATGCAGCATACATTTTGATACTGCCAGCATTGTGTGCATGGACTTCAACGCCTGTTATCTCTAGGGTCTTGGTTTGCGGATTGGGCAGGACATTGTGGCTTATGTGGTTTTTAATGAATATCGTTGTGCCTCCTCCACCGGTAGTGAATCTGTACGCTTTGTACATTGCGTAGTTCCGTAATTTAGGGTTATTAGCTGGCCTGAGATGAGTTTTATTTACTAGCATTATATCACGAGTGTATCTGTGAGTGAACTCTTGTAGTTCAAGAATTTTGGTGCTCAGTCCATTTGTATTCCACGCAATTATGGTGATGGAGTTAGGCTTATATTTCCTATTGTTCATTCATGATTGAGGGCTGTCAATATGTAATGGGTACCTTGAAGAAATTTCTTTGTGGAGGATGGTGGAGGATTTGTTTTGCTGAATTCCTGAAGCATGGTAGCTAGTGAGGCAGTTAGAACTGATGTAAGATTGGAGCTTGTAAATTCATTGGAGGAAGTATTCTTGGATCGTGCAGCCTCGACATATGTTTTGGTCCTGGTTTCAGGTTGATTTCCTTTCTGAGTTGTCAAGGTGGAGGTTATTTGAGCTGGATGGCGATCTTGCCCGGAGTGTCACTACTGGGTGATGAATGAGCTGTTTTGGAAGACCCGCAGTTCTTTGGGTGTGCTATGCATCCTTTATAGTTGGCGGGGTGAGAACCTCCCAAGTTTGCGCACTTAGTTGGCATAGATCTTGGCTTGGTGCAAATGATGGTTTGGTGGCCTTCGCCACATTTTAACACCTGAAGTTGGCCCGACATAGCTTTTGGGATTGCCCGAACCGCTGACATCTGTGGCACTGTCTTGCTGATGCCCTCCTTCTTAGAGGTTCCCTAGTAATTCTAAGGCGCAGACAGCAGTCAGTTCATATATTTTCTTCTGGGTATTATCAATCTCCACAAGTATTAAAGGCATTGGCCTTTTGTCAGACCTAAGCATCCTGCTCACTTTGATTGGGGTCAGGCTTCGGTTGCTTAGATCTGCTGAGATTTCATCTGGGGTGATTCCTTCTGTGACACCACGTATTACCATCTTTAGGGTCTTTTCGCTTGGTAAGGCGAATGTATAGTAAGGAAGATTTTGGTTTAGTCAGTGACAGTAGCTGGCTGGATTTTGACTCCCTCATCTGAGTTTTTTGTCCAGGAGTATGTGATGTTTTGCTCCCTGAGGGCTGATATAACAGAAATCCATTTCTCCTTGTCCTGTAGAATAATTGGGGGACCTCCGAGATTTTCGGAGCGTCCTGTGTGGGTGAGTCATCTTCCATAAGATCGTCTGCTGTTCTTCTCCGTTTGTTTCAGTGCTCTTCTTGTGAGTTGTTATGACGGGGGGGGTTTAGATGGTGGAACAGTTACGAATTCCCCTTGCGATTCTTCATCCTCTCCTACTGGATCATTTGTTTGAGCGTACAGGTTTAAATAACCCGCCCAGTCAGACTCAAATGTAACTTTGCCATGATAAGCTTTAACACTTCTAATGACTCCTTGTTTAGAGTCTTAATCTGTTCCTTGATGCCTTCCATACCAATGGAGAGTCTCCTGGAGTTATTTGAGGGCTACGAAAAAACCCTTCAACAAAGTAGGGCAGTGAGACTACGATTCAGTTGCTTTTAATAATTTAACCAACAATGGCGATTCGGCCAGCAAATTGCCCTCGTTGCAAATACAGTCCACCTACCTGTGTTGCTGTTCTAATATAATATTATAATACATACATACATACATACATCTTCAAGGCCCACCTTTCCTAATTGGGTTGTGGGGGAAACAGCTGCAAGAGGACCTTCCAATGGTCACGATCCTCTGCCACCAAGCTCAGGTGTTCTGGTGGGATTCCCAAACGTGTCCACCCAAGGTTTTGGATATAATCTATCCAGCGAGTCCTTGGCCTTCCACGTGGTCTCCCACCCTCTGGCTTGGTAAAGAAGGCCTGCTGAGGGAGCCTCTCTTGTGGCATTCTGACCAGGTGCCCGTACAAATGTAACTGTGATCTCTCAACACGGAGAAGCAGCGGTTGAATATTGAGGGTTTCCCGAATTGCAGAGCTTCTGACCCTGTTGAGTCTTGTCAGCCCCGCAACCCCTCGAAGGAACCTCATTTCAGCTGCTTGGATTCGTGTCCGCATCTTTCGGTCTTTACCCAACTCTCATGACCATAGGTGAGCATGGGGACATAGACTGTATCGAAGACAGCCAGCTTTGCCTTCTGGCTTAACTCCCGCTTCAATACTACCGAACGGCCAAGCTCCCGCAATATTGAGCTTGCTAAGCCAATTCGAGTATCTAGCTCTATGTCCCATTTTCCATCATTCGTGAATATGGACCCAAGGTATTTAAACTTCTCCACCTGCCTCATTGGGATTCCACTCACATGTAGAGTGCACTGGGATGGTTGTCTTGAGACCACAAATGTTTCAGTTTTGGCCACACTGATCTTCATTCCGGCGTCTGCACAAACAGCTAAAAACCTATCCAGGGTCCGCTGGAGGTCATCTGTGGTAGAGCTAAGCAGAACTAGGTCATCTGCAAAAAGCAGACGTCCAATGCTACATCTTCCAATTCTGACACACTCACTGCCTCGGCTGTGCCTATCAATCCAGTCCATAAATATTATGAAAAGGAGGGGTGACAGAACACACCCTTGGAGGAGGCCATCAGAGACCGTGAAAGGTTCAGACTTTGTGCTGTTTACCCTGCTACAAAACTCTGGGCATTCATACAGGGACTTGATGGCAGCTAATAGTTGGCCATCCACTCCATACTCCTGTACTACTTGCCAAAGCTTATCCCAGAGGAACCCGGTCATATGCCTTCTCCAAGTCCACAAAACATCTGTAGACATTCTTGGCATATTTCCAAGATTTCTCAAAGACTTTCCTTAAAGTGAAGATTTGGTCAGTTGTGCTTCTACCAGGACGAAAGCCACATTGTTCTCCCTGGAACTTTGATTCAACTATGCTCCTGCACCGTCTTTCCGAGCACCTAGCATACACTTTCCCAGGCAGGCTGAGCAGAGAGATGCCACGATAGTTACTGCAATCCTTCTGGTCTCCTTTCTTGAAGACTGGTATTATTATGCCTGTCTGCCATTGCTTTGGTGCTCGCCCAGATATCCACGCAGCCTGACACACTCGAGTCAGCCAGAGAACACCGTCTCGATTTAAGGCGTTTAGCATTTCGGGCCTAATTTCATCATCGCCAGCAGCCTTGTCCGATTTTAGCGATTTTATTGTTAAATGGACCTCTTCTCTTCTGCTGTGAGACTAGTCATTGCCCCGGTCTACGCCTCTTGGATGTCCAGAACTGCTGGGCCACTCGGGTTAAGAAGGCTTTCAAAGTATTCCCTCCATCTGTGGAGGATATCCTTCTCGGTTGTTAAAAGTGCACCATCAGAGGCCTTAATTGCCCTTGCTGTGCACGATTTCCTCCCTCGAAGGCGGCGGATGGGCTGCCAGAATACTTTGTTTGCATTTGCCTAGGATGAGTCTAATCTTGTTTTTGATCTTTTCACCAGCGCTATTCTACTGAATTCAACCCCTCATCTACACATTTATTTAAATTAACATAATACTCTAATATAATATATAATATTTAAATTAATATAATATAATCCGTAATTTAAAAACTTCTATCACTTCTCTGCTAGGTAATCAAGCATAGCGCTACACTGCAAAACCAAAGTTTCACATATTTTATTAACACGGAATTCTCAAGTATTAAACGCAGAAATCTTAACAACTCATACGACAAACACATTATTAAAACGTGACGTGAACATGATACTGAAAACCATCGTTGAAATGTCAGCTCCGAATTGCAATCCTTATAGTCCTTATAACGACTGGATTAAAGGGGCGAAGCAAGAATGCTTTTCATCTTCCCCGTTATCTGTAGAGGACAGTTTATGGATAAGGTGTTATTGAGCTATTAAAGCTCTGATCATGGCAGGAGGGTAACAGCAATAGCCGAGCCTCAGTTAGAACTTCATTGGCTACAGCATTGCCATCCATTACCCTCCAAGGGTATTGGATTGAATGAATCAATCACCGCATCTCACGGTCGATTCTCCGAAGTGCAATCCTTATATAGTCCTTATAAGGACTGGCTTAAAGGGGCGAAGCAAGAATGCTTTCATCTTCCCCGTTATCTGTAGAGAACAGTGCAGGGATAAAGTGTTATTGAAGCTATTAAAGCTCTGATCATGGCAGGAGGGTAACAGCAATAGCCGAGCCTCCGTTAGAACTTCATTGGCTACAGCATTGCCATCCATTACCCTCCCTATATATATATATATAACTTCATTGGCTACAGCATTGCCATCCATTACCCTCCCTATATATATATATATATATATATATATATATATATATATATATCTCCGAAATGCAATAAAGAAATACAAAACTTTAATCAATAAATTATTTTTTAATTAGAAAGGTGTACGAATATTTTTAATTAAAATAGAAAGCTCCCTTTATGTTTAGATTTGACACAAACATTATCTTAAGGAGTACTTATAATACTTTACTTTTTTTATTAAGTAGTCTTCTTTTTATAGAAATTTAAAAATTTACTGTCTTCTTGTGTTTCCTCAATACCCATGAAAATCTCTGCTATTCAGAAGAGGAATAACAAAGCAATCCATTTAAGTGATGATCTCTATCTATCTATCTATCTATCTATCTATCTCAATCTTTTAAGAGCTCGAACCAAATCACCATCTCACAGACGTTCTGGTTCTGCCTTTTTATGATGTTGTTTTTGATCTTTTCACCACCGCTATTCTACCGAATTCAACTCCTCATCTACACATTTATTTCAATTTCATACATCTTAAACGAATAGACAAAAAAAAAAAAAAAACTTTTTTCTTTTCCTTATAAGATAGTTTATTTAGATAGATAGACTTTGGAAATAAAAAAGAAACTTTTAAACAAATCGTTTTTTCAGATGCATTTTTCAAAACGCATAACATCTTTTAAAGGAGTCATTTTTGCCCGGATGTCCATAAGCAAACTATTATGGGAATTTCAATGGAAGTATTGTATTCACATTTGATATTTGGAATTCAGCCAAACTTCAGCGAGCCATTCCAACTTCGTTTCTTTACGTAAACAAAGATTTCAAAATTATATATTACAATAACAAGATCCCAAAGTCAAAGATTTAATAAAATTTTGGATATATTCCGCAAAAAACACACAGACACACACACGCACCACGCACACGCACTAATACGAGTTGGAGTAGAAGCCAAAAACGGGTCATTCCATATTCATAAAGTCGTTCTAACTTTTGATGCACCTGTGGGAATTTTACAAACGTATAACAAGTCGATAGGGTCCCCCCCCCCCCATATAAATGATGAAACCACTTTCAGATTTAGCATTGCTGACTGCAATAGTGCCGTCTTTGTATCTTTTTTTTTTCTTTCTCAATGTTAGTTGATCTTAACTGAAGTGCAGTTGAAAGTAATGAAAATTCTTCAGGAATGCCTGTTGAAAAAAATATTATTAACTTACCGCTTGGTCAGATCAGTTCCGCTAGCCCTTGTGGTAGAGTGCTTGCCAGCCTACAGTTGTCACTATTGTTGACTTTAACGAAGGAATCACAAATGCTTTGAAAAATTAGCCAATCGCCAGCACACCAGGCGGTACACGTCGGCTTTAGCACAACACTGTGAGCAGCCTTTATTATTATTATTAAAGGATTTTTCAGTTGATGCGTCTGTTTTTCTAATAGGCACAGGCAAATCGCTAACATACTAAAACTAGGATAACTCACTACCCCCCATGCACACACGCCACCACCACCACCACAGACTCACAAGCAAACCAATCCTTGGTTGCTTTTCTTGTAAATCCTAAAACAAAAACAACACACAGCCATAATCCTAGCTCTTTAAAAAAGTTGCATTTTAAGGAAACAATTTTAATGCACACACGTAGAACAACTTATTTTCTTGCAGCTTCAGTAAGATATTTTACGCTAGAAAAATTCGACTAAGACAACACACGATAATCATGAGTTTATTCAAAATAAGTAGCTATCAAAATCTGCAGATATTCTAAAAAAATACTTATCGATTTCACTTTTTATGAATGCTTTATGCAATCCAGAATTATATAGTCCTTATAATAAGGACTGGCTTAAAGGGGCGAAGCAAGAATGCTTTTCATCTTCCCCGTTATCTATAGAGGACAGTGTAGGGATAAGGTGTTATTGAGCTATTAAAGCTCTGATCATAGCAAGAGGGTAGCAGTAATAGCCGAGCCTCAGTTAGAACATCATTGGCTACAGCATTACCATATTTAAAGGAAAAGCCGTCTCTAAAAACTCGGACGATCCCTAGGCCACTCATTCGTGGGCGAAAGACCGTCCATCTCATCGTTGGTTCCACTCAGTGACGGGCTACCCCATCACCAAGCAGAACCACTCAAATTCCGAAGACAATCATTCACCGACAAAGCCCATCAGCGGGCCGTGCGGAGAACACTTTCTCCGGAGACTCAAATTGCTCCCTTAAGGCAAAAACCTTAAGAGAGCGAACTCAAAACTCTTGAATCTCAACGCCCAAGGGGGTAACAACAACAGCCGAACCTCAGTTAAACTTCATTGGTACAGCATTGCCATCCATTACCCTCCAAGGGTATTAGCCACCGCATCTCCCTCAATCCAGATTTAGTCCTTATAAGGATTGGCTTAAAGGGGCGAAGCAAGAATGCTTTTCATCTTCCCCGTTATCTGTAGAGGACAGTGTAAGGATAATGTGTTATTGAGCTATTAAAGCTCTGATCATGGCAGGAGAGTAACAGCAATAGCCGAGCCTCAGTTAGAACTTCATTGGCTACAGCATTGCCATCCATTACCCTCCCAGGGTTTCATCATCCCATCAAGTTAGCTGACCCAATCCAGATTTATATTAGCTCAATATTAATGTATGACATAACTAAGAAAAACTTTAAGGTATCCTCTATTAAACGTGATGTTTAAGTGGTTTATATAATTTTTCTAGCATATAAGAGCGATTTATCCTAAGATTTTATCATTTGCAACAATTTATTATAAAAATCTTATAACTAAATATATTCACATTTATTTCTTGGGTAATTCAAGAGCATACACAAATTTTGAAAATATGCGATGATACGTGAAATAATAAAAATAGATTTGTCTTTTGACTTTACAAGCAGAATGTTAGGTGGCACTAAATTTCTTCTTGTTCAACCAATTGACGTTTTCTCCTACTTCTGTTCTGCTTTTATTATACATTTCTAAACAGGAATATACTTAAACATAAATCCACTTAAGTTCACATTCAGCTAGAGAAACAATTTGACATCAACGACTCTGCGGCCATGCGACTCTGCAGCTATGGCCGCTGAGTCGCTGATGTCAAGGGAATGTACACGCATGCGTATTTAGCAAGCCGCACATGCGCATACATGTGCCTGCATGGGAAACAAAACACTACTATGTAAACACATAGCGAATCATATCTGAAAATAAAAACGATTTCACCAGAATTATTTTATTAAAATTTGCGATAATAACTTATTAATACATATTCCAAATGAGATGTTTGAAATTTGTAGCTGATAAAAATCAGTTCCTTTTCTTATTCTCAATTTTTTTTTCAATTATGTAATTCAAACTTTTAATTTTTGTTTGATTTTTTTTTCTGTTTAATCAAGAGAAATAACTTGTTTAATTAGTCAAGTGGATGAATTCGTAAATTAATGGAAACCTAACATTTATATGATAAATGAAAATAGCAATATTAAAAATACATATATGATAAACAACAAATGGTTTGTTTTCAAATTTTCGCAAACTAATTCTCCAAGAATTAAAGATTGATGTCAATTAATTTTTTATTCCTTTTGAGTGCATTACTTTTAACGAATACAAATATTCAGGGAGCTGATCATCTAAAAAACGTTTTATAAAATCCTTTCAAAAAAAAAAAGGATTTTTAAGTGCATTTCAGTTGAAAATCATAAAATATTTAGTCTAAGAAAGCATTGCTGGAACTATAATGCAAAAAAAAAAAAAAAAAAAAAATGAAATCGTCTTTTTTCCCAGCCAATCACATTAATTTCCATTAGAAAGACAATTGTTAAGTCTTAATTAACTTGTATTTTTAATTTATAAATTCATCCAATTGACTAATTAAACAAGTTATTTCTCTCGGTGATTAAACAGGAAAAAAATCCAACAAGGATTAATAGTTAGAATTACATAATTGAAAAAAAAAAAAAGAATAAGAAAAGGTACTGGTTTTTATCAGCTACAAATTTCAAAAATGTAATTTGGAATATGTATTAATAAACTATTATAAATTTTAATAAAATAATTCAGGTGAAATCGTTTTTATTTTCAGATATGATTCGTTATGTGTTTACATAGTAGTGTTTTGTTTCCCATGCAGGCAAAGTAACGTACATTTTCCTGAATGCGCATGTGCGGCATGCTAAATACGCATGCGTGTAGATTCTCTTGACATCAGCGACTCTGCGGCCATCAATATAGTTACTTGGAATTTTTTGGAAGCTTTTATTGGAATTTTATTATTTTATTCCTTTTATTATTAAATTGTTTCTTTAGCTGAATGTGAAATTAAGTGGATTTATGTTTAAGTACATTCCTGCTTAGAAATGCATAATAAAAGCAAAACAGAAGTAGGAGAAATTATCAATTGGTTGAACAAGAAGAAATTTAATGCCACCTAACGTAAAGTCAAAAGACAAATATATTTTTATTTTATTATTTCACGTATCATCGCATAATTTCAAAATTTGTGTATCCTCTTGAATTACCCAAGAAATAAATGTGAATATATTTAGTTATAAGATTTTTATAATAAATTGTTGCAAATGATAAAATCTTAGGATTAATCAGCTCTTATATGCTAGAAAAATTACATAAACTACTTAAATATCATGTTTAATAGAGGATACCTTAAAGTTTTTCTTAATTACGTCATACATTAGCATTGGGCTAAGGCAATTGCAGATTGCACTACAGGGATTACAGAATAAGTGCCTGAGGTTAGTTCTACAGCGTGTCCCAAAATTCACGAAAGATATAAATTTAGCGCCATTTGTGCGGTAAAGTGTTGCTAACGAGAAAAAAAGACAGCCTGACGACTGACAGGTTAGGGGTTATTAAAAATGGAGCGCTACACGAAAGAACAACGCATTTTCATTGTTGAGCAATATTTTAAAAATAATGAAGGTTTGGCTGCTACAGTTCGCAATTGTCGTACAAAAGATGGTCGGAATAGTGATTTAACTTCATCGACTGTGAAAAGATTAATTAAAAAATTCAAGGAAACTGGATCAATTACTGATCTTATACAATCTGGCCGTTGTTCAACAGAAAACATCGAAGCAGTTCGTGAGAGTGTTGCTGAGAGTCCAGGAACATCAATTCGGCACCGTGGTCATGAATTGGACATTTCGAGAAGCTCTCTACAGCGTATTCTCACGAAAGATTTGCATCTTTATGCTTACAAAGTTCAATTGACTCAAGAACTGAAGCCTACTGACCACACACAGCGAAGAGAGTTCGTTGAATGGATTATGGAACAACAACAAGTGGATGCTTATTTTTCGAACAAAATCATCTTCAGCGATGAGGTTCATTTTCATCTTGATGTCTTCGTTAATCGACAAAATTGTCGCATTTGGGGTTCAGAAAATCCATGAGTGATTGTTGAGAAACAAATGCATCCACAACGTCTCACTGTTTGGTGCGGATTTTGGGCTGGAGGCATCATCGGTCTATTCTTCTTCGAAAATGAGGCTGGTTAGGCAATAACAGTTAATGGTGCTCGCTATAGCGACATGATAATCCAGTTTTTTGTGCCTAAATTGCAAGATATGGATGTGGATGACATGTGGTTTCAACAAGACGGTGCCACATGCCATACAGCCCGAGAAACAATTCAATTACTGCATGAGTCATTTCCTGGTCGTGTAATTTCCCGTTGTGGTGATCAATCAGAATTGGCCGCCCAGATCATGTGACTTAACGCCGTTGGACTTTTTTCTTTGGGGTTTTTTGAAGTCTACGGTTTATGCCAACAAGCCCACGACCACCCACGCCTTGAAGGAGGAAATTGAGCACTGTATCAACGAAATTCAGCCACATTTATGCAAAACGGTCATGGAAAATTTTGACAAAAGAGTGCGTATGTGCCAGCTAAGCCGTGGAGGCCATTTACCCGATATGCTATCCCATGCATAACCCTATACTGTATACTTTATGAATCAATAAGAAATTACAATTATTAATTAAAAACCTGTGTTTTCTATCAAAATTACTTCTTGCGTGAATTTTGGGACACCCTGTAGATGCCCTTGGTTTATTAGAAACTCCCAGATCCATAGAAAAGTCAACATCTCTTCCCTTCTCCTAGATCTAACTGCGAAGTTCTTTACCAAGACAAGCAACCACCCAAACCAGTTGATCAAGGAAGCTTAAGAATATAATGAAGCGGAAAGGTACAAATACTAATTTCACTGCCCTCACTGGGCGAGCATATAGCTCATAAACACTCCATTCAAAAGGGAATATGAAAAGTAATTTTGCTTCACCCATCTAGCTAGAAATGTTATTCGTCCGTACTTGCGGATTACATAAAACATTTATAGAACTCAAAATCAATAAGTAATATTTTAGAATACCTACAGACTTTGATAACTACCTATTTTGAATAAACTCATGATTATCATGTGTTGTCTTTTTCCAGTAGAATTTTTCCAGCGTAAAAATCTTAGTGGAACAGCAAGAAAATAAGTTGTTCTACGTGTGTGCATTAAAATTGTTTCCTTAAAATGCAACTTTTTTTTTAAAGAGATAGGATTATGGCTGTGTTGGTGTTGTTTTAGCCTGTGTGTTGTTGTTTTAGGCTGTGTGTTGTTGTTGTTTTAGATTTAGCAACCAAAGATATGGAGCAATGGTTTGCTTGTGAGTGTGTGGTGGTGGCGTGTGTGTGCATGGGGGGGAGAGTAAACCGAGTATTAGTAAGTTAGTGAGTTGCCTCTGGCTATGAAAAACAGACGCATCAACTGAAAAATCCTTTAATAATAATAATAATAATAAAGGTTCACAGTTTTGTGCTAAAGCCGACGTGTACCGCCTGGTATGATGGCGATTGGCTAATTTTTCAAAGAATTTGTGATTCAATAAAGAATTTTCATTACTTTCGACTGCACTTCAGTTAAGATCAACTAACATTCAGAAAGAATAAAAAATAATGAATGCACGATAAGAAAATTAAGAAATTTTAACGGTTGTCAGGAGAAGCCACGAATCTCAAGTTAAAGATTGATTAGGTTCGCTAAATTTAAACATTTTACATTTAATAAAAATAATATATTTAATTCGCTCTTTCTAGGCATATTTTACTAGAAAATATAATTCATCACGTGGATTTACGTCTTTTATTCAGATGAAAGCATTTTAAATTATTTCGATGTAGTAGAAGTATCTATTTGGCCTTATGAAGAACAAATTCGCCAAGGACAGCTGGTAAAAAAATGCTATTTTTTTGACAGTTAAAAATATGATTTTTACCATTAAAATATTTTTATCATTTAAGTGAAATTTTAAAATATTTTGTATATAATAAAGTAGAATCAAAAAAAAATGTTTCAGTCCGTGCAAGTTTTCAAAAAGATAAAAAGACAGCACTACTGCAGTCAGCAATGTTAAATTTGAAAGAGGTTTCACAATTTGTACATGGGGGGCGGGAGATAGTTTAAAAATAGATTACATACCAGATGTAATGACGATGAATATATTGGGAAAAGCGATATTCGACTGGGATGCAAAATAACAACCAGGAATTGTCTACGAACACAAAAAGCTGAATGGACTATATATGGAAATTACGATAAAGAATTGAATATTTTATTATCCTTTGATAATTTTATGCATTCGTTCCAACACATTAACGTTCATGTTATAAAATCTCATTCTTTACAGTATTATATTGATTAGATTTAAACTTTTTTATTGTAAATATTTCCATTGTTTTAGAACTATCATGAAGTCTGTTAAAATGATTCAAAGAACTCTGTCGACTTGTTTTACGTTTGTAAAATGTCTATAGGTGTTGTCAAAAGTAAGAACGAGTTTATAAATATGGAATCACCCGTTTTTGTCTTAACTCTGTGTGTGGGTGTATGTGTGTGTGTGTGTGTGTGTGTGTGTGTGTGTGTTTTGCTGAATATCCGAAATTTTATTAAATCCCAGACTTTGGGATTTAATAAAATCTTGTTATTGTAATATATAATTTCGAAATCTTTGTTTATGTAAAGAAACGAATTTGGAATGGCTCGGTGAAGTTTGGCTGAATCCAAATACCAAATGTGAATACAATACTTCCATTGAAATTGCCAGAATAGTTTGCGTACGGACCTCCGAGCAAAAATGACTCTTCTAAAAGATGTTATGCGTTTTGAAAAAAAAGTGATGTTTAAAAGTTTCTTTTTTTATTTCCAAAGTCTATCTATCTATCTAAACAAACTATCTTATAAGGAAATGAAAAAAGTTTTTTTTTTTTGTCTATTCGTTTACGATGTATGAAATTGGAATATATGTGTAGACGAGGAGTTGAATTCAGTAGAATAGCGCTGGTGAAAAGATCAAAAACAACATCATAAAAAGGCAGAACCAGAACGTCTGTGAGATGGTGATTTGGTTCGAGCTCTTAAAAGATAAAGATAGATAGATACATAGATATAGATAGATAGACAGAGAGAGAGAGAGAGAGAGAGAGAGATTATCACTAAATAGATTGCTTTATTATTCTTCTTCTGAATAGCAGAGATTTTCAATATTTCAAAATATTCAGCTATGCTGTTATATGGTTATTTTAGAAACACAAGACAGTAAATTTTAAACTTTGAAATAAAAGATGACTAAGTAATAAAAAAGTAAAGCATTTTATAAGTTGCTTAAAATGTTTCTTGAATAAAATCTAAAAATAAAGGCAGCTTTCTATTTTAATTAAAATCGTTCCCATACCTTTCTATTTAAAAAATAATTTATTGTTTTAAATTTTGTATTTGTTTATATATATATATATATATGGGATATGGGAATTTAAGGAATAGTCCTTTTTAGCACTTCCAGGGTAACAATTAGTAATGCTGAACCAAGGAAGTTAACTGAGGTTCGGCTGTTGCTGTTATCCTGGGTGATGAGTTTTTGAGTTCGCTCTCTTAAGGTTTTCGCCTTAAGGGAGCACTTTGAGTCTCCGGGGAAGGTGTTCTCCGGCACGGCCCGCTGAGGGGTTCTTGCTGGTGAATTATGAATTATTTTCCTCGGAATTTGAGCGGTTCTGCTCAGTGGTCGGGGAGCCCGTCACTGAGTGGAACCAACGCTGAGATATGGAGTCTTTCGCCCACTATGGAGTGGCCTAGAGATCGTCCGATTTTCTGAGATTTTACCCTTTACTTACTAATCAGGGTAACAATTAGCAATGCTGAACCAAGGAAGTAAACTGAGGTTCGGCTGTTGCTGTTATCCTGGGAGTGAGTTTTTGAGTTCGCTCCCTTAAGGTTTTTGCCTTAAGGGAGCACTTTGAGTTTCCGGGGAAGGTGTTCTCCGGCACGGCCCGCTGAGGGGTTCTTGCCGGTGAATTATTTTCCTCGGAATTTGAGCGGTTTTGCTCAGTGGTCGGGGAGCCCGTCACTGAGTGGAACCACCGCTGAGATATGGACGGTCTTTCGCCCACTATGGAGTGGCCTAGAGATCGTCCGATTTTTTGAGATTTTACCCTTTACTTACTAATCAGGGTAACAATTAGCAATTCTGAACCGAGGAAGTAAACTGAGGTTCGGCTGTTGCTGTTATCCTGGGTGTGAGTTTTTGAGTTCGCTCCCTTAGGGTTTTTGCCTTAAGGGAGCACCTTGAGTTTCCGGGGAAGGTGTTCTCCGGCTGGGCCCGCTGAGGGGTTCTTGCCGGTGAATTATTTTCCTCGGAAATTGAGCGGTTCTACTCAGTAGTCGGGGTACTTGGACGGGGCGGCCGACACTGAGTGGAACCAACGCTGAGCGGTTCTGCTTAAACGGGGAGCCCGTCGGGGTGCTAGGACGGGTCGGCCGTCACTAAGTGGAACCAACGCTGAGACATGGACGGTCTTTCGCCCATCATGGAGTGGCCTAGAGATCGTCCGATTTTTTGAGATTTTACCCTTTACTTACTAATCAGGGTAACAAATGGCAATGCTGAACCGAGGAAGTAAACTGAGGTTCGGCTGTTGCTGTTATCCTGGGTGTGAGTTTTTGAGTTCGCTCCCTTAGGGTTTTTGCCTTAAGGGAGCACCTTGAGTCTCCAGGGAAGGTGTTCTCCGGCAGGGCCCGTTGAAGGGTTCTTGTCGGTGAATTATTTTCCTCGGAATTTGAGCGGTTCTACTCAGTAGTCGGGGTGCTAGGACGGGCCGGCCGACACTGAGTGGAACCAAAGCTGAGCGGTTCTGCTTAAACGGGGGAGCCCGTCGGGGTGCTTGGACGGGGCGGCCGTCAATGAGTGGAACCAACGCTGAGACATGGACGGTCTTTCGCCCACTATGGAGTGGCCTAGAGATCGTCCGATTTTTTGAGATTTTACCTTTACTTACTAATCAGGGTAACAAATGGCATTGCTGGAGCCAATGAAGTTTTAACTGAGGCTTGGCTATTGCCGTTACCCACCCACGACTAGAGCTTTATAGCTCAACAACACTTCATCCACACAGAGATTTACTTCATTCAGATGACGGGATAAAGAGTCAAGGACTCAGTCCATCGCCCAGTTCTTTTAAGAACTTTAAGATTATATATATGGTTCGAAATTAAAAAAGTCCTTTTTTAGGATTTCCAGGGTAACAATTAGCAATGCTGAACCAAGGAAGTTAACTGAGGTTCGGCTGTTGCTATTATCCTGGGTGATGAGTGTTCGAGTTTGCTCCCTTAGGGTTTTTGCCTTAAGGGAGCACTTTGAGTCTCCGGGGAAGGTGTTCTCCGGCACGGCCTGCTGAGGGGTTCTTGCCGGTGAATTATTTTCCTCGGAATTTGAGCGGTTCTGCTCAGTGGTCGGGGAGCCCGTCACTGAGTGGAACCAACGCTGAGATATGGACGGTCTTTCGCCCACTATGAAGTGGCTTAGAGATCGTCCGATTTTTTGAGATTTTACCCTTTACTTACTAATCAGGGTAACAATTAGCAATGCTGAACCAAGGAAGTTAACTGAGGTTCGGCTGTTGCTGTTATACTGGGTGATGAGTTTTCGAGTTTGCTCCCTTAGGGTTTTTGCCTTAAGGGAGCACTTTGAGTCTCCGGGGAAGGTGTTCTCCGGCACGGCCTGCTGAGGGGTTCTTGCCGGTGAATTATTTTCCTCGGAATTTGAGCGGTTCTGCTCAGTGGTCGGGGAGCCCGTCACTGAGTGGAACCAACGCTGAGATATGGACGGTCTTTCGCCCACTATGGAGTGGCTTAGAGATCGTCCGATTTTTTGAGATTTTACCCTTTACTTACTAATCAGGGTAACAAATGGTAATGCTGTAGCTAATGAAGTTTAACTGAGGCTCGGCTATTGCTGTTACCCAGCCATGACTAGAGCTTTTTAGCTCAACAACACTCCATCCACACAGATTTTCTTCATTCAAATGACGGGATAAAGAGTCAAGGACTCAGTCCATCGCCCAGTTCTTTTAAGAACTTTAAGAACTATTATATATATATATATATGTATATATATATATATATATATATATATATATATATATATATATATATATATATATATATATATATATTCTCAGAATTTTTCGCAATTCGTACAACGAGACTTCACAGGATCATTTCTGTAGTGTGATTTTTGCAGGCTTTTGGAAATCAAAAATATCTGGAATGTATAGTTAGCCATTCTAATATCTGCATAAAGTTATGTATCTGTGTTGCAAGGTTAACATCGAATACGGACTCCACCGGCGTTCGCGATATTAACTGACCGGCACAGATAGAGTAAACCCCGGACTGGGGCAATAGAAAACACTTGGTGGTGGGAATAGTTATCCCCCCCCCCCATCTGATCATGCCCTCCATCTGCCACGTGCGCTACCCTCGGAATTGAGGTTGACGACAAAATACCGGTAAGGGCGATGGCGAAAGCTATCATAGACTGCGTTGGCGCAGGAAACATTTTCGGATTTACCCCTTACGGGGGAGGAAGATACCTGGTGGTTACCAAAAACATGGAGACCAGAGAAAAGCTACTCCAAGGCTTTGACTGTGGGAAAACGAAAGTATCTCCCTTCATGGTTCGGAGCATACTAAGAACCCTGAAGATACCAAGATTCCCATTAGAATACGCTGAGAACGATGACATCATCCGCAGCATATTCTCGAAGTAGGGCGTTGTAAGGGAAATCCAAGTCCATAATGACGTCGACAATCCTGAGTGGAAGTCAGGGAAGGTAACCATCTCTCTTGAAATGAGGACAGAAGTTCCTAACTTTGTACTCATAGGATCTGCACGGTAATGGTAAATTATCCAGACGTCAAAAAGCAATGCTTTAGATGTGGCGCCTTCAATCATCTTGGGGCAGACTGCCCTCGAATAAAGTGCAGAAATTGCTTCAAAACAGGCCACAACTAGGAAAAATGTGAGGCAGCTTGCCTGAAATGTGGGGTCACTGACCACAAAGTCGACACCTGCCCATCCAGTACCCTTGCAGAGAGGATGGGTGGCACAATCACATCAGCAACAAAACCAAGTAATGAAAAGGTCACAACACAGGAAAAATTTCCGCCTCTTGAGGCCACTCCTGATCATGCTGCCATGTCTAAGACAACGAAAAGGTCCCGTAAGGGAGGGAAACCTACCAGAATTGCAGAAACCAACAATAAGATCCCAACAGAAGAGACTGACAATGCAGAAACCATCATGGTAATTCCCACGGACGAAAGCGGAGCTACCACTGCTAATACAGACATCGCCAACTCAGATAACGTAGAAGAAGCTGAAGTAGAGATGGCGACGAACACCAATACTTCCAAACGGCCATTAAGTCCGCAGGAAGAAGAGCTGACAAATCTCAAAACAGCAAAAGTATCTGAAAACGAGCACCCAGAAGTCCCTTATGCAAAAGCAGGGGAGACTCTAAGACATCTCCTTAGAGGTGTGACGGGGTGGCAGAAAAGTTCAATGAAGCAATAAATAAAGTAGGAGAACCTGAACTCCTCCTCGCAGGGAAATATGGACCCGACATCGTCAGTGCAAAATGGGGTGACCTCTTTGTTGATGACATCAGCAAAATCACCCCTGAGCAAGTAGAGGTAGCCCTGGATATAGACGAGGAGGCAGCTTCGGCGTTCTACATAGCTATCTGCAAACTAGACATGGCCAAGGGAAGTGAGGTGGCCAAAAGAATCATAACAGCCCACCAACAAAAGAAAGGAACAGTGACCACATTGAGGGTTTTTCTGTACTAAATATTCAGTCTTTCTGTACTAAGCCCCCACAGGTGGGGAAGGACCTGAGAACCCCAGCGGCGAAGGCTTACAGCGAGGCGGTGCAGTTCCTTGTAAGCTGCATCACTCGGGCCAGATCCTTCCTCTACCTCTAAGTTTACCTCTCCAGATTTGTTTTGGTTTGTTGTTGTTTTTATGTTACATGTTTCCTTTTTAGGATTTTTCCTTTTTTTTTTTTAAGTGAAAAATCAACGCCCGTTTTAGAAACGCCTCTGGGGAACATACAGCTAAAACAGGTCAACTGAGGCCTCATTTACCTACTCTACCAAAACGCACTCTATCTTTATTTCCTCTCCTACTATCTGCTGACTCTCAGCCTATCTTACTCTACAGGCCAATGATGAAGTTTGTTGAACTCACAAAATATATATATTCCCCGTGTGGTTGCCGGGATAAGAATAGCACCAATGTAGCTAATGCATGTCGTACGAGGCGACTAAAATTGGTACCCTTGGAGGGTAATGGATGGCAATGCTGTAGCCAACGAAGTTCTAACTGAGGCTCTGCTATTGCTGTATATATATATATATATATATACGTGTGTATATATATATATATATATATATATATATATATACACACATTATTATAGAAGGAAGCTAAAGGGTAATAAATCGACCGTGAGATGCGGTGATTAATACCCTTGGAGGGTAATGGATGGCAATGCTGTAGTCAATGAAGTTCTAACTGAGGCTCGGCTATTGCTGTTACCCTCCTGCCATGATCAGAGCTTTAATAGCTCAATAACACCTTATCCCTAAACTGTCCTCTACAGATAACGGGGAAGATGAAAAGCATTCTTACTTCTCCCCTTTAAGACAGTCCTTATAAGGACTCTTATATATTATAAGTTTGCGATGATTAAATACTCTTGGAGACTAATGGATGGCAATGCTTCTAATTGAGGCTCGGCTATTGCTGTTACCCTTTTGCCATGATCAGAGCTTTAATAGCTCAATAATACGTTAACCCTACACTGTCCTCTACAGATAACGGGGAAGATGAAAAGCATTCTTGCTTCGCCCCTTTTCTTATAAGCATTATAAGTTGGGAAAATTTGAGTTTGGTTCGTTTTGGAATTGTGGTGCGTTTATTATATGACGTATCTTGAAGATCATGCAATTTTTGAATCAGTGCCCTTACCAAAACAGTTCAGAATCCTGCGGCAGTGCTGGTAAGACTACAACTGCACGGTAAGCGTTTTTTTTTTTTTTCACATTGACAGATATGGAACAGCAGCCAAACGAGACAACGTTTGAAGAAGTATATCGGGAATTTATCAGACTGAGCGAGCTCCTCAACAAAAATTGGCCAGAAAGGTGAATCTTTATGATACGTTTCCCCTGGTAAGTGTCACAGATGTTGATGCGGAGATTATGGAAGATCAATAAGAATCGGCAAACCCCGCTACTTCTGATTTTCAAGAAGTCCGCGTACGCAAAAAGCGGAGAACAACAGATGAACCTCTCAAAGACAACATAAAGGAACAACACGATCAAGTTTCGGACTCCACTGCTTCTCCCAGAGAAAAGGTGCCTCCCTCTGAAGGGTTTGACAAGACTTCAGCTTGTCAAACCCTTCAGCAACCTCAACCAAAAGATTTCTCCGTGAAACACAGGTCATCCTCACAGCACTCATTGACGAGTAGAAACAAACTTATTCTAGCCTCTTTGCAGATCATTGCATGGAATGCGAATGGCCTAAGAAACAAAATCCTTAAGCTGCAAGAATTAACTAACAGATATCAAGCGGATGTTATTTTAATCAGCGAATCTCACCTAAGACCCTCAGATAACACTAAAATAAGGGGTTACTGCCTATCCAGAAATGATAGACTGGTTTACAGAGGTGGTGGCACTGCCATCTTCATTAAGAACTACATCAAGCACAACTCTGCGAATAACCCTCCAACCACTAATCTTGAGATCACAGGTGTGGAGGTGTTCACCAGCTCGACAGACTGAAAATCGACTCTGCTTACAACCCACCCCTAAAAACTCATTACACTCTGACCTAAACGCCATCTTATGCGTCAGAGAACCCACCATTATAGGCGGGGATCTGAACTCCAAGCACCCTGCATGGAATTGCAGATCCACCAACAAGAACGGTTGTATCCTTTCCAACTTCATAGGATCACACAATGCTGTTGTGGCAGGCCCCACTGAACCAACTCATCTTAGTACGTTTGGAACTGCGGATATCCTGGATATAGCTGTCCCGCGGGACATTAATTTTCAGTACACCCTAAGATCATTAAATTAGTTGTCATCTGATAACAACCTAATACTACTTCAGATAGGAAGACAAGAATATCTGTCTCCTCCCCCTCACTCTTATATATCGTGGGAAAGATTGTCGGAAGTGCTCAGGGATAGCATTGGCCCCGTTCCTCACATTCATACAAAAACGACATAGAATCTGCAGTTACAAGCTTCTCCCAACTAATTAACTCTGCCATAACGGTAGCCACACTCTACAATTCTTTCTACAAGCCTGGTCGTCTGCCTGAAGACATTATGAAATTGATCGGGGAGAAAAACAGAGCCAGAAAAAGATTTCGTAACACTCGTGCACCACAAGATAAAACAAATCTAAATAGACTTACTGGGGCTGTGAGAGATGCACTCAAGGCACACAGAGACCATCTATGGGAAAAAAAGTTAGCCTCTATCTCATCTACTGATTACTCTGTCTGGGAATTACTAAGAAACATCAAAAACAAAGGCAAATCTCTTCCCTTCAATAATCTTCGACCAGAGCCTTGTACACACTGATGCAGACAAGGCGGAGGCCATGGCAAGAAATTTGGAAGAGCAGTGCAAACCTGCATATGGAATCTAGACTTCAACCACACATATATAAAATTCACACACAGGTCAGACACGTATTAAATCTCCAAGATACCAGTGCTGACCATATTGCACCCACATCACCTGTTGAATTACATAATATTATTAAAAAACTAAAGAACAATAAAGCTCCTGGACCAGACGACATCTCCAATAGGGTGATTAAGGTGTTGCTTCGAAAAGCTGTAGTGCACTTGACCAAGTGCACTAATCTCCAATCTGGGTAAGGTTGCGGAAAAGGTCATCCTCTCACGACCCCAAACCTCAGTAAGTGACCTAAACATCCTCCCTAAAGAACAGTTTGGTTTTCGGCAACACCATAGTACTATCCAGCAAATCCACAGAATTATGGAATATATCACCACCAGCTATAACTGGGGCCAGTGCACAGGAGCTGTTTTCCTAGACATATCCAAAGCATTTGACAAAATCTGGCATATTGGACTCCGACACAAACTTATCCAAGCCGGTACCTCACTAAAAATGGTTCATCTAATCCATTCATATCTTCCGAATTAGATTAATACAAGTCAAAATCAACGGTTCTACCGCAGGGATCCCTACTAGCTCCATTGCTGTTTTCTATATACATGTCGGACATCCCACACGATTTGATGTCTTCCATCTTGGCCCCGTATGCGGATGATACAGCAATACTAACCAGATCTCTCCGACCACACTTCGTTACCAGAATACTTCAAGAAAATCTTCTAAAGCTGGAGGGTTGGTTCTCCAAATGGAGATTGGAAGTCAACCCCCCAAAAAAGCTCAACCGTTATTTTCTCGAAAAGGCTAAAATCTCCTGCAGGAGATGTATTACTATTCAATACTAAAATTCCCTGGCAGACAGAAACAAATTACCTGGGTGTAATTCTCGATAAAAAGCTATCTTTCAACCAACACATCAAGTCTACATGCGCACAGGCATCTAAAGCAATTGCTCAGATCTATCCTCTAATTAATAGGAATAGCAAGTCATCATCAAAATCAAATTACAACTATACCAGATGACGATTCGTCCTATCATCACCTACGCCTCTCCAGCCTGGAGCCACACCTCTAATATAACATTATCAAAATACAACGAGTACAGAAGTGCTTGAGAATGATTCTGAACGGCACGTGGTATGTTAGAAACAATCAACTTCATAGAGATACAAATATTCCCTATATTTTCTCTTTCCTACAATCCTTAGCATCTACGTTCTTCCTAAATACATCCCGACGATTTGGTTCAGCAAGCTGCAGGACACGAGGCAACGGACATTTTCAAACATAGAAGACCAAAAGCTATTTTAACCTCCTGTAGCGATGCATAATCTCCATGCCCAATCAGGGCGAGCAAACTGCTCATAAATTTTACCCACACTGTAACCGCAACAGATAGCGGGGAATATGAAAAGCATCTTGCTTCATCCCTAAAGTCATAAATGTCAATTGTCAATTATAAGTTGGATTTATAATATAACATAATATTATAATTAAACTTCGGTCACTATGGAGCGGTCTAGGATCGTCTTAGACCGCTCCTAGATCCATCCATCTGTTCATTGCACATCATCAGATGACGTATGGTCACTCAGATGCTCGGTGATGTGTCACAGTCCTGGCCAGATGGCTTTGTTCTATGCTTTTCAGGAGGTTTCAATTATCTGAAAGTCAGACACTCCATCCATCCATCCATCTCATTGATGGTATATCTCTCCCTCTTTTTTCAGGACATTTTACCTTCTGTAAAGATAAGATAAATAATATATTTAAATACAAACAATAATTCTGTATTTATATATAATAAAATACGATACATAACAACTGTATTTTTTGCATTTATTTATTTAACTACGTATGAATTAAGTTTCGCAATGAAATTATGACTGGAACTGCAATGGATGACACTCAGATATTTGTTAGCATCCATCATTCTCCATACAACATGCGGAGAGGTTGCCAAGTGGAATGAAGTGTGAGAAATCGGGTTCAGGGGATTATATCACTTAAAATCCTGGAAGAGAAAGAATAGTAGCTAATTTCCTAAAGAAACTTGTCTGAAATGCGGGGAAAAGTTAACCACACAATTTAAGTTCCATTTTAGGCACGTTCAGAAGAGTCTCAAAGCAACATCTCAGTAGTTTCTTTACATAAAACACTCAAGAATGGATGAACCAATTCTGTTTAAAGTAAATATTTAAGGCTTTGAGACAAATTGTCAAGAAAGTTTTAATATTTTTTTAAACGACCACTTTAAATGAAGTCTAAATTAATAAAATGCATTTTTCATTTTCCAGCTACAAAATTTGAACTTCATTTCGTGAGAGACTCAATGAGAGTGATTATTCTTGCCCCAGTTTATCTTCTTTTCTCGTTCTTTGTTTATTCAGTAGCAATCATTAAATAAATAAATAATACCCATCAGGCATTTCATTTTCCAAATGTAGTAAGCGAAAATGTTTTTGTTGTAAATTTTGCAAATAGGTGCGCATCTGCTTTTCACCCTTAGCCTCAAACCTTACGCCGATTGTTGTTCATGATTACTGACAATTTGAATGACTTTGGAACAAGAAAAAGTGAGTGGAAGAGAAAGGAAGAAAACTTCCTCCATCTCGTGATCCTAAACACAAACTGTTATTATTGTATGAATTATTGCGAGTTTTATGGTCGATTTTTTTCTTTCGAATTTGACTTCACATAATAGCAATACGAAAAATCTTCCATTTTTCAATACATAAAGAAAATATTCTCGATCGCAAATCGAACGATCATCACAACTATTGCTGCACACATTAGGATATCTTGTACAAAATAGAAATACGTATTCGGTTTCTTCTCTTTCGCAAATGGCGAACGTTTTTTCCTTTGACTAGTTATATCCATGCTAACGAAAGCTGATAATTAGTTGTCACACAAATATTTATTCATATCAACCATACACTCAGCTAAAATCTCCCATTTCAACAAATTTGACAATTTTGTTTCCTTTGCTTTCGTACGTAATTGATTAGATTTTCAAAACGAATTCTTATCAATCACAACCGCAGGTTTTACTACATAAAAAAAAAAAAAAACATTTGGCTAGACTGGTGAAGCAAGAGTGCTTTTCATATTCCACGTTATTTGCAGAAGAAAATGTATGAATGGGATATTATTGGGCTATAAGCTCTGATCATGGCAGGAGGATAACAGCAATAGCCGAGCCTCAGTTAAAACTTCATTGGCTACAGCAGTGCCATCCATTTCCATCGCTGGGTACCCATTTTAGTCGCCTCATACGACATGCATGGGCTACAGTAGGGTTATTCTTATCCCAGCCACCACGCGTGGTTTTACTATTTACTACATACAACCATCAATATTGTTATAAGTATTAATAGGATTAAAATAAAAATTGATATATTCTATTCCTCCTCTTTTTTAGCCTGTATTTTCTTAGAATTTTTTCCCTAATTTATAAGGCATATCATATAATAATTAGTATTTAATATTATAGTTTAAAGAAAAACATTTATGAAGACAGATAACAGTAAATTAAGGTTAATGTGTGCATTCGAGTGAGAACGTCATCATCACCAAAGATTTAGGACTACAGTGCACTGTTCCGACCTCAGAATTCATCATTGAATCTTTTAAGGGGACGCTTAGTTTTCTTTTTCCCAATGGCTTGTACTTTAAGGCTTGTTTTGGTAATCTTTCTGTTTTCATTCTTTGAACGTGTTCCATCCATTTATGTTTATATTTCTTAATTTTTTCTATTACTGGTTCTTGGTTTAATTCTTTCATCATTTCTTCGCTTCTTTTGTGATCAAATAGGGTATACTTTGCAGTTTTTCTCATAAACTTCATTTCTGCTGTTGTTAATCTTTGTTTGTCTTTTTGTTTCATTATTCAGATTTCGCTTCCATACATTAAGGCTGGTAGGGCTAATGTATTGTATACTTTTAGTCTGCTTTGTTTTTGTACTAGCTTAGGTTTAAATATAGAGTTAATTACTCCTGTTATTTTTAAATATTTTGCAATTTTAGGTTTATATCTTTATCATTTTCATATGTAATCATACAACATATATGTACTTAAATGAATTCACCCGTTCTAAAGTCTTACGTGTTACTATTTTAGTTCTTGCTGGATCTTGTCCTTTAAAGGGCCATCGATTTTGATTTTTCTGTTGATATTACCATTCCATATTTTTTTTCTATCCTATTTAAATTTAAAACATCTTTCTGTGAGTTATCTTCAGAATTTGTAATTTTTATTTGATCATCAGCAAAAAAGGAGAGTGTGTTTACAGTAGAAGAAAGCTTAATACCTTGATAGAAATTTTTAATGCATTTTATTATTAATTCATTTGGATAAATATTAAAAAGAGTTGCTGAAAGGGGGACATCCCTGTCGAACTCCTTGGTTCATCTCTCTCGGATATGATAGTTCATAATTTAATCATAGTTTGTAAACGTAGTGTAGAATGCCCACCAGCAATGAATTCTGGAATTCCAGTGTAATGTAATAAAATTAAAATAATAATAATAATAACAGGATTTAGAATGTACTGTATATGTTTATTTTGCAGAAGTGGAAAGCCAAGTAAACAGTATCAACAACATCAATATCGAATCCTGTACTATTTTCCATTGTTGAAAGATACGAATATCAACAATTGAACTCACCACGAGGCAACCATATTGTTGTGGTTAGCGCGTGAATTTTCATTGTTATAAAGAACATTAATGTTTTAGTTTATACTGTTTCAGTTGCTTTGCTGGCGACATTCCAGCTTGTCGCAGACTGGCCCCTTCTTTCTAGCCAAGTTCGGCCAAATGATGTCCAAATTATTATGACTAATCGTTCGTGAGTTCAATAGATAGGCAAATTGACCAGTTAATCAATCGACAGTCCTTTGATTACAGATTGAACTGTTTTAACTATTTCTATTGGCTGATAATGGAAGCACGTTCACAGAATCCCTTCGTTGCTTACGAAAATGAGTATGAAAATGTGGAGAACATAACTTTCCTCGATTTGAAAAGGAGTTTATTAAGTGATGATGACGAAATTGCTAAGATATCGGTATTCTCAAGATTGAGAAGAATTCTGAATTATGAGGGAACGCTTACCGATAGCGAAGATATATTTAATGAGCTTTTGTCACTATTTTACGACTGGAAAAAGGATACAAACACCAATAGAGGGAGCGGTTACAGTCTCGAGCAACTGGTGGTGTATAGCCTGGCAAAGTTGTGTTTCTGGTGTTGGGTTCAGAACAGCTATATTGTGGCGCAGGTCCTCCAGTGTATTCACGACTGTGACGGCCATTTTTCGGGTCTTTTTCTCCACGCTATTGACCATTCGGAGCACCTCATGGCTCTCTGGAGATGGGCCCCGAATTCTACAGAATTTAAAGAGTGCGCCATAGTTTTGTATTTCGTCCATCATGCCACGCGAGCTAAGATGTTATTCAATGGACTCCGTTATGTGAACTTGGATCTTCTGTATCCAATGAGAGTACCACCAGCTCTACTAGCAGCAGTGTATGCAAAACCGAAGCTTTTGATTATGTTACTCCGCTACGGGGCGCTGTTGCAGCCTAGACCAAACGTGAAAAACGAGTATGATATTGGAGGAGACTGGGATGTCCCACTGATGCTTAGACATCTGCTACGAATCCTCTGGACTTGTGTCGGAAGCGATATTGAAAACGCCGAGAAATCTACCGCTCTTATGAGCCGGACAATGCAAAATGTGTGCAAGTGTTTGAGGATCCTACTTCGGGCCATTCCTCAAATCACGAAAGGGGCTCTGGACTTCCCTCTTCTGACGTTCGAAAAGGGATTGCTGCTACTGATAGTCGACAGTTTATTCTTAAGCTGAGCGAGAAAGGAGTGGTCTCTGCTATCACAAATCGCTATCTGGAACCTTCTCATTTGCAGCACTTATGTCGATGTACCATTCGGAATTCTTTGAATGATAACTGGCAATTACCAGATGGGATCTTCCAGCTTCCTCTTCCCAGACTTATATTGCGATATTGCGATATCTCAATCTTTCCGAAGACTGAAACCTAGAATTTTTGCTTGGCCGTGAAACAGACTTCTGTAAATAAATTTTTGAGAAAACAAATTGGTGCACACTAACATCTTAATAGTTTTAATGTTGTTAAAATTATGGTTTAATAAAATATTAGTACTAATCAAGTTCTAGAAAAATATTGGTGTACACTGTATTTTTTATATTATTTCGGAAAATTTAAAACTTTTTCAGAATAGTTTAAAAAATAAAAATTATGTTTATTGAATATATAATATAATATAATATAATATAATATAATATAATATAATATAATATAATATAATATAATATAATATAATATAATATAATAATGTTAGAAGCAAAATGAAAAACACTAAAGTACCGAGTGAGGTGTGTTGGTGTCTAACGAAAATGACATTGATTGTTATTTGGTATGTTGACTACCATAAAACAACAAGCTTCCTTGGAGCACATGCAATTCAAAATAGAAAAGAAAAGTAAACGAGATCGTAACTGTAGTAGTACTAACGACTTAACTATTTATGTTCAGTATGAGAGGGGATATGAAAGGGTTGGTGAAAGAAGCGAGAGTGAATAGTGTGAAAGTGAAAATTGTAAGTATATTACCCTGAGGCGGATTAAGCCGGATGGGATCCCTGGAGGTAAAATTTACGGGGCTCTTAAATTTCTGCATTTAGAAAAATTGACAACATTTCCTCTTGCAGCCTAGTTGAGTTTCGCTAGTGACGAAGAAATGCATCCCCAAATGGAAAAGACGTCCGCCAAAAGAGTAATCATAATGGGAGCTTTAATTATCCAAATATTAATTGGGTAACAGTAGAAACTCATGAGAAGAATGAAGATGCATTGATTGGAAGTTGCGGGGCAACTTCCTCAAGCATCATATGAAAGAAGGAACTCGAGGTCAAAGAGTGTTCGATTGGATTAGAGTGTCAGAGGACGTTTCGGTTAAAGTAATTATTCTGTCTCCGATTGGCGACAGTGATCATGCGGTACTCACCTATATGTGCCATGGTATCGGTTGTTGGATGGGAAGAATATCGACAGTGCTTGGGAAGTGTTTAAAAATACTTAAATGATGCAATATCAGAATGTTTCCCCAGAGTTCAAAGAATAAATAGGGTAGGAGTCAAATGGATGTGTAATCTTATTAAGCGAGAGATTAATAAGAAAAGGATGATGGGGTAGGAATATCGTGTGCATGAGGATGATGTCCGTTATGAAAATTATAAGCAGCGAGTTAGAATAGTCACAACTGTTGTACGGGAAGCTAAACCATCCAAAAGAATTCTATCGTTATTTTGCAAGTAAAAGAAAGAACGAACAGAAAAGTAACTATGCTGAATGAAAATGGTGTGCGGTGACAGATGCAGAAGAGATCGATCAAGTAATGTAGCCATTTTTGCTAAAAGCTATCAATTTGTTATGTGCATCATTAAAGTCACCTACCTCTTCAATGGATGAAAAAAACTCAGGTTTGTGAGGAGGAGATACTAGTTGTTGTACCAACTGAAGACGGATTTGAAAATAGGGATTGTTGGGATATCAGCACCGATGCTAAATGAATAGCCAGTTCAGCTGAACTGGCTATTCTTCTGACCAGGCTATATAATTTGAATCTTAGAACAGGAAAGAATGTATGGTAATTCCATTGCCAAAGGGTGGCGCAAAGACTGATGTATTCCCACTATTCACCGATTAGTATCTCTGGATTGGAGTTGACTATTTTCAAAAGTTGGTCATGGATTGCGTTCAGAAATGGGTTGACAGTGAATCTCTACTTTGCAATGAGCATTTACATTTAATTAAATTAATTAATGTGTTTACTATGGGAAGGTCATGCTTTAGCAACTTGCTCACATTCTATAAGAATGTTACCATTGAACTAGACAAGGGGAATGGATACACTGCAAGAACTGAATTTTCTAAAGAAGATTATACTTTACTTTCATGCCGTTGAAGTTGACTAGATAGCTCTTCACCCCCCCCCCCCCATTGAAGAATGCTATAACACTATTTGTTTAGTCAAAAACAATTTTTTTACGTGTATACATTCAACATTTTCTTACACTACTTTTTTTTTTCTATTGACATACGTATTCAATTTTTAAGTGCTTCGCAAAGAAATCCTTCCTAGCAAATATAGTTAAGCTAATCACTTACTTATATTCGCTCTATTAACTGTCGTGATAACATAAACAATACTCTCAACTTTTGGATAAAAAAAAAATGGAAAAAAAATATATAAGAAACTGGCGACAAAGTGATAGACAGATAGACAAAACCGAATTGAATCATGCTGTATGTTTTAAATTTTTATCCACCTTTTTTCTATTCATCACAGATTATTATTCCTCATGGCTTCGAGTGGTTATTTTCTATTAAAGCATTTTATCCAAATTTTCTAAAAGAGAAAAGCAGTGGCTTCATTTCAAGTTTGTAATAGATCATAATAAATAAAGAAAAAATAAAAGATAGGCCATCGCTTCACTCTTTATTCGTAGAGAATCTTGAAATACATTCAACACTAAATAAGAGATAAAGGACAAGAAATGTCATTCGTCTAGAGTCTAGACAGTACTTGACAATCGAGTACGATTGGAAATATTACAGTATCAAAACCTCCTTAATAAGATTTGTACAAAAACGAATAGCGAACACAACTTATTGCAGGAGCAAACTCGAAAGAGTCGCATATTGAAGTATCTGCAATTAAATTAGATCTTTGCTTGTAATCTATGGAATGGAAATATCTTATTATTTGCTTTCTTTGCCAGTTGTCTCGTGCTGTTCCGCCTACGGCATACATTTCCACTATTTCTACCAGTATCAAACGATGGCATTGATTGCTATGTAGCGATGCATTCAAAGAACAGAAAACCCACTCAATACATTATCCCATGTGCTTACGTCATTGTACAGAGTGAACACAAGTAAAATAATACTTGGGACTGACAGCGCCCTCTATTAGCAACAAATTTTCTTTCGCCGTATAAATACAATATAAATATTGTCACCGAAGACTGTGACAATATTTATCTTTCCCTTTAATGTTATTTTATCTACACAAAGTTCTTTTAAACACATTCTACTGGTCGATGGGAAATCCGCTTAGGAAGCGTACAAAGTAAACTTTTGTGTCGAAGTAGAAGATGCAATAAGCTGAAGTCCGTATTTGATTAACTTATAATTTTCTCGGCAGTGGGAGAGCTCAAATTCTAATGGTTTCAGTGCTTTGTTCTATTGAAATGATTACAATATTAAAATTGAAATTATCTACGACATACTGCTGAGAAAATGTTCTTCTTCTTCTTTGTGTGTTCAATATTTATTCGACGGATTTCATAATCCTTTTGTAGACTTGCATGACCTCCGTTACAAATGTCAGCGTTGCTTTGTAACTGAATGGTCTTTTCTAGTCGGTAATCTGCCGCTACATACCCCCTTTGTATGGTACACAAAAGGCAGATTAATCTATGTATATGGATGGGGCGGGCGCTTCTACTGTGGGATTATTTGCACGTGTGTTTGTCACCGAGTACACGGTTGTATTGTACGGTCTTGTCCCGTTCACAACTGTCCCTATGGGAAGATTATTTCATTACCATCTCATGCCACTTGCGCACCTTACCATACAAAGAACGTGTTTATTAATACGTTTAATAATATAAGAATGTTAATCCATCTCAAATTTTCACTTATTGTGTTGATAACCGTCAAATCCATTGGTTATTGTTGCATGAAGGTTAATATGCACAACATAACTGGGCGGGTTTATTCAGTTTAATATAGGATGAGCAATTATTTAATGAATTGTAGCAGTGGTTAAGTTCGATAGCGAATACCTCGAAGAACTGTAAGAGAAAAAAAAAATAATAATCACAAATAAAATCCTACCTTGACTGAAATTATTTGTAATAATACCAATGAAATGGATAATGCACCGAGATTTAAATAATAATAATAATAATAATGAGATACTGAGGACAAAATTGACGTGAATAAGACATGGCAATGGCTACAATACGGATACATTAAAAAAGAAACAGAAGAATTTATTCTAGCAGCTCAAGAACAGGCATTACAAACTAATGAAATCAAAGCAAAAATTTTGAACATCAATAATAACAGCAAATGTAGATTATGCGATCAGAAAGATGAGACTGTAGAACATCTAATCAGTGCCTGCAGCAAGATAGCTCAAGCTGACTATAAATACCGTAATGATCAAGTGGCCAAAATAGTTCATTGGCATGTATGCAAAAAATATGGCTTTCCTACATCTGATAACTGGTGGCAGCATAAAATAGAGACTGTGTTGGAAAACGAAACAGCAAAAAGTCTCTGGGACTTTAGAATACAAACTGATCGGCATTTGGAACACAACAGACCTGACATCACGATTATCGAACATCGACAGGCTTGGATTATCGATATCGCAGTACCCAGTGATAACAATAAAGAACGGGAAAAAATGACTAAATATCGAGATCTGGCAATCGAAGTTGGCCGACTGTGGCTTAAACACACCAAAGTCATCCCAATAGTCATCGGTGCAACTTCAAAGAAGCTGTCCAACTGTTTACAGCAATTAAAAATCAATGAAGTGACCCCCATATGACCTACAAAAAACAGCATTACTTGGAACAGTCCATATTTTACGACTCTACCTGACGAACTATTCTTAGATTCTTGGGTAGAATCTGAATTGTTCTGTATCACCAGTCAAATTTTTGTTTATATATCTTGTTTGACTGTGTATCAATTATGCGAATAAAATAATGATAATAATAAACTATAAAAGCAATGACTGCTACAGAAAGATGCTAACTTTTCCCTAATTTTTCCTATAGAATGTTACAAATAATTGGTGGCTTACACCATTTATTTAATAGCCGTTCTTCGCTTAACACGTATCTTCACTATTCTACAAAACCTGATAAATAATTCTGTTTGCATCGGTGTGGACATGTTTTTCCTCTGTATTTTCCATATCTGATATTTTAACATGTTGGCGAAGAAAATTCACTATTTTTTTTTCTCAACCCAGGAGAAGAAATCGAAGTTTTCCTGAGTACTCCAGGTAGCTACCGCTAGATGCTCTGCACTGGTGGACAATAATAAAAAAAAAGGTGTGCGTCACGCTTTCGATGCCTTGGCATGCTGTCTCAGCAGAGGTCATACGGTCTAGGGTAGGGGTCGGGAACCTTTTTGAACCAAAGAGCCATTCTACCAAAAAAATTAACTAAAACAAAAGTTTGGGAGCTGCAACTTCGATTCGATTTTTCCTGGTGACTCAAAGTTGCAGTTAGTTCAAACTTAGGTAAATTTGTTTTTAATTCAGTACTTCCAGATATCAAATACCACTTTTATATTTGCATATAAATTTTTTATATGTTCAATAAATAAAACAACATTAAGTGTGATTAAGTCTTTAATCGCAAAACATGTTTAAGTAAGTATAATATTGCAAACAAAAGTCAGAATTTGTATTGCAAAAAGAATTAGTCCCAACAAAAATACAAATTATGTATTTTAATAGATATTTGATTGTTTTAATTTAAAATTCACTAATGAGACTTTTGATTTTGCATCTTCTCAGCCAATTTACTTAAATCTGGATTGTATGTCGCGCACTTTAATAATATTTATAAAGCTTCCAAACTTTCATCAGTCAAAGTATAGGAATAAAAATTTTTATTCCTATACTTATTTTTAATGTAATTCATTCAAAAGAAAAATTGTTCGCAATTGTACGTTGAACCGAAAGAGTCAAAACCCTAAAAGCAAGTCGCCTGGCATTTGAATAATTAGTTGGGAAAAAATTCAAACATTTAAATATAATTTCCTGTGGTGTTTCTTCCATAGTTTCCTAATTTTCTTCAATTTGTGCTATCATTTCCTGAAGTTTTTGTACCCAGATGCTTTTATTCTAAATTTCCAGGAGCTCCATTTGTAGTTCTGCAATTGATATTGAGGAAAATCTATAATCTATAATTTTTTAGATTTTCAAAATATATAAATTTTTCTTCAGTCACATCGAAAAACATGCTTAGTTTCTGTTCGAAGGTAAGGACTTTCTGTAGTAATTGCAAGGCCGTGTTTCTCTTCCCTTGCAACTTCAAATTTAGCTTATTAAAATGTTCTGTCATATCAAGCAAAAAACAAACATTTTGTATTCATTCGGGATTACTGAGAAGTTTCGCATGATTTACGTTAGAATTTTTAGTGGTTAAGAAAACTATTATAAGCACTATAAAAAAACGTTTTAATGCTTTTCCTCTTGATAACCATCTTACAGATGTAAATGTCACTAAATCTTTATGTTGACTAGCTAGTTCCTCTAAAAATATATCAAAAAGTCCGTGATTCGACCCCTGAAATCGGGGTCGAATTTACATATAGAAGGCGCGCCATCGGTCGCAATGCATACTATATTATTAATATAAAAAATGTATAAAAAAATCAGCTAACGCCTTTTTATTCCCGTATATACAGGGAGTCGGCGAGGCTGTTTTTAGCCCTATCTAACTTTAATATTTATATTTTTATTCTGTAAACTTGTTAGGAGGTTTTCTGAAATATCTTGGCCTGTAGTGTTAATTTTCAATGTTAACTTTAAGTGTTAGCAGATCAAGACGTTCTTCTCGAATACCGGAAGATGTGATATATTTAACCATCACGCAGCATTGTGTCATATCGGAAATATCATTTGACTCATCAACCGCAATATAAAAAGGGCAGAATTAATATCCATAATTTGCATATTTGAAACGTCTGCAGAAATTGATACAATCCGTGCAATTTTTCAGAAATTCATTATCGTTAACAATAAATAAATTAACTAACAGAATATTTATGTTGACAGTTAAAATCCGTATGTATCTAAAAACAGTGATGTTTGAGAGGACAGCTGATCAATTAGTTCAAAATTTCGCCGTGGCGCTAGTTACCTTAGGCAGGGCAGTATTTCAAATGTAATGTAGTTGTTAGTTGCTCGTGTCATAAAATTTCATGCGTATCAACGTCACATGCGTAGTATCTAGCGCCACGAACAGGCCGTATCACAACACAATATTTAGTTGTTTGTATTAATTATGTATCTTTTAATTCAATATAAAAGAGCCACACTGTTCAGCCAAGAGCCGCATGCAGCTCCGGAGCCGTCGATTCCCGACCCCTGGTCTAGGGTGTGCGCACCATACACTAGATGAGCTAGCGAATAAAGAAATAAGTGTCCTATTGTACATAATTTTCTTTAAGACCGAATCCACCTAGATATCGGAAGACCGATATCTAGGTGGATTAATAAAAGTAGGAGGTGTCCTATAGATTTCAGAAACATAAGGTGAGGTAACATTGGAGTCTTGACAGATTTGGAGGATAATTGCCGATATAATGTTAGTAATGATAATTACCAATTTCATGTAGTAATATCATAATTCCTATACACACCCTCCTCGAGGGTACATGGCGAGAATTTGATTATGATGTGGTGATAGTGTCGTGATGTTCTATTTTCATGTTATGTTCTAAATCCGCCATCTTGGTTCAAGTCACTCTTTATCAATATAACAACTAATTGCAAATTGATCACTGATCCAAAAGTAGAGAAATTTTTAATTATACTGCGCCACCCTATTTTTAGATTAGTCTATATAAAATAGTAGGATCAATTCTTAATTAAGTTAGCAGTCTTCTCATTTAGGCCGAATTATTTACTGTTCTACTTGGGGCACCCGCAAGATTCGAATATTTATGAACGGTGCAATAAAAAGGAATTCAGGCAAACACAATATTCAGATTAACAAAATAAAACATTTAATATATGATATATATATAACAAATACAAGAATTCTGCTTTAAAATGAAACAATACAATCAACTTAATACATCTTGCTAAGTCACTCATGCCAATTCAATGTTCTAAACTTTCACATACAATTCACAGTTTTAAAATCACAAGCTTTCTTAACTCAAGTTAATAAAACGAAACTTCTTATTTAATCAGTCTCCACACATCTATCAGCTGTACTTAATGTTTAAATTCACAAGAAGCACTAATCAAGGTAGACATTATTCCAAGCAATCTTATTCCGGACTTTGAACTTCGAAGACATGTTAATGTTAGAACAAACAAACATGTATGACTACTCTTACCAGATACAATCTTCAATACATCAATTAATTGTGAGAACACTTATGAATTAACTTATTTACGTTAGCGGAACACATTCATAAAAATTCTCCAACGATTTAACTGAACTACTGTTAATCGCGCTTCACTACTCAAAAAAAAAAGCACATCAATAAAGCATTGATAATTCTCCTTGTTTACTTTTCTCAAACTAGTTAATTTCAATATAATTCTTCTCAGGGCAATATAGAATTAAGACGTAATCCTAGACTAACTGGAACTAATCAGAATTTTTGATTGAATGTCCAGTTCTTTATTTATCCGGTTACGGCATTAAGTTTCCTTTACAACACAACTGACTTCACTTGCAGCTAAGTATATGGTTCACTATGTTTTGGCTCACTTCTAAACACTATTCTCATGAATTTCTGCCCTATAGAACTTATAATTTTCTTCCACTTCCTTTGCTTGTATCCTACCTTCCTTTCCGCTCCTCAAAAACTTCCTCCCTTCTCTCTAATTAAAAATCTTCTATTTATTTTTCTTCTCCTTTCAGTCCGAAGGTCACGCTCTCTTCGACTCGTGCTTGTTTATTTCATGCGTCTCCATGACAACAAATGAACGCAAACATTTCGCTAATGTAATACAATGCTCTACTACTACATGAGTGATTACATAACGTTAAATTTTCACAAATAAGAATAAAACAGAATATTTGAGCTATTTAATCAGCTTTTTCATTACGTATAGAATTAATTATAATAATACCTTTCGTTACATCTTATATATTTTAGTTAATTATAAATTCTGCACATATTATTGCTTAATAAATTAATAGTAGGTTACGTTTAGAATAAATATTTAAATAGTAATCCTAAATTAAGGAATAATAAATAATTTTTATACAAATCATGATTAATACATAATAAGCAACGTTAAATGTGAATGAAAAAAAAAAATACTCAACGTAGTTTCATTCACAATTTAACAATAGTGACTACTGACTGCGATGGTCAGATGGAAGTAAATGCGTGGCTTTTAATCCTTTCGTCGGTCCGCGAGACTATGCAGGAAAAGTTGATAAGTACCTGGCTGGCCCAGTGAGAGAATATCGAATGGAGATTGAAATTAATGTTGATTTGGCCGTTTGAATTTCTATAGTTTATAGCTTGGTTAATTACAGGGGTAGTGGAAGCCTTCACATGTGAATTTGACAACGGCATCACACAAAATCTTGCAGCTGTCAGGAGTCTTAACTTAGTTGTGAAGTTTCAAGAACCAGGATGATCTGATCTTTCCAAGAGGATCGCCTAGAGTTAGCCTGTTCAGTCCGGGGTTGTCTTCCGGGGATTGTCTTTAACAGAAACAGACAAATTTTAACTCGTTCCGGTCCAGTTGAAACGGACTTGGAGGTTGCGAGTCTTTTTTGTATCTCTTCTGGACTTTCCTTTTGTGGTAGTTCAGCTCGTTTATTATAAGCATCAGGATTTGTTTGCCTGTGGAGGGAACTGTAGAAGAATAACTTATTCCTCAGTGACTAGCGATATCTATCTATCTATCTATCTCTCCCTTGGCTAACCGCGCGAACAGCGATATATACAGTCTATTAGATAACTGCGTGCATCCACTACGCGCGATGGGACAAGAGTAAAAACAATGGGTAACTGCATTAGAATGGAGATCTAACGATGTTGGTTCCACTTATTGACGTTTATCGGGAGATTACTGTAAGCTCTTCTCCAAACCAGGTCCCTCCTCGTTGAGTACCGTTTGTTCTTTAGTATGTTGCTAAGCAGGACTTCATTATGGGTGCTTAGATCCTTAACTTGACTTGCTCGAGGAGATTATTTGGCTTGGAAGATTAAATGTTTTGTTATATTGATCCAGAATAATCTCCTCTTTTGGCCCTATGGGGTTATGGAAGTTTCAGTCGTCGAAAATACAGGAGAAGTGCACTGCGCGGGTATTTTCTATACCTATTTTCGGAATGTAGCATCTTCTATATACAAGAAGTGGTATTGCTATGAAACAGCAAATCTAGCAACGGGAGACGGATGCCTCCCGTTTCTACTGGGAGATGTACTATCTCTTTCTGTACTTCGCTGCAGAGCTCCTGAAGAAACTAAATGGTTTTTGATGGGTTTTTTTCTTCTTATTTTCATCCCTGTAACGTTGAAGAATTGTACAAACCAATGACAAACACAGTGTTCGTTTTAAAATGAAAAAGCATAAATATTATATATAAATAACATATTTCTTCAAATTTAAGGTGTCTGTTATTGATAGATTATTTAGAGTTTTCATTTCTTAAATTTTCAAATTTTTCTTTTTAATTTTTGAATTTTACATTTTATAAATACGAGGCTAATCTTCTTGGATGGAAGGAAATATCAAGTAGAGTAATGTGGGCCAATATATGAGAATGGAGAACTGGACAACGAGATTTATTTGTGTCTATGGTCCCACAGAAGGTTCTACTGAGGTAGAAGTGGAGGAATTTTTTGAGGCTTTAGCGAAATCACCTGACCCATTGAAAAAGGAAAAGTTGGTCCTTGTTGGGGATCTAAATAGGAAACGATTGTGAGACAAACAAAAATATTTTGGGAAAATTTAGAGAAAAGAGCAAAGCTAATAATAATGGCAAATATCTGTTGGATTTCTGCTCAGGACATGGACTGGTTATTACTAACACCATGTTCCAACATAAAAATGTGCACAAATTCACATGGAGAGAAGAGGCAAGGAATAAGAAAAGTCTCGTTGACTATGTTATTGTTGATAGTGATGTTTTCTTCCTGGTGCAGGACACCAGAGTGTACAGAGGATTGAAAATTGGATTCAATCACCATTTAGTCTTGAGCAGGATAAAATTGAACTTCATTTTGAAAAGAATAACATGTAAGAAAGTTTTAAAGCGAATAAAAGTTGAGCAACTCTCAGATGTGAACTGCAGACTAAAATACACAAACACTATCCAGGATAAAAGGAAAGAGTTTAAAAACAAGAACCCAATATTGGAGATTCAGTAGCAAGCACTAAAGAAAACTTTGATTGATTCAGCCATATGGTGGAGTTGTCTTTAAGGATAGAAAAATCAGAACTCCATGGTGGATATAGGAAGTTAAAGAGTTAATGAAGGAAAAGAAAAAGACGTCATATCAAAAGTTATGGCAAAGAAGTTAACTTGTGCTCTTAGAGAATAAAGAAAAGATACAGTAAAAAGTGCCTTAGAAGACAGAAATATAAGATCTGATAAGGTTGGAGTCTTGACAGGTAACAGATTGATTTGGAGGGAAACTTTAGAAGAAAGTATTGATGTAAATCTTGCATGTAGTATTAGCATATCCTGTACACCCCTTGAGGGTTACATGTCAGGAATTGATGATGATGAATTTTCAGAATTTCAGTTAAAATTTTATATTATATTATATATGATTTATCTTTTTATATTCATTTCATTATTGCTTCACTTTTAATTAACATTTTATGGAAGCGAATCCCACGTACTACGCAATTCCCTGAAAACAAACAAACACATTCCAATAAGTACTGAATGTTGCATAAGTTCATTCGTTTTGAGAATTCAATTGTGGCAGGTGAATTAGAATGTGCACACACCATCTTAATTCAATTCCCTGTGTTAATTAACTGGCAAGTACAGTAATGGTAGAAGGAAAAACAATTATCTGAAAGACAGGATTGGGAAAAGAATTGTTTTGCTAACGTAGGTTGCCATTGCACCCCAGGACATGGGGTGCGTTGTGTCCCATAATTCCCTACGGGTACATCAAACAAAGCTAACTTAATTAATTTCATCGACTTAGACCACAATTGCTTGACGCCTCTTTGCTTTCTTCCATCAACTCTCGTGCTGGCTTATCGTACTGTGCTTACCTGAAGGTGGTCCGTATTATTGATTGGACACTTGACATCGAACAATGTTCGAAGTTTGCATCAAACGAATGTGACGAACGCCATGTGACGCTTCTCCACTCCTCTCTCTCTCTCTCTCTCTCTCTTTCTTTGGGACTGTTATTGTTCGTTTGTACCGTTTTATAAAGTTTATAAAGTCCCTGTGGTTTAGCTGCCATCAACTTCCTTCAAAAGTAAAGGTTTAATCGCATGCCAGTATTGGACTTTAAATACGATCATCTACCAAATATGACTGTCAAAAGGCCTTTGTCACGTGTCTCCTGGCATGCGATGGGAAATACCTTAAAAGAATGAAGTCAAATTAAAGAGGCATCCCAGTAGGAATTGCAGGCTGGAAGTGAGCGTGTGAAGGATTAGATGACGTCATTAAATTATACAAGAGACACTTAAGGACTCAAGCCAGTCTGTTAGGCCTAATCGTTGTTTGCTGGTTGTTTTGCAAGTTAACAAAAATCCTACCAGTAACACTCCCCCTGCCTTCCATCTCTATGAAATGAGATCTCATCTTCATACGAAAAAAATGTAGGTTATTATACACCCTCTGTCCAAAAGGAAACCGAACTTTTCGAAAATTGAAGAAACTAGTAGCGCCACCTGTTGCATCGTTTTGTTGTCGAAAGCGGCAACTTTCATTAGTGCTGTGTAAACTGTTTATGACATTTGTTTCATTAATTGTTTCATTGGAAGCCGAGTTATAGTGCCAAGAGTGATAGTGTGTTTTGACGAACGGTCGGAAAATGAGTTTGAAACAGACAGCTGCGTTTGACTTTTGTGTTAAACTTGGTAAACGTTTTACCGAAACGCATTAAATGCTTCAAAAAGTATACGGTGATGGATGCTTATCCCATACTCAAGTTTACTAGTGGTTTAAACGATTTCCAAGTGGTCGTGAGGCTTGAGGACGACGAAAAGCCGGATCGTCCAAAAACTGGACTGAGCGAAGTTAACATCCAAAAAGTGCGTGATTTCATCAAAGAAAACCGAAAATGGTCCCTGAGATTGTTTGAAGAATTGGGATCTGGGGATTCCAAAATCAACTATGCAACATTTTGACCGATAGTTTGGGTCCCCCGTAAATTTTCCACAAGTTGACAGACGAATAAAAAATATATCAAATTGAACACTGCAAGGACCTCATTAAAACCGCTCGTAAGGACTCAAACTTCCTTGAAACGATCGTTAGTGGTGACGAAACGGGGTGGTTTCAGTATGAGCCCGAAAAAAAACGCCAGAGTGCTGAGTGGAGACCACCAGAAGAGGGGCATCCGAAAAAAATCGCTTGTAGAAGTCAAAAGTAAAGACAATGCTGATTTGTTTCTACGATTCCAAGGGTATTATCCAAAAAGAATTCGTTCCGACTGGCCAAACGGTCAGTGAGTCTTATCTCGAAGTCTTATCTTAAAACACACTGTCATTCTTGACACTATAACTCGGCTTCTAATGGAACAAATGTCATAAACAGTTGACACAACACTGATGAAGGTTGCCGCTTTCGACAACAAAAAGATACAACAGGTGGCGCCACTAGTTTCTTCTATTTTTCGAAAAGTTCGGTTTCGTTTTGGACAGAGGGTGTATACGAAAAAAAAGGATCATTAGTGAACCTAAATGCTCTTTTTTGACAAGATCAAGATTCTTGTGTTTAATATGTTATATTTTATGGCATGTTAAAAATCAGACAACACTATCAGAGACTAGATAAGCCATTTCCAAAGTTGTCTTTACAACTCAAGAATGTTTCTTAGTTGCAAATATCCAATGTGTCGTCTTCTTCACAGCGTGAAAAGAACAGAACAAACTAGAGATAGTGTGCGATTAATTTGATTGTAGCGAGCTATGAAACGCAAATTACCATCCTTTCTATCTAGTGCCAACCTCCCCACTCATTACTGTAGCCTGTTTCCATAAAATAAACTCTGGCAAAAGAGCATATGGCAGTCACCTTTCTTATTACAATAATAAAGTGTCTAAAATCATTTGGTTTCGAAACGTCCAGAATCCTCACCACATTGAAAGGCTAGCATAGTTCCAAAGATTGTTTACTGGATCGAACGTAACGTTATTCATTAAAAGACTTCTGAATCAACCAGCGAATACGCTACCCGGTATTCCGTATCATTTCTTTGACTTAACACAGTTAAGCCTAAGAAATGATAGATCTACAGAAAGCAATTCCTTTTTTGGAATAAGAGTAACTTCAAGCCTGTCCTAACAGAAATGCATATCTGCCTCGGTATTCAAAGAACTTTCTTCTTCATATGCGTTCATAATTATTGTTTGGAGATACTGGCATCTGTAATTTACCCTACTAAAGCATGAATATTTCAGCATTCACCTTTAGGCATTCGTTTTTATTTTTTTTCCCTGAAGATGTCGCTGCATTCGTTTCATAAGATCCGATTCTGGTAATGAGGTAAATCAAAGCACACACTCACAAGGGATCGATTATAATCTGAGATTGCGATCTGCATTTTTCGTTGTAGCTATAAGCAGTTGCATTATTACAATATTTTAATCCTCCTGCCAATCCTTTCACCAATAAAAGAATTCCTCTGAAGTATTTTTCATTCAACTAACTTCATCAAACATTTAATAAAGTTTCACATTTTGGTTTCCGCCCACTAATGATCTTTTATTGTTCCCCTAAATCCTTTTCCTTAATTAAATGCATCGGCCTTTCTTTGTTAATGGTTAAAAGAGAAAGTAACTAGTTAGATATTTTATTACGAACTTATTTTAATTCCAATTTGATGTGTGCACATCTCCATGCTAAGCAATTTATGTTTGGTGAATGGTTCCAGCTCTATAATAATATCATTCGGTACATTATTAAAAATCAACATAGTCTTAGCGAGTAATCTGGAAACAGAAAGACACACAGAGAGAAACTAATTTATCTTTTCTATACTTCTTCTCTTCACAACGAACATCGTGATTACAGTTTTGCTTAAAACAATCAGCATTTCGCTGATTGTTTTAAGCTGTAAAACAATCAGCGAAAATTACCTAAACTAAGATTACCTAAACTGTAATCATTTTGTAGATAGAATAAAAGAGCTCGGAGCAAAAACCAAGTTTATATAAAAAGCCAACTGTTTGTCATTTAAGTAAGATTTTCAGCTTACTTCGGTCATTACGATGCATGTTTCTGAGAATAGAAAAAAGAAGAAATGAAGAGGATGACGAAATAAAAAGAATAATTTGATGAAGAGGATGACGAAATAAAAAGAATAATTTGATGAAGAGGATGACGAAATAAAAAGAATAATTTGATGAAGAGGATGACAAAATAAAAAGAATAATTTGATGAAGAGGATGACAAAATAAAAAGAATAATTTGATGAAGAGGATGAGGAAATAAAAAGAATAATTTGATGAAGAGATGACGAAATAAAAAGAATAATTTGATGAAGAGGATGACAAAATAAAAAGAATAATTTGATGAAGAGGATGAGGAAATAAAAAGAATAATTTGATGAAGAGGATGAGGAAATAAAATGAATAATTTGATGAAGAGATGACGAAATAAAAAGAATAATTTGATGAAGAGGATGACAAAATAAAAAGAATAATTTGATGAAGAGGATGACAAAATAAAAAGAATAATTTGATGAAGAGGATGACAAAATAAAAAGAATAATTTGATGAAGAGGATGAGGAAATAAAAAGAATAATTTGATGAAGAAATGACGAAATAAAAAGAATAATTTGATGAAGAGGATGACAAAATAAAAAGAATAATTTGATGAAGAGGATGAGGAAATAAAAAGAATAATTTGATGAAGAGGATGAGGAAATAAAAAGAATAATTTGATGAAGAGGATGAGGAAATAAAATGAATAATTTGATGAAGAGATGACGAAATAAAAAGAATAATTTGATGAAGAGGATGACAAAATAAAAAGAATAATTTGATGAAGAGGATGACAAAATAAAAAGAATAATTTGATGAAGAGGATGACGAAATAAAAAGAATAATTTGATGAAGAGGATGACCAAATAAAGAGGATGATTTTTTCTAATAAATACAATTCCATATATTTTATGCAAAAAATCAGTTGAAAGAAGAACTGAAAGAGAATTTTCTAGGATGAAAAATAATATCTGTATAGAAACTTGTTTTTAATTAATATCAAAAAATTGTCCTTTTAATTCACATTTTTGGTGTTATGCTGTAATACTAGAGCAATAGTTTGGCGATACAAAAAGATTTGTTTCTTGGCAAACAACACAATTCCGCTTCACCCATAAAAGAAACAAGTCTTAGCTCTCGCAGATCTAACTATAAGATAACCGTAACAAATGATCTGACCTGCGTGTGGGTTTTTTTATTTACTTTATTTACTTTTGTTTTAGGTAGAAACTAACCAGATTCAGATTTCTTCAATGATAAGAAATAAGATGAGCGATTGTAGCCCAGTTTCCTTTACTGTAATTCTTCATTCACAACACAAACTTCACTTTTTTTTGTACGTACTACGAGGCTGTCTGAAAATGATGGATGTAATTATCAAGGGATATTGCTAATACGCACGAGACATTGAATGATTACAAAACCGATCCTTGGAAACAAACAAAAAAATCACAATGAAACTATGGAGTAGAAAGAGAAAAAAAATAATAAAAATTGTTGAAATTATCTTTTATGTGTATCAGGGAACTAGTTCAGTTCTTTCCATTGCCGTTGTTTTTTTTTTTTTTTTTGTTTTTTTTCAGTTATACTCTTTGAAACTAATGAGAATGCATCTCTCTCTCTCTCTCTCTCTCTCTCTCTCTCTCTCTCTCTCTCTCTCTCTCTCTCTCTCTCTCTCTCTCTCTCTCTCTCTGTTGGATCCAATACGCTGCGTTCTGAAGAGTGTTTAACGCTAAGCCTAACTTTCAATTGCAATTAGCAAACAATGAGTCCAATACGCTAAAAATATTCATCTTTGTTTAAATATCCTCCCGTATCCCGGGAGAAAAATCAAAAATTGACTTTTCTCCTTTAGCCAGAAAAAAAAAAAAAAGTTAATGTACAAAGACACTAAAATACGATTATTATTTCATATGAATAACCTATATATCTTCTTAATTCGTATTAATTTTTTTTCTCCAGTGAGTTTTCTTAATATTCATGTTTTCTATCACAACGTTCCACTTTTTAACTGAAAAATATGAAAATAAAAAATAAAAAATAATGTTTTGATTCCAAAAGATTTTTAACTGTTTCTGAAAAAAAAAAAAAAAAAAAATGAGTACCAACGATGACGTCACTAGAAATTAAATTTATAATTAAATTAAGATAAATATTTTATTTAATATGTAATTCAAGATAAATTAATATTATTAAATTAATAAAAATTAGGTATTAATAAAATATAAATAAATTAATATGTTCCAAAAATTTTATTTATTAAAAAATAAAATAAATATAACTACTTTTTATATATACTTTTACACACCAATTAATAGTTTATATATAATATAATTAAGTAATATGAGCTTAGTATCCATTGACTTCATATAAATTCTCATATACATATATCTTGTTGTAATAGGAAGTCCTAAATGACGCAGAAAACCCCAAATGGAAGTCGGGTGAAGTCCACATCTCCCTCGAGATGAAAACGCCCGTTCCCAACTTCATTATGATTGGATCCGCCAGAGTAATGATAAATTACCCTGGTGTAAAAAAACAATGTTTTAGATGTGGTGCTTTCACTCACCTTGGGGCGGACTGTCCTAGAGTGAAATGTAAAAACTGCCTCAAAGCAGGCCACAACCGAGAAAACTGTGAGTCAGCTTGCCTGAAATGTGGGGTAATTGACCACAAAGTGGACACATGCCCATCCAGAACCCTTGCTGAGAGGATGGGTGGTGCAATCACGCCAGCAACTCCACCAAGCAATGGAAATGACACACCACAGGAAGCTTCTCCTCCTCTCGAGGCTGCTCCTGATATAACAGAAATCCATACCTCCACGTCTAAGAAAAACCGAAAGGGGAAAAAAACTTCCACAAGCAGTAAAATCCAACAAGAAGAAACAGTCGCTATTGAAACCATCAATACCAATATAGATACTAATACAGATGAAATAGATACAGAAGAAGGAAAGATGGAGGTGAACATCAACACCTCCAAACGGCCATTAAGCCCACAGGAAGAAGAGCTGGTAACGCCCAAAACAGCAAAAGTATTTGAGACCGCTCACCCAGAAGTCCCTCACGCGAAAGCAGGGGAGACTCTCAGCCATCTCATCAGAGGTATCCCAGGGATGGCGGAAAAATTCAAAGAAGCGATAAAAAAAATAGGAGAACCTGAACTCCTCACAGGAGAACATGGATCTGACATCGTCAGTGCAAAATGGGGTGATATTTTCGTTGATGACATCAGCAAAATCACCCCTGAGCAAGTAGAGGTAGCCCAGGATTTAGACGAGGAGGCAGATTCGGCGTTCTTCATAGCTCTCTGCAAACTAGACATGGCCAAGGGAAGTGAGGTGGCCAAAAGAATAATAACTGCCCACAACAAAAGAAAGACACAGTAACCACCTTGTGGGGTTTCTGTACTCAGCTTCATCGGTTTCAGCTATCACAGGTGGGGGAGGACCTGAGAACCCGAGCGGCGAAGGCTTACAGCGAGGCGGTGCAGTTCCTTGTGAGCTGCATCACTCGGGCCAGATCCTTCCTCCACCTCTAAGTTTAACTTTCAATTTTTGCTTTTCTGTGTACTTTTTTGTTTTTGTTTTGTTACATGTTTCCTTTTTAGGATTTTTCCTTTTTTTGTAAAGTGAAAAATAAACGACCATTTTAGAAACGCCCCTGGGGGGCAAACAGCTAAAACAGGTCAACTGAGGCCTCTTTCACCTACTCTACCACTATGCACTCTATCTTTATTTCCTCTCCTACTATCTGCTGACTCTCAGCCTATCTTACTCTACAGGCCGATGATGAAGATTTGTTGAACTCACAAATTATTATTAATAGGTATTAAAACTGTACTAAAACCCTTCAGTCCCAACTACCTATCATTCGAAGGTAGAGCAACAGTTATCAAAACAGTCCTAAAACCGATGTTACTGCACACCATTAACCTCACAAACATAACAGACACACAAGACAACGCCATTCACAAACATATCACTAATTTTTTCTGGAACAACAGGAAACACGAGGTGCGCAGGGCATTTCTCCATCTTCCCCCCACACAAGGGGGATTCGACCTGCCAATCCTCAAATACTGTCACCTAACCAACGCTGCTCAGACCATACGGAAAGCACTGGCATCAAATCACCCTTCCGGCAATCTGATGAAATACTTCTTAGGATTTTTCCTACCCTACTTCGGGATCACTGGCCACGCCAGACCATGTGCAGAGACGGTGCCTGAGTGGTACTACACAATATGTAAACTTTTTAAAAAATTGGCAACGGATGGAGTTCGAGTGCTTCTGCTCAGCCCAAACAAGCTGTACTGGAAAATTTTTGACAGCTTTGACTGGGAAAAACCCGATCTGGGCACAAACGAAGAGGTGCTGTTCACCAACATAAAAAACAGCTGGGGGCAACCATTTCACCGGGACTTAGCCTGGAGAATCGCCTACGGCAGACTCCTGGTGAAACTCGTAAAATCAGCTTACAACCCGCGACCATGCAACCCCTTCTGCGACGTCTGCGGTGCGATAGAAACCGTAGGGCACCTCTTCTTTCACTGCCCGCCAGCACAGCGTGTTTGGCACAGACTGGCTGAGGTGCTTGCGATCCCAGCGCTCACATTCCCCGAAATAGTCTTTCTACAGTTTCCTCCCCCAGTAACCAAAAACAAGAAACACCTGATTTTCCTAATAAATGTGATTAAGCACCACATTTGGAAAACCAGGAAAAAACACCTTCTTAACGAGGGGGATCGCATCTATCTCCGTGTTAAGAACTGCCTCTCAGCCTACCTCCGCCGCTTCCTGGAGCAGGAAAGATACTTACGGGGAGAAGAGCGGTTCCTGAGGAGATGGTGTGATCCACCAACCATCTGCCAGATCATACAGGGGGGAATCCGGTTGTGTCTGCACCTATAACACCTTCAAGTTGTAGGTGTTGACGCTATCTCGATCTTCCTTCCTGATCAGCGTTTAACCCACAGGTAGGTCTAGTCCTTTCACAGTTGAAAGTTTTTCTGTCCCCAGGTTGGGGTTGACCTCAACAAACCCGGACTGCGAAGGCCAACATCGAGGTGGTCCCAAGCCCTTTTCAGGGCGGGGTCTTCCGCGCCAGGTCATCTCCCTTCTTTTCCTGGTTATACTGTTCTGGGTTTGCTCGGCAAACTCATTCCTCTATAGAATTGTCTTCCACATAGTCTTTAGATTTATTTACACTTGTTAAATTTGCTTAGTCTCTCCTTTTTTTTTCCTTTTCAGGATTTTTCCTTTTTAAAAGTGAAAAATCAACGACCGTTTTAGAAGCACCCCTGGGGGGTCAACAGCTAAAACAGGTCAGCTGAGGCATCTTTCATCTACTCTACTACTATGCACTCTATCTTTATTTCCTCTCCTACTATCTGCTGAATCTCAGCCTATCTTACTCCACAGGCCAATGATGAGATACGTTGAACTCACAAATTATTTATTTGTAATAGGTTTCACGGTATAATGAGAACACAGATGGTTAAGAAAATAACTATTTATTAACTTTACATGGAAAGGAAAAAATATACAAACAATTAGATGGGACAGCTATGGGTTCACCCCTTTCTCCCCCCTTAGCCAACTTCTACATTGAACATCTGGAAAAATTAGCTATCAACACAGCCACTCTCAAACCTAGTCTCTGGCTTCGCTATGTTGACGATGTGTTTGCTATTTGGCCACATGGCCCAGACACATTGAATACATTTTTAGTGCATCTAAATAGCCAGCACCCTAAAATCCACTTTACAATGGAACTAGAAGCCAATGACTGCCTGCCCTTCTTGGACACACTGATCACACGTCTTCTAGAAGGTTCCTTATCATTTTCGGTTTATAGAAAACCCACACATATAGGGAGATACTTACACAAACAATCACACCATCATCCTTCTCAACAATATGGTATCTTAAAAACACTAACCCATACAGCTAGAACAATCTGTTCCAATGGCATTGCTCTCACTGCTGAACTTTCTCACCTACGTCAAACCTTCTTAATCAATGGTTATAATCCCCACAAAATAGATAACATACTAAATGCTACCCATAAATCCCCTCTATCTACCACAGAAGACTACAACAAAACCATCACCATCCCATACATTAAAGGCACATCTGAAAAGATATCTAGGGTGCTTAACAAACGCCAACTACGCACAGTATTTAAACCTTATATAAAATTAGCAACTCTCATCCGTTCACCTAAGGACAAATGCACAAATCCTTTATCACATCCAGGTGTCTATGAAGTGCCCTGTTCTTGCCATCAAGCCACGGACACACAAGACAGACAGGAAGAAATGTGGACATCCGCCTCAGTGAACACAAAAAATATATCCGACACTTTCGCTATGGTAAGTCGGGTCTGGCAGACCATGCTTTGGATACCCCTGCACACAGGATCAATTGGAAAGAAACAAAAAAAGTAATGCACAGAAGCTTCTACAAGTTAGAACGATTGTTCCTGGAATCAACAGAAGCCTTAAAACATACTCCAAACCTTAACAAGTATGGCTGTATAAATCTACCAAAGATTTGGGAGACAGTCATCTTAAGACCAAATTAATATTTTTTAATTTATATTTTTTCAATTTGAATTTTTTTGACTACTATTTCAAAACTTTGATTTTTTTTTTTTTTACCTAGATGGCGCCATATTAGGACTTTAGTCTTGTGTTGCACGCTGCAATCACTTATACTAGCCCCCACTGTTACACCGGATTGTGATTGTGGTTGCTGGATCTATGGAGCTTAAAATTTGTTTGGATAATGATGTTCATTCGATGCATTTTAGGATTCTTTCTGATCAAGACTACTGCATCATTTGTGCGGATGTTGATATCAAAGGTAGCTATATTATAACGCTTGTTTGCCACGGTATTTCTCGTATGAACTATGCGTTTGACTTCATAATGGGATGACGAAAACCTAGATATTAGATATTAAAGAAAGAAAATATGTATAAGCAAATTTATTAGATACAAGCAAAGCTCGTTTTGTAAAATAGTAGACGCCAGTACTCATGCTTTGCTAGTAGGAGAAATTAAAAAATAAAACTGATATGGAAAAGAAAAAAAAAATACTACTATTCTTACTTCCTAGTGCGATAATATTTTTGGAAGAACAACAAACTGTACAAGTATATAAAAACAAATAAAATATATCCGATAATTTTTAATAAAAATTTATGAGCAAACTCACAAAAAAGTTTTATATAGCAGATATCTTTACAATAGACTTACTGATAAATGTATACTTTATGAAATAACTAAGTTTATGACTCATAGATCGAATGTTACCGCCCTCTGGCGGAGTAAACAATAACGAATATTTTTATTTTTTATTTTTATATTTTTTATTTTTTATTTTCTTTTCATTTTTTTCTTTTTAGATTCCTCAAAAACTATTTCGTTTATTTTCTTATTCTTTTTGAAAATTGTAACCTTTTTTTACATTTGTGTGTGGGCGTCCCATCAATAACTTTCCAATCAGATCCAACACCTTTAACTTTTTTAGATATATTTTAACCACTTTCGAAAAGTATAAGTCAATTCTTCCTTTTTCAGGAGTCAGGTAACTAATACGCATTTTTTTTAAACTTCATCAATGCTATTACATGATCTGTGGAGCACGCCAAAGTTTTTTTTTTACTTGTTCTCCAATATAATTCCATTTTTATACGTTTCTTGAGATTTTTTTTTTATACGAAACGTTAGCGATGGTTAGTTTTGCGTGCAATATTGAAAACAATAACCCATTTCAAAACGTATTTCGATCGAGTTACCGTCTTTTCGATACACATAAAGTCGGAATCTAATTTCTTTTTCCAAAGAAAATACGAAACCCTCAGCGGAATCAATAAGAAAAAAAAAGCAGCGAAAATAGTTTTCTTCAACTTTTAAAGAAAGTCGCTTATGAAATGATTGTCACATAAATACGTTGGAAGTGAAATTGGTCAATCTTTTTTTTTTTTAAACATTTCCCGTTATTCTCTTACTGTTTTTGATAGCAACCAAACGCTCTTCAATAAAACAAATTTCATTGCCGAAGTCACTAAAATAAACCAAAGGGATTGGAACTGCTTCATATCAGTATCATATCCCTCTTTCTGTTCAGTCTCACCCGTTGTTAAAAGTATATACGCTAAGATTCAAAATGATTACAGTATTTTTGAAAGAAATCGGATTTACTTTAAATTTCGTTTCAATTCCTTTTCACGAAGTAAATTTTTTAATATTTTTTTTAAAATTTAGAATGCATTTTAATGTATGTTAATTATCTAAAACAATAAAATCATATGATTCATATATTTAGCATATGATACCACGTTCTTATTCTCAACCAAACTAAAAAAACACGAATTTGCTCAAAAAAAAAAAAACTAAAGTCTTCATGAAAATTAGTATTGTTAATGCATTTTTTGTATCTCGACGTCACTTTTCAGTAGTTGCAAAAATATAAACAGAAAACAAAAAAACGAGCGCCACCTGATGGTAAAATTCTGCGATTTTTCTTCTGTATACTCATGAGTGACTTGCATGAGACGCACAGAATTTAAATCTGTAATACCTTCATAAATATATTTAATTAAAACAGTTTTAATATTCAAATTGTAACTGTTTGCGGTCGTTTACTTCAGTTAATCATTTAAAATTATTGCAATAATCAATTACCGAAAATTGCAGTATTGCTAATAACCAAATATGTTTTACCAAAATACATTATCTAAGAGAAAAGAACCCAGTGGATACAAGTCCCATCGAACTTAGCTCCGTCTCACACCTACTCAATCGGAGGATTATCTCCTGGGGCTCTGTACGAAATCTACGTCACTGCTTGAAATAAACCAAGTTGGAGAAGACTATGGGCCAACAGATGTTTAGTTTAAAAACGGAAAAGTCTTGTGAGTGAATAAAATAACCTTCTTTACACAATTTAAAGCCATCTCCATCTAACGTAAGGGTGGAGTGAGAAAATGGTTAACCTTGAAGTATAACTTTTAAATATTCTTCACCTTCTTCGATATCATCATCTTCCATTTATCCTCTTTTACCTTGCGGTGTCGAGGGTTTATTAATCATCGGATCTCAAACCGTTTGGTATAATTCAAAATTACTTAAAAATAAAATCCATTCCTTTAATTGTAATTAAAGGAATGGATTTACAATTTTTAGACATTACAATTAAATCTTTTAATTGTAATGTCCAAATATTTAAAGAGACGGAGTAAACACGATAAGCACTACGAACACTCTACTACTGGCGCAAACTGCATATAAACAACAGTGGAACTGCGCGACGGACAGTGCCGCATTAAGCTAATAGCTCGCATCTCACTATGACGTGCATATGCTTGCGCGCATAGCAATAGGACACTGTGGTAAACACAGTGCTGCTAGCGTCCTTCACCCTCCTAAGTGCCACAAGATGGATTTTTATTATTTTTTATACAAAATAAGAGAATTGTATAAGGATTGTTGATAAAATTAAATATTACAAGCAAATATAAATAAATGAATAAATATATTTATATATCGAGAAAAATTGGGGGTGCTGCCGTTCCGTAGTGCCTATGCACGAGCCGCCCCTGTATATACGTCATCTGAAAATTCCAGTATTTCTAAATAATGTTTGGTATTTTATATTATAGAAAGTGCAGCTTCCAAGGTCTTTAATAACAGCGTTTATTAGCAAATTTAATTAACAGCTAGTTACTGTGTTTTGCATTCTGTTCAGCTGAAAGGTCAATTAACTGAAAGGTCAGCCTACCTAAAGAAGATTAGCTAAATATTTACGCTAGCTAGCTAGATGATAAACGCGAGTTAGTCCTCATCATTCTCATCTTTTACCCATTTGTGATTAATTATTTGTTTGACGGTCGGTCTCTGGGATGGTTCAGGCTCTAACATCAGTCGAACGATGTTCTTCGCACGTTCACTTAAGGAGTCCTTGACAGCGGATGCGAAGTGCCAATTGCGCGACGTCTGGTCCCTGTATAAAGTCGAAAAACTGCACTCTTTGAAAAGCATGCAGTTATTTAACATCACGTAAAGGCAAACTCCAGCACTCCAGATATCTGCAGCCATTGGATCGTAACCATCACCTTTGATCACTTCGGGGGCCATATATGCAGAACTCCCACAAAACGTCATACTGAGCTCTCTCTGATTAGCATCAGTCAACTGGGAATATCTCGAGAATCCAAAATCAGACAGCTTGAGATTCAGGTGTCTATCCAGAAGGAGATTTTCGCATTTGAGATCGCGATGGGCAATATCTTTACGATGACAGTAACGAAGTCCACGAAGAAGTTGCCTGAACCAATGAAGCGCTAAATCTTCAGAAATGGATCCATTCCTCTTCAAATATTGAACAACGTCGCCATTTTCTGCCAATTCCATGAATAAAAAAACCTTGTATTGTATGGATACAATAGAATGGATTGGGATCAAGTGGGAATGCGACAGTTGAGGCCAGATGGCCATTTCACGGACCAGAAATTTGTCGACGAAATCCTTACTTGCTGTATTACGGTCTATTATTTTAACGGCTAGATCCTTTTGGCTTCTTCCACAACTCCACTGTGCCCGTCGAACGACAGAAAAAGTACCAATACCTATTTCGTTCATCAACGTGTATCCATGATTGCTTAGAATCCGATCGCAGTCAACTCTCCATAAAAGCTTTCCGTGTTCGGATCGTTTCAGTACTCGTTCTTCGTCGGGAATTTTACTAATGAAGTCTGAATCTCGAAACTGAAAGCCAAGTTTGTCGGCCATGATGACCAAATTTTGATTATTATTAACGAGAAAATGAGTTGTGCGCGTGCAACAATACTGGAATGGAAGAAATCGACAACTACTTGTTCGCAGTTATAATGAAATAGAAGATATTGTTGTGATAGTGACGTCACAACAATAACAACTTTGAAAACTACATTTTTACATACTTTAAGTGCGTTAGGCCTATTCTGTTCCAAACTTGCAAGATTTTCACCGTTATGTGTAAAGTATATTTGTAAAACACGTTTTACGGTCATTTAAAGTGTGTTTTTCAAATGTGTTTACAAATAAAAGAAAATGAAGTTTTTTTTTTTTCGTTTATATAGGAATTTGTTAACTAAATACGTTTTTCTTTTTCTTTTTTTCATTGTTGACACTTACATCGACATTTGAACGTTGATAGAGAAGTACGATCATGCCTATTGCACACGACCTGTCCACTTAAATTTAGTGTCGTGTTTTTAAAGAAAGAAAAGTTGCAGAAGGGGGGGGGGGCGACCATTTGTTACTTTGCAAGCGAGTTAATAGAATGAATTCGAAAAAGAAAAGAAAAAAAGACCAACAAGCAAACCTCTCTGAGTTGCGTGTTAGAAATTCCGTGCACGATCCGATGATGTGTGAAGAATTCTAATGAAAAACCACACAAACAATTGCCGCACTTAGTTCCCCCTTGGGAAATCCAGTAGATGTTTAGTCACAGCACGTTTTGCAGTGGAAGTTACAAAAATCAGAAGTAACATATGGAGTCTACCAGGGTTCTTTGTGGATTAAAAAAAATGTCTTAGCGTTGTTCATTTCACTTTTATTAGTACAGAGGAATACTTAAAGAAGTGTTCTGTGAATGTGTAGGTTGTACATGACAATCTATGTATATGACTAAAGAAAAAGTGCTAAGAAACTACATCTTAGTCACAAAAATTCTGTGTGTGTGTGTGTGTGTGTGTGTGTGTGTGTGTGTGTGTGTGTGTGTGTGTGTGTGTGTGTGTGTGTGTTTATGTTGAAATGGTGGAAATGGTAAATTTCCAACAGCGGGCCTGGTATAAGAGCGAGTAGTTCAAAACTTTGCTGAGAGAGTCGATTATTTTCATCATCCGGTTTGAGACTATCACGCTAGTTTTTAGGTTCGAGTTCCAAGATAATTCAATATTATCATTACCCTGTATAGGGTAATAATCAGTACCCTATACAGGGTAATGTTTATAATATTTTCTTCCTAATTTACGCTCGTGGGTAGACCCATACCTTGCCATACAGGAGTTCGAAACTAAATTAGACGGAAATAGGGTAGTTAATACTTTTTACCGTCTCTTGTATATTGCGTGTGTTCTTCTGACCATTTTCCAATTTTGACAGACGAAAAATCCTCGTTTATAATAAAGTTGTTTAATTATTATTATTATTATTATTATTATTATTATTATTATTATTATTATTATTATTATTATTATTATTATTATTATTATTATTATTATTATAGATAACAAGATCTTAGATAACATGAATTCATTTAACTACCTAGGATGTATGGTCACATATGAAAATGAAAAAGATATAAACGTAAAAATTGCAAAATATTTAAAAATAACAGGAGTAATTAACTCTATATTTAAACCAAACCTAGTTCAAAAACAAACCAGACTAAAAGTATACAATACTGCCAGTCTTATTGTATGTAAGTAAATAAAATAAATAAATTAAACAATAAAACAAACAAAGATTAACAACAGCAGATAATATGAGAAAAACTGCAAAGTATACCCTATTTGATCACAAAAGAAACGAAGAAATTATGAAAGAATTAAACCAAGAACCAGTAATAGAAAAAATTAAAAAATATAAACATAAATGTTGGAACACGTTCAAAGAATGAAAACAGAAAGATTACCAAAACAAGCCTTAAAGTGCAAGCCATTGGGAAAAAGAAAACCAGGACGTCCTCTTAAACGATTCAACGATGACTTCTAAGGCCGGAACAGGCCACGCTAGGCCTAAATCCTTGATATGCATGATGATGATAATTATTATTATTATTATTACGTGACGCCTCCAGCGAGTCCAAAGACTCATCGAGGGAGGGCACCTACTCCACAACTCTCTGTCTCCACAACTCAATCGACCAACTACAACTACACAAACGCCATCTACCGCCGGTCACCACCACCACTAGTATTTCCACAGACAATCACAAACATTCATGTCCACGGCAGGATTCGAACCCGCAGCCTTTTGGCTGGAGAGCGGATACGCTAACCGCTCGTCCTGGTTGCGAGACCTACTAACTTAGTTTTTAGTAAAAATCACCACTTATTAGAAGCATAGGTTTCACCACTCAATGAATGAATCAGAACGCAAATAAACAAAACCAGAAATCAATAAGGAAATAATGAAAAGATAAACACCGGATTAAATAAATAAAATAAATAATTCTCTGTGTATTGTTGTCGTTTCTATCTCTTATTTCGTATTTTCTTAGATCCAGATAATTAAAGTAGTTTTCCTAGGGAAGCAGAAAATGAAAATAAGTTTTTGTACAACCGCAAAGATTATTTGCTATAACCCTTAACAAGTAAGCAACTCAAACAAGTACATGGAGTCCCGGATGTATTCGAAAGCGGTGCTCAAAGAGGGCATTTTTCCCCCTTCATTTCTTTTTCTTTTCTTTTTTTTTTAGAATTAGTTCACAATTAAAGTTTGTGAAGTCTCTGCACATACAAGAAAATAACCGCGAAGCTCCTCAAAAAAATTAACTCAAATATTCGAAGAAATGCCAGAAGGCAATTTTATATTTTCAATTTAAGAAGTTAATATAATTAAAGCCGAACAGAAAAAAGAATATAAACATTGCTTAAGGAACCGAACAAAAGAAATTATGTTCAAGAAAAAAACAAGGAAACCTTCCAAGTGGGACTTAAGAATAGAATCATGAAGAAAAGATAAAACGAATAATGAATAAATAATATTGAATAAACGAAGATAAAAAATAAAACACTTGAGAATCTTATTTTTCCAACTACCATTTATCAAAATTTTGGGACAGCAAACACACTCTGAACTAGAATGAACGTAGTACGTAATAAAACCTTGGAACTCTGTAAACATGAATAACCAAACATGGATACGAAGTGGCTTTCAGAAATCCTTGTGGGCAAGTAAAAATACTCTTCGGTTCAGCTGTTTGTTTAATCAACTCCTCCACACACTTGACCTTTCGGCTTGTATTCGTCACTGTTAATCCTCAGTTCTTGGGATTGCCCGATTAGAAATTCTAACACCAAAAAGGAATCGCACCATTTTAAAGTAGAAAATCTTAGTAAGAAAAAAATATCGCCAGGAATGCTTAAAATCTCATTGATTTCATCACAATTAAAGACGAAGGCTTTTTTCTTTGTTTTCGCTAGTTAGAGAACGCACCGGGGAGGGGGGGGGACTAAATAATTTCCGCTTCATCCCTAACGTGATCTGAAACTATACAGTGTGCTTCCTGAGTGAGACCGGAGACAAGTTTACACCCCCCCCCACACACACACATCGTTGTCATTGGTTTCCTAGGTGCCAACTCCCTTCTTTCTGCCAGATGATAATGATGTCCGATTAACCTGCAGGAAGGGCGAAGGAAGATGCCACTGGATGCTGAAGACCAACTGAGGTTGCAAGCGACATGTGATCAAAACACAATTACCTCTGTGAGACTTCTTGTGATTCAAGTCAGGTCTTTTGGACTACGTAAAAACTGATGTAGAATCTCTAGTAGCTACTCTGTCTCTCTCTCTCTCTTGCTCGCTCTCTCGTGCATGAACTATTCATCGCCAAAAGAATTCTTAACGAGTTTTCATTTGTCCTCCTTAAGTAAACATAAATGAATAATCATTGAGCTAGATATCATCTTAACTATACACAGAAGTGCTTCATTTATTCTATCGAGCTTCATGCATCACTCCAAAGTGGTTCTCTTTTTCTTATTGTGGAATATCGTTTCAACTGTATTCAAATAATAATCGATAAGTACTTAGAAGCAATGAATGCGTTTCCATTATAATTCCAGAAAAATATTTCCATACTTCACATTTTGTTGACATAATTAAAAATAATGCAATAATTTTTTTAAAACTCAAAAATTTCTTAATAAAAGAATATAATCTATTATTTAAATATTAATTTATTCCAAATATTAAAAAATATTTAAATATTTCTTAAGATAATGTTATTAAAATCGATCTACCTATTTTTAAAGATAATAGAAGATATATAGAAGTATAGTAATAGATGATTACGTGAACATATAATCAAGCGACCGTGAGATGCGGTGATTGATTCATTCAATCCAATACCCTTGGAGGGTAATGGATTGCAATGCTGTAGCCAATGAAGTTCTAACTGAGACTCGGCTATTGCTATTATCCTCCTGCCATGACATGATCAGAGCTTTAATAGCTGAATAACACCTTATCCCTACACTGTCCTCTACAGATAATGGGGAATAGAATATGGAAAGCATTCTTGCTTCGCCCCTTTAAGCCAGTCCTTATATATAAGGACTATTATCAAACTCCTCAATTGAGATTGTGAGTGCAAAGTTGTCTGAACTCAATGGATGAAACGAATGCTAGAGTGCCATCGCAGCAACGTACCTGAGACAAAGACTAGTCAATCTCAAATCGCCAGGAAAGCAACAACTGACACCACTGGTCACAGACTTAAAAGTCGTAAAATCAACTTTACAAAAGCCTGAAATACGGATGAAGGAAGTCTGAGTTAAAGTTAGTCCAATGATCTGCAAAGGAAAAACCACCAAAGGATCTAGGATTTTATAAAGATATCAATTTAACCAAAAAATGCTACCAATATCAAAATTTCGGCCACTCACAACTCTGCAAGAAAGTCGAATTTCGTTGCGTTTATTCCTCTATGTTTAAATGTGGAGAAAACCAACAATGGCTTTTCTTAAAAACACAAAAGGAGAAAATCACCGGGGTGGAGTGCAAATTGTAAACACATGCCTCTTTTAAATCTATTCTGCATATAAATATTCAAACAAACAGGAAACATTTAACCGAAATTCTAGACGCAAATCCATCCTGGCAGTACCAGAATTAGGACACTTGAACACACACACACAACCTGGAATAGCAGAACCACAAAACCAGAATGGTAGAATTCTCAACGACTTTACTGCCATCAGAAGCATCGCTGTCCTTGGACCTCCAGAACCCAAGTACTACAACGCAGCAACTTTGTGATGTCCTAGACATAGCGATACTCCGATATATCACACAGCAATACCAATCAAGTGCGGTGGACGATCTCAGCTTTGACCATAGCCCAGCATTAACTAGAAGAAACGAACAATCACTCCACACAAATTCAGAAGGCCAGTTTCCACTAGATATAAAGGAGAAAATCAATGATTTAATTGATTTTCTAAAAAAAAGGGGGCTAGAGAAATTAACCATATCTTCCAGTAAAAGTACTGATTACAATTAAAACTACAGAAATACTCTTGATAACTAGACTACCTAACTAGACCACGATATATGCACAGTCAGGCAGTGCTGTAATTAGCGTCCCAATGACAAATGACCTCATATTCCCACCCACACCCACCTATGCAATCAGGGCTATGAAACATATTATATATTTAAAAAAAAGTTCCTCAAAGGTCTCGACATCTTGGGCGGTCTCGCCAGCAGCTTATATAAAAATTCGTTATTTATATTAAAAAATCAATTGTAATTCTGTCTTGATTTGAATAAATAAGTTTGTAAAAATCTACTGACACCTTTCACAAACAACAACTAGTAAATATTGAATTTGTTGATGTTTGGAAGCATGCAAAATGTCAACGGATAATAATTGGGTGAATACTAATTCCCGTATGCCTTGTGTCTATGAATAAATGTCATCCGATTACATATTTATCTGCCTGACTTATTTTTAAGAATTATTTCATTATTTAGCTGCGAATACATTTTCTAGTCCATAAAGTTGATGTTAGTTACACAGACTTAGTTGAAAACCTTTTTTTTTTTAAATTTTAATACATCCTTTGAAAGATTTGTTAGAAGATTAATAAATAATTTGTGAGTTCAACAAATCTTCATCATCGGCCTGTAGAGTAAGATAGGCTGAGAGTCAGCAGATAGTAGGAGAGGAAATAAAGATAGAGTGCATAGTGGTAGAGTAGGTTAAAGAGGCCTCAGTTGACCTGTTTTAGCTGTTTGCCCCCCAGGGGCGTTTCTAAAACGGTCGTTGATTTTTCACTTTACAAAAAGGAAAAATCCTAAAAAGGAAACAGGAAACAAAACAAAAACAAAAAAGTACACAGAAAAGCAAAAATTGAAAGTTAAACTTAGAGGTGGAGAAGGATCTGGCCCGAGTGATGCAGCTCACAAGGAACTGCACCGCCTCGCTGTAAGCCTTCGCCGCTCGGGTTCTCAGGTCCTCCCCCACCTGTGATAGCTGAAACCGGTGAAGCTGTGTACAGAAACCCCACAAGGTGATTACTGTGTCTTTCTTTTGTTGTGGGCAGTTATTATTCTTTTGGCCACCTCACTTCCCTTGGCCATGTCTAGTTTGCAGAGAGCTATGAAGAACGCCGAAGCTGCCTCCTCGTCTAAATCCTGGGCTACCTCTACTTGCTCAGGGGTGATTTTGCTGATGTCATCAACGAAAATGTCACCCCATTTTGCACTGACAATGTCAGATCCATGTTCTCCTGTGAGGAGGAGTTCAGGTTCTCCTATTTTTTTTATCGCTTCTTTGAATTTTTCCGCCATCTCTGGGATACCTCTGATGAGATGGCTGAGAGTCTCCCCTGCTTTCGCGTGAGGGACTTCTGGGTGGGCGGTCTCAGATACTTTTGCTGTTTTGGGCGTTACCAACTCTTCTTCCTGTGGGCTTAATGGCCGTTTGGAGGTGTTGGTGTTCACCTCCATCTTTCCTTCTTCCCTATCTATATCATCTGTATTAGTATCTATATTGGTATTGATGGTTTCAATAGCGACTGTTTCTTCTTGTTGGATTTTACTGCTTGTGGAAGTTTTTTTCCCCTTTCGGTTTTTCTTAGACGTGGAGGTATGGATTTCTGTTATATCAGGAGCAGCCTCGAAAGGAGGAGAAGCTTCCTGTGGTGTGTCATTTCCATTGCTTTGTGGAGTTGCTGGCGTGATTGCACCACCCATCCTCTCAGCAAGGGTTCTGGATGGGCATGTGTCCAATGACCCCACATTTCAGGCAAGCTGACTCACAGTTTTCTTGGTTGTGGCCTGCTTTGAGGCAGTTTTTCATTTCACTCTAGGACAGTCCGCCCCAAGGTGAGTGAAAGCACCACGTCTAAAACATTGTTTTTTTACACCAGGGTAATTTATCATTACTCTGGCGGATCCAATAATAATGAAGTTGGGAACGGGCGTTTTCATCTCGAGGGAGATGTGGACTTCACCCGACTTCCATTTGGGGTTTTCTGCGTCATTTAGGACTTCCACCTTGTGTATAACGCCCCATTTCCCGAATATTTCGTGGATGATCTTTACATCCGTTTCAATATATTCTAAAGGGAATCTGGGGATTCTAAGTAGTTTGGTAATGCTCCCTACCAAAAATGGAACTATTGTTTTTCCATTACATTCGAATCCTGCAAGTAGTTTGTCTCTAGTTTGCTCACTCCTTACTACTACTTGGAAGCGGCTACACCAAAGGGAGTAAACCCAAAAATCTGCTCAGCGCCGACGCTTTCGATGAGGGCTTTGGCCAAACATCGAGGTCGTAGATCAGCTTCCACTTCGATTCCAAGGATCCGCGTACGCGGCAAAGCCATGCTGGTGAGAGTGGGGGCTAAGCTATTTCCCACCCCGAGTGTGTTGTTCTTGCCCCAGTCTGGGGTTTATTCTGTATCTGTAGTTTATTATCAAGTGCCTCTATGAGACGCTTTGCCGATAATAACTGAGCTAACATATACTATATAATAATTTGCGCTTAGCTAAACAATTTGCTAATCACTTATGGGGAAAGTTCACAAAAATGAACTACGCACTAGATCTAAGCCAAAAGACCGACTCACTAGGAACATCTGTATACCACAGAACACATCTCAAATGTTTACATTGCTATAACTTTAAGTTAGAAGATAAATTTCATAAATAGGTGTGAAAGCATTATCCTTTTTATTAAAGCTTTATAATAGTTGAAAAAGTTTTTATTTCAATTTTTGGAGTGTTATTTTCATATTATATAAAAATATATAGATAGAAATAAAAATTTTACAAAATAAAGGCTATCCTAAAATACACATCTTAAGTAGAAGGTACATAAATTTACAAACTTCAGGTAAAAAGGCATTCTCCTAAATACTCCAATAGACGAATGTATAGTTAAACAAAAATACCAGGAATAAAAAAAAAATGAACCTCACGACATTTTTACTCTAGATTATTAACTGACATAAAGTCATGAGTTTATTAGATAGAAACTATTATAGCAACCCGACTGGCACGCATGCGCGATGCGCAGAACTTTTCAAATAACTATCCTTGTATATTTCAGTTGGTGAATGCCTTTTACATAACTGAGACTACATTTGTGATGCTGAGGCGAAAGATTTCACAGCTTCTCCATTAGGATAAGCCATTTGCTGCAATTGAAATTCATGTATGTTTGGGGAGAAGGTAACCAGTCAGGATCCAATTTTCGGAATTTTTAATCACGACCGATTGACCTCCCGTAATATTTGGTTCTTCTGGATCTCTATTATTAACTCTTTTCTCTTTCTTGTGTTCCTGTCGACGCTGCGCCATTGTATTGACACATTGTATTGACGCATGCGCATTGACGATATAATATAATATATCGTCACTTAATTTTTTACGTTCTCTTTTTTATACTCTAGATTCCTGCCTTCTGTGTTCTATACTCCTTCTACCCGAGAGCAATGGAGATATTTATTTAGATTTGTTTAAATATTTATTTAGATCAGATTCTCATCTTAAAGACTTAGTTAATTGACTGATAATCACATTGGCATATTTCATTCCCTCGGATTAATTAAAACAGCTCCATGATGTGATAATAAGCAATTAATTAACACACATTAATCAAAGGAAATCTTAATTAGCCCAATCTTTCTTAGGGAAATTAACTACGCTCACGTTAAACTCAATAATAATTTTTACACACTTGTCGACCACTTGTGGACAGATCACGCAAGTTGAAAACAGGAAGCCCTTCTCAACAAAATTCCAAGCCTTATATTCTCAATACCCCTGCACTTTGGGTTAAGTTTATCGGACCCCAAACGTCCCCGTACATGTCTTGCGCGTAGTTATGAGAACCCCGTACAACAGCACGTGACTGGCGGTTCTCGAACTTTCGCCGACAAATCCTATTCTTCTCCTTTGATGGCCTTAATCCGGCTACGTGGCCTACGGGACTTTCCGACTGATGGAGGCCGTCCCTTTTCAATACTGACCTTGAAGGTCACCTGCTACAGGACTCGTAAATACGTTTCAAAAGGAACTGCCGACTTATAGACACTATCCTTGGTTTCAAACATCCTACTTCTGCTCTTAAAGTGTAAAATATATATATATAATGTATATATATATAAAATATATATATATATATATATATATATATATATATATATATATATATATATATATATATATATATATATATATATATATATATATATATATATATATATATATATATATATATATATATATATATATATATATATATATATGTTAAAGATACCAAGTAATTTTAAACCTGGTTTTACTCCATTTCCCAAGTAAACAAACAGACTAAAAGTCAAGTTTGCGCCTGCAATTGATGCAAGTCTAACTGATCCCACAGGTAGTGCAGGACCAGGGCAACTCGTGGCAAAGGTGGAACAAGCTCCGATCACTAATCTTAATATTTACCCTTAATGCCAAAACACATCTCCAAGAAGGGGATATATGATGTTTTGTATTAAAGGCAAGGGGCCACTACCCAGACCGGTTTCGACCTTTATTATATATATATATTTTACACTCCTACAGAAGCTGGTAAACTTACATATATATATATATTTTACACTCCTACAGAAGCTGGTAAACTTACATATATAAAAGAACACCTATAAAGATAACACTGAGTTTTTGGAGACTAATATGTCGAGCAGGTACTATGTTTTGAAAAGGGTATTTCAACTTCCTTACCCTTCTCTGTAGCCCAATAGGGTCAACGATTCCCTTTTGTTCGGAAAAACCTAGGTTCGTCCCCCCTCTAGAACACGAAGCATCTTTATCAGCATTTTAATTGCAGGTAATTAGTCAGCCTCATACGTAGATGGCAGTTTTTTTTTTATCTCGTACAACAGACAAACGTATCAGAACACACACAACATACAGATATAGGAGACTACTGAAATAAGATTAACTACCCTATCTGTCAGATTAGGTTTAGCAAGTAAATTATTTTTCTTAACTAACCAAATAATATTCAGTTGAAGCCATATCCTTACGATTTATTCCAATGGCATTTAAATAAACCATTCATTTGATACATTTCCTTACTGCTTTTTTTTTTGTTCCAGTTGTGATAGAAAAGTTTAACGAGGTTTCAAAATAGAAAATAAATTAAACCGTTAGATGATCCCATCCATCAAAATAACGACTTCAGGGTTGTCTAAAATTTCACAGATTTCAAGATTCATTCACTAAAACATCTGTGCTGATTAGAAGTAACTACTATACCAAACTTAAGATGATTGCTTCAAAGTCGTACAGAATACTATAATATACTTACAGCATCTTAATCGAGCGTGTTATTCGCTCATTAAAATATTTTTTAATGCTGTGAATCGCCATCTAAGAGAAAATGAAATTTGCTGGTTAGAAATCGAACATCTTTAGCGTATCACACCAAGGATGCATAATGTTAATTGCGGTAAAAGTAAAACAGATTTATTTGTTGGACCAGATTAATTACGGAACGTAAAGGCAAGAGTAAACAAAAGGGAAAAAAATAACGTAATTATTTCTTAAAATGAAGTATTACAACTCTAAGATTCAGTAGAGAGGGCAAACCTATTAACATCATCAGCCAAGATTAAGTTTGATATATATTCGTGGGTTTTAGTAATTGCAATATAAATTGTCAAATTTATTTTTCACTAATGCTTTATAGGAAAGAAAAGTATATAAAATACGAAAAAAAAGTGCGTCTTTTAAATTAAAGATAAGAAAAGAAACTTGATGGTCTAATTTGTCACTATTATACACCACAAGAGCGCGCTTTCAGTTACTGGAGGCCAAATTATAATTAAGTTTTGCAAGCAACTAATGTTCGCAAACAATAACAATAGCGTTTGATTTATGGACACGCCCAAGGCAATATTGTTAATTAACTTTGTTTCATCCTCTTGGGATCTGCTATAAGGAAGGTTCCGCATCTTCTCTACTAGTTTAAGGGAAAATCCTCAAAGGTATTTACTACAGTGGATAAATCTTCAAAATGATACACATAAAACTCCTATAATAAAGCAATTGAGATGGTTTTCTAGATACGGAACTTATATTACTGATTATATATATAAATTGCTATTCTATTTCATCATAGTGGGTTGTGTTAATTAAGTGTAAAATTGCTGGGTAGAAACTAGGATCGTTGTGGATGGGATGAGAATGGTGGTCATTTATTCGCGTTGTTTGTTGTAACAACTTAGTGTTCCTATTGTTACTAGGAAGAGTGCTACCGAAATGCAGTTAAAGTCGTGTTAGGATTTTAATAAAAAAATATATATATTAATAATGAAGGGGATACAAATCCTTTGATGTTTATCTGCCAGTAAGCGAAACTCTAAGAACTAGGACTAAGATCTATGAGTTTCATACCGAAAAACTATCGGCAAATCCAAGTGTAAGTAACCACTTGGTAGTACAACACCAAGGCAACTCGTATCAAAGGTGGAGCAAGATCCCGCACTACATTGACTACATCTATACCGTGGTGATATCAAGGACAGTGAGGGAGCTTTCTCTCTGTATTGTTTCTGTATTGTTTTAAAAAATTTAAAAAAAAAAGATAAAAGTGAGCCCAGTCCACCAACGTTTTAAAACGACTTCATATAAATGATCTTCATAATTTTTTTTTAAACTTTTCTCAAGCTGCGTTACTCTAAAGCAAGCAAGCACTCATCTACATCATTAATATCCCAAGACATCCCACACTCTTTCCTCATTAATTTGCATCAAATCATCCCAGCTGTAACGACGAGAGTAACGTATTTAGTCATGTTTAATTCAATCATTCATCTTACACGAGGTGCATCTTCTTACAGACCGCATTCACTTAAAACAGAAATCACTAGACGTAATGAATACGATATGGTCTGGTAGATATGCTAGAAAAGTTACAAGTTATAAGCAAGTCAGTAGGTTACAAGCGTTTCCGATATTCTTTAAACATTTGAACTCTGTTATAAAATACCATCGTTTCTATTCAAAGTGCCAAAGTTCACGCACGTTACTTCTCTTACTGAAGCCTTCGCATGCCTCGTAAAGAAGCACTCCATTAGCTTGTCTTGTAGTCAGAGCAACACACGCAATGACTCCATTATAGGTTTCATTATCTGACTAGTTACGAGAATAAAGCGCCTAATTACCCGTCCTTCCTAGTTTCCATGTGACCCAAAGGTTATTCTTAACCTTTGGACACCAATAGTCATTTAAACACTCACACATGGACTTGAGCACGCAGATGTGTACGTCATTACAGGCTGTTTTGCTTTTTTTTTTTCCAAGAAAGATTCTAATGTGTACATCGGGGATTAGATGTAGAATGTCATAAATCTTGAACATGCTAAACCCTTGCGATGCCTAAAACTCTAAAGTAAACGTTAGTGATAGCATCTCATTATATTAATCTAAATTCCATAAAAAATTCACGATATTATGATATCTTTAATGACCTGCAATAAGTGGAAAGTGTGTTATTTTTAAATATTGTTACACAATATTATTGTGACAAAATAATGTCAAGTTGACTATTATTGTATCTACACCCTCTGTCCAAAAAGAAACCGACCTTTTCGATAATAGAAGACACTAATAAACAAATGTCATAAACAGTTGACACAACACTAATGAAGGTTGCCGCTTTCGACAACAAAAAGATACAACAGGTGGCGCCACTAGTTTCTTCTATTTCCGAAAAGTTCCGTTTCGTTTTGGACAGAAGGTGTATAAGACATGATAATTGTTGTTTATTCATATATGCAAGTTAAATTGTAAGTGCGCCACCTGGTGTTTAAATTATTTGCTTTAAAAAATCACACTGATAATAATAACTATATTTACCAAGAAGAACAGGTGAACAGGGTTTGCTGTAAGCGAGACAGACTGTTCAGTGCTAATGTCGATGTAATTAGTTTGAAAAATTACATCGACAATAGTACTGAGCAAATTCTTCAAGCCATTTCACAAGAAAGACTTGTAAAAACAATAATAAATCTGATTACAAGAAGGAAATAACCGATATATGTGTTAGAAAAATAAACCTTTGCATGGCCAATTTCTTCGAGATACGACACTGACAAAAAATTGACATAACCAGGACGTGGTAATGGCTACCATCTGGATGTATTTAAAAAGAAGCATAAGGATTCATTCTAGCAGCTCAAAGAGGCGTTGCAAACTAATGAAATGAAAGCAAAAAATTTTGAACATTAATAATAACAGTAAATGCAGATTATGCGATCAGAAAGATGAGACTGTAGAACATCTACTCAGTGCCAGCAGCAAAATAGCTCAAACTGACTATAAATACCGTCATGATCAAGTGGCCAAAATAGTTCATTGGGATGTATGCAAAAAATATGGCTTTCTTACTTCTGATAACTGGTGGCAGCATAAAATAGAGACAGTATTGGAAAAGGAAACAGCAAAAATTCTCTGGGACTTTCTAATACAAACTGATCGGCATTTAGAACACAATAGACCTGACATCACAATTATCGAACATCGACAGGTTTGGATTATCGATATCGCAGTACTCAGTGATAACAGCATTAACGACAAAGAACTGGAATAAATGACTAAATATCGAGATCTGGCAATCGAAGTTGGCCGACTGTGGCTTAAACACACCAAAGTCATTCCAGTAGTTATCGGTGCACTTGGCGCAATTTCAAAGAAGCTGTCCAACTATTTACAAGAATTAAACTACTTGGTATAAACGGGAGATCCAATAAGCGTGATAGCTTAATACTAGCCTGCAAGATTGGGCTAAGCTTGTATGAGGTTAATACAAACATTGCGTATTTTCCACCGGATTGATTTCTATCACTGTTACCATTTTCACCGCTCTCTCTCTCTCTCTCTCTCTCTCTCTCGCGCGCGCGCATGTGCGTGTGTGTGAAAGAGAGAATAATTGCAGCCATTTCAGAGGAAATTATTGGTCGTTATGAATCTGTCTGAGCAGTTATTCCATTCAGAAATTGAGCAGATAAGAATACTAATATAGAATTGTTCTAATAAATCGCTAGCGAAGTCCAGACACGATAGAGCTATGTGCACCCACAGCAACGTATGATTTCCCACAACAAACATCTTTCCTCGATTTCAATTGCAGCTTTCATATAACGCTGATAAGGGTTATTACGTTCATTGCCCCCTGACCGTCCTCCATGTGCCATTATGTTCGGAGAGGGCCAATAATGGCTTCCTTGCTCTCCCCAAATGATCCAGCTTGTCCTTCAAAGCCTTGTTGTTTCATGGAGACGCGATACTCTTAAAGAAATTTATATTCTTTCTTCGTTGCATGGGGGGTTATTTGAAGCTATATTTTATTTAACTCCCGCGATATGGTTATGGAAGAATCGATTCCACTTGCGGTTCACGCGCAGAAAAATGTAATGAGGATGTTCCCGTTGTGCATTTTCTAAACTTAACTCAATTGAAGGGATGAATTTTCTTTTTCTCTGTTGTTATTTGTATTTTTATTTCAATGATATTACTTGCCCATCATTCCTGCGTAAATACGACAGCCTTTGGTCTTATTGCTGATGATATGAAACGCATAAATAAACCAGAATAAAGATCATACCCAGCCATGAATTATTTTTTATGAATTTTTGGGATTATTTCTATGGTGGCTTATAACATAAGAACAATAACGAAACCATTCTTTTGTGTTATTTGAAAAAAGAAATGCTTTAGGAAATATAACACTTGGGATAACTTAATGGTTTAGCAGAATTTGAAGTTCAGCAAAGATCCATTCCAAATCCCTATAACATTACAAAGATATCACAGTTGACTACAGAGCCAGCGAGGTGAATTATGGCCCACACTTCCAAGATAGGAATAAAATGGCTCTCAGTCCTTACTCCAGAACCTATGGAAATAGGCAGTTAAACCTAAAGGCAGAGGATGCTGGAATTGAAACACAGACCTTGGAACTTTAAACTATAGGACTTGTAGCAACGAAACATAGCTAATTGAATTAACAGAAGAATTAAGTCCAATAAAGTTGAACATTCTTGGATTTTATGAAATTAAACGTAATGATGAAGAAATTCTTCAATTCCGATTTGAGTTTCTAAGCAACAAAAAATTGAAGAACAATATCATAAATTTTGACACTCTATCTGATCGCATAGCAAGTATTGTTATCCAGATCTCAAAAAGACATCAAGGTTATTCAAAGTCATCTCGAAAAAATATCAAGATTATCAAAGTCTGGGAATTAACAAATTAGAGCTCCATCATGATGGGTCACCACTTTACAGCAAAAGAAAGCATCCTATCAAATTTGTAGTGAAGACTAATGCTAGGATTGGTACACAAGAATCAGATGAAAGCTAGTTTTATTTGGATATGGCACAAGATACGATAGAGGTGTAAATTTCTGGAAATAGAAAACGTCCACATCATGATTTTTTTAAATAAAAATGCATACAACTGGTCTTGGAAAATAACTAGCGAAATTGACTTTATTCATCATTCGTGACAGTTCGATTATCTGCACCTTCAACACTGGAATTGACCAGAATGTGGCACTCAGTAAGATTTAAATAAACTGCCAAAAAGAAGAAAACGGTTTCCAGGATCAAAACAAAACAAAAATATATACAAACATAAAAAAAAAAAAAACGATATCACTGAAAAGAAACAAGATAATTTTTTTCGAGAAAACAAAGGACAGATAACAAAGAAACAAGGTGGAAGCCTACTGAATAAAATTGAATGTAGTGAACTATGAAAAACGAACATGAAATGTATCAAAGAAGAAATGCCAAAATTCATCTGTAAACGCCTATAACAAAAGATTGAATAGATTATTCAACACTAAAAAAACTAAAGAATTTTGCACAATATTATATCAGGATGACAAAATAAATGAAGTATCTGGAAAATTGTAGCCGATAGTCAAAAACAGAGTGAATTCTGTCATTTATTGACATAAGGCTGAGAAAGGTGGACGCTAAATGCAAAAGAAACTTATAAACTAGAACAGAACAATGTTGTATGGAAAGACATGCTTTTGGTATCACAAGACTGGATCACAGGAGGAATACTTGAACAAGAAATCAAACCAACGTCTCTAACCTTTTAGACAGAATGGAACATCTGAAGTGGCAATGGGCTGGGCATTTTTTCGAAGACAAGGCTAACAATGGACAAGAGAAGGACTGGACTTATTCCACTTGGAGGAAAAACAACAATAACGCCAATTCAAGGTGGATTTATGACATCATCAAATTTTTGAGATCAATACAGGAAAATACATTGATAGGTCATCTTGCAGTGATATTGGAAAGGCCATCCATACAGCAGATCAATAATAACCGATGATGTTTTAGAACAGTTTGGGATATCATTTACAAATTAACCCAACTATGATCCCTGTTGCATAATTAAATTGAAATATTTTGATACGAAACCTATCAAGATGTAATTCGGAGGTAGAGGGTTTTGCATCACCCGGAAACTTGGGGTTTTCGTCCTTCAGCACAGACAAACCAGCCGATGAACACCCACGGAACTTCAGATCCCTAATAAATAGGGTGATGGTGTCACATCGGAAAATTAAAATCATCTACTACTTAAAGACATTCTCAAGCATCCATTTCACATCGTGATTCGAAACCCCACAACTTCTTGGATACAAAGTTAGATACGTGAACCACTCGAGTAGCTTGGCCTCCAAACTAAAAGAAACATGTTTTATTTTCATATAGTATAACTCATGTAAAGAGAACGTTAAAATAATTTAATTTTCATATATATTTTATATTAGGGATGTATTAAATATTATTTATACAACAAATTAAATTTTAGGTTTTATTAATTAAGCATCAAATAAAATTTGGAATTTTTGTAGCAACACCTTTTTATAATTCATATAAATAATAATGTAATAGTAACGATTTGTTGCAATTGCGAACTGTCCGGTTTCTAAAGTAAAATGGTAATGTTTGTTGGCTTGTTTTGTTCTAGATGAAACTGTAAACTCTGTCTTAAACTTAAATGGGATAATCCAATTTCAACTGTAAAGATAGAAAAGGTAACCTTCATCATTAATGATATTTGAAAACTATAAAACAATAGCGACGTAGAGAGATAGAATTTAAAGAAAATGTTTTCATCTAATTAAACGATAATAATAAACTTATCACTAACAACACGATATATTAACCAGAAGATCTCCATTGCGTCTGTTTCAATCATTATCTCACGTGTTGTTATCTTGAATATTGTAGAGAACATAAAATACAACAGCTCTGTTACGCAGACTGCAGCAGGGAGGATGGAGATTCTCTCACGCCCTGCAAATTATAATCTAATAAGAGTCACTCAATAAATACGGAATCTTCCAACTTTAACGCAGGGCTGGAAGCAGTCTGGTACTTGTAAGATGTGCACACTTCGCTTAATGAACACTTCCGTGGAAGTTTTACGGCAGAAGAAGACTCTGTTCGCTTTTCTAAAGGTTCATATTTTCACCTAAGGCCAATTCTTTGAATATTTTATGCATTCCGACATGTTTCATGACTTCGGTCCATCTATGATAAAAAAAAAAAAAAAAAAAAAAAAAAAAAAAAAAAAAACGAATTTAATGAACAAAAACATATTCAACCATCCTCAAAAATAATCATAAAAAAGGGTGCCTTAATTTGACAAAGTTTGCAAATAATTGCTTACCCATTTAAGAAATCCTACAATCACGACTAGGCAATTTAATCCATGGCAGACAGCAAACGATTTCCGTTTAAAAAAGTGGAGATTGTAAATTGCAATGAAAAATACGGCGATTCTATACTACGAAGGAATTCCGCTAGGTGGTAGTGCATGTTTAAGATAATTGAAAATGATGGTAGTAACCTGACGAAAAAAAAATTATATTCCATTTAACCGAGTCCTTCAGGTATTCAATACTGTATATAATAATAGTAATAATAATGAACATTAAGTAATCCAAAGTTTTCCAGTTTGCCTGTAATAGCACTTTCACTGCAGTACTTATCTGCTCTACGGGAATTTTTTTTTATTTTTGGAACATGAAATTAGAACAAAAAAAAGGCTTTTTCTTTTATTTTATACTAAAGTTATAACATTAGTATAAATAAATAAATATATATATATATATACAGGGTGTTCGGGATAAATTTGACATATTTATAATTAATTATATTTTTCCGTAAGTTACATGTATTAACACACACTTCTCTTCATTTAAAAGTTTGGACCCTTCTTCATTCATATACAAGATGTCAGAAAGGATGGATAGCTGGAACCCACCTGAATCATGGAAGAGAATAACTTGTATCATGATGATTCGTGCCCGCCATCAAAATAAGGATATTACGACTGCTGCCCAATGCTCCCTGAATACAGTAAAAACAATCAGGCATGAACTAGAGACTTGCAATGGTGACTACGAGGATGTAGCAAGAAGAAAGATCCCTAGCAGACGATCTGATTGCGTTCGTACAGCAGAATTCCTCGCAAATCTGCAGGAACAGGTGTTGAAGAACCCTGGCATTGGAATTCGGGCTTTGTTCGTGGAGTTGCTAACTGTAGTCAAGCCCTGGATAACAAGGGTAGCCAATGGTAGGCCGTATGTATGGCAGCAGGATTCGGCCCCTTGCCACACCTCTGGGAAAAGTCAAAAATGGTTGTCTGAAAATTTCTACGACTTCACCAGTCCAAATGTTTGGCCTCCAAACTCCCCAGACCTTAACCCCATGGATTATTTTGTATGGGGCGCAGTTGAAAAAGACACCAATCGCACTTCCAGTAATACAAAAGCCCAGTTAATGGATAAAATTAAAATTAAAACAGTTTTTGCGGCCCTTCCCAGGGAGACTGTAGCATCAGCTTGTTCGAGGTTCCGAAGCAGAATTGAAGCTGTGATCGATGCTAATGGTGGTTATTTTGAGTAAATCTTGTTGATAGTATTGTAATTAACTCTGCCTGTAATGTTTTTTTGTCAATTCATTAAATTTAATAGATACAAAGAAGATTTTCTTTTTCCTTACGAAACTGTCAAATTTATCCCGAACACCCTGTATATATATATATATATATATATATATATATATATATATATATCATCAAAATAAACCATATTCACATAGGAAAGCTTGACCGGAAACGCCACCAGAAAGTGATAGGTGGCGCTGTTCGCCAGCGCTGCAGGTGAGCAATTGGGGCTTTCTCATTCAAGCTTTCGCCGTCGTACGAAGAACATGCGTCGTTTTACGATCACTGAGATGGCAGACATGCACCTCGTTTACCATGTTATGTATCCAACTACTATTGAACTGTTCAGTTACGCCTAATAAAGGTTTTTACACTACTTACTGCCTTGTGTTATTTCTGTATCTTTGTGTTCCTGTTAGTACCTTCGGGTGGCGTTTCCGGTCATGCTTTCCTATGTGAATAGGGTTGATTTCGATGTTCTATACCTGCCCTCAAAGTTTGTACTCGGAATTTTGAACCACCCGATATATATATGAAACATTAAATAAAGTTAATAATTTGATAACATAAGATATTTTTTAGTTCAAGTCTCAAGTTTCATCAATGGTCGTTCGACTGCAACTCATTATGTAATAAATATATATATATATAATGATTGAAAAACAAATAAATGTTTTTTATATATAATGCTTTAAAAATGTTTTTTAAATATAATGATTGAAAAACAAATGTTTTTTATTTTATACATAATGATTGAAAAATGTTTTTTATATATAATGATTGAAAAATACATATCATGATTTAAAAACAAATGAATGTTTTTCATTTATATATATATATATATTTATTTATTTTGTTTTTATAGTCCTTTTAAGGACTAGCTTAAAGGAGCGAAGCAAGAATGCTTTTCATTTTCCCCGTTATCTGTAGAGGACAGTGTAGGGATAAGGTGTTATTGAGCTATTAAAGCTCTGATCATGGCAGGAGGGTAACAGCAATATCCGAGCCTCAGTTAGTACTTCATTGACTACAGCATTGCAAACCATTACCTTCCAAGGGCATTATTACTCACCGACTGTTTAAGTAAAGGTGAACTCAAAAAAATTCGGACGATCTCTAGGCCACTCTGTAGCGGGCGAAAGACCGTCCATATCTCAGCGTTGGTTCCACTCAGTGACGGGCTCCCCCACCACCGAGCAGAACCGCTCAAATTCCGAAGAAAATCATTCAGCGACAAAGCCCCTCAGCGGGAGAACACTTTCTCCGGAGACTCAAATTGCTCCCTTAAGGCAAAAACCTTAAGAGAGCGAACTCAAAACTCTCCAATCTCAGCGCCCAAGGGGGTAACAGCACCAGCCGAACCTCAGTTAAACTTCATTGGCTCCAATGGTATTAATCACCGCATCTCAGGGTCGATTGATTCTCCACAACCTCATTCTTTCCTTATATAAGGACTGGCTTAAAGGGGCGAAGAATGCGTTTCATTTTCCCCGTTATTTATAGAGGACAGTGTGTGGATAAGGTGTTATTGGGCAATTAAAGCTCTGATCATGGCAGGAGGATAACAGCAATTGCCGAACCTCAGTTAGAACTTCAATGGCTACAGTATTGCCATCCATTACCCTCCAAGGGTATTGGATTGAATGAATCAATCACCGCACCTCACAGTTCCTTATAAGGACTGGCTTAAAGGGGCGAAGCAAGAATGCTTTTCATATTCCCCGTTATCTGTAGAGGACAGTGTATGGATAAGGTGTTAATGAGCTATTAAAGCTCTGATCATGGCAGGAGGGTAACAGCAATAGCCGAGCCTCAGTTAGAATTTCATTAGCTACAGCATTGCCATCCATTACCCTCCAAGGGTATTGGATTGAATGAATCAATATAACCGCATCTCACGGTCGATTGATCCAATCCTCCTCACAGTTGTTTCTGTTGTTTCTTTTTTGTTGCTTTTGTATATTAAATATTTAAAGGTATGTACAATATTATTAAAATTTTCGAAAATAATATCAATTATCTGAAATTCTAAATTATAAATTAGCAATAGCATATAAGTTACACTCTTATTTTTAAGATTAATAATATAATTATTAAAATAAATTATCTAAATCGTATAACATTCGAACAACCTGATAATATCACATTTTTAGCAGATTCTAAGAATAAACTTTATTTTTTATTTCTTCATTCTTTCATTTGTATTTAATAAATTAATTTATAACACTCAATGAATATAATTCACATATTATTTTAATTAACATAATTGAGATTAAGGTTTAAAAATAATCCCAACACCATCTTACTTGATATCTAGCCAGCTAAAAAAAAAATTAAAAGAAGTCTTAAAATTAGTCTTCCACTTCGCTAAACACCCATAAAATCTAATTTCGTTTGGCTCCAAGGAAAATGAGAAAGTTTTTTTTTTTTTATTAATCCACGATTCCCATGGTTTCAGTGCTAAAGAAACTTTCAAGAAATATTAGATGAAGCCAAATCCTTCCTCAAGAATCACTAAGTTATAAATTAGTCTTTTCAAGAAAAGAACAGGCTTCTTAATACTGTTATAAGGACTTCGGTACCTTAATCAGAACTTCCTTGAAACATTTTTTAAACGTAAAGGAATTACTCTCCATTTCGTTATTCTTTTGTTGTAGATACGAGTGGGAGTTTTCGAGCACACAGGGATTAAAAAATAATTGCAAATTGGTTTCAGTCACAGATAAGGCTTTGTTTAAATTACGGAAGAAATTAATTCTGGAATTCTTTCAGCTTTGTAATTTTATATCCAAGAATACTTTTCTTGTCATTACGTTATCAATATGCAATCAATTGAAAAATAAAAAAAAAATCAGTTTTACTTCCAAATCTAATTAAATGGTGAAATATACATTGAATTCAGAAAATTAAAAAATTAAAAACAATTTCTGTTTCTCGCCGCTAGAGGGTGTTAGGTTACTTGCCAAATATGCGTATCTAGATATATGGTGAAATGTAGATTGAATTTAGTCGTTAAAAAATTAAAAACAATTTCTGTGCCTCGCCGCTAGAGGGTGTTAGGTTACTTGCCAAATATGCGTATCTAGAAATATACATTTGTACAAAAAATAAACTGACTTTTTTGTAAGTTTATTTTTTTGGAAGTTTAGAATTTGGTATTCTATTTTTCCTGAAGAATAGAATTCCAAATTGGATCGAAATCCTACCTGCAAGAAGAAAAAAAAAACTAGAAAGATGACATAAAAAACTCTTCTTTAAAAACATAACTGAGAAGTTTCATAAACATGGCTAGAGTACGAAAACACTGACTTCATTTTTGAACTACTGAAACTAATATTTACTTTACCATCGACGAATAACTGCATTCTTATTTAAAACCACACTTCGCTGCTTGATCAGCTCCATAAATATGATTTTTTCAGTGTCTGTTATTTTAACGTGGTTTCTATCACATAAACACACTGAGTTGTTATGAGATTCTGAATAAAATATTCTGCTTGGTCCACAACTGGTATTTTATCTCTCTCTCTCTCTCTCTCTCTCTCTCTCTCTCTCTCTCTCTCTCTCTCTCTCTCTCTCTCTCTCTCTCTCTCTCTATCATCTTAATGGTCTCATCTACATCATTCGTATACGGTACTGCACCGGAACGTGCGAAACAAGCAGACACGTCAAGATAGAACGAAAGAGCGAGAGTCGGAAAGGCTAGAGAAACAAAAGGGACCTAGGAGAAGTACAAAGATGATGGAGAAATTAATGGCTACGCATCGAATGATAATAAGTTACACACTCCAGTGGTTTGTTTCTCCGTTGTTATGGCCCCTACTGGAGTGTGTGCCAAGACTAGGAAGGAAGCCAACCAGATGAATGGCTTCATTTGGGGAATACGTACCCTAGCTGTTCAGTCGATTTAGTGTCACCGCTATAAACAGCGGAAGCTCCATTATCCAATTGGACTACTAAAACAGGATCGATATCTCTCTCTCGATTTCCCCTCCTTTAAAAAACTTAGCTGTGCATTATGTTTACATCCAAAGAAGACTTAAAATAGGATTATGGAGATTTTTTTTGAATATACATACTGATTTGGTTAATTAGGTATTTTCTCATTATTCACCGCTAAAAACAGCATCAGATATCTGTTAGGCTATATAAAGCAGGTAAGCAGACACTCAGGGTTAATTTGCGTATTCACAATTCACTATATTGGGTCAATAGTGCGATCTCGGCTGACTTTTGTATTATAATAGTCGGCACTAGATGTGCCTGAACCTACGGACCTACGTAGGTTCAGGCACATTATTACCTACGGATAGAGCCACTCGGGGTAGGATTTTCGCACACAATGGTGTCTAGAGTGTACTAAGAATTATCTTAACATGACATATCATACAACCAGCAGTAGTAGTCCTGTGTCCTAAAATAGTTTGTCAGTGGAAGAGGGGGTTACAAGAATTGTGTAATTTAAGACAATCGGTCAGCTAAAAGGGCAAATTGTAACTAAACAAACTCAGGAAACTGGTAAGAGCTGAGAAATCTAGATATGATGTATAACATTTGGTATTTCTAGAATACAAAGCAACTAACTAAAATTGAACTCGAGACAATCCAAAACTAAACTGAAGAAACTGATTTTGGGTTTTCCAAACTCGATTCGGTATTACAATATGAATTTTGTTCATATTCTGTTTTTGTTCATTAATAATACAGTGTATTCAAAAACTTTCCTATTTTGTAATGTCGTTAGGTAGGAAATTAATTTTATCGCCACGGGTGAGACTAACACCCGCTTATTGAAGGCTTGAACAAGTTCCATATTTGATCTCTAGAGCAGTTTCCAAGATTATCTGGTTTATTATAATTCTTCGTGTACCAGGAGGATGTTGTAACAAATGACAACTGCCTGGTAGAATGCAGACTGTTTTTGTGCGTAGGGCCGGTCGATGTAGAACGCATCTGTGTAAGTTCATTACCGATGCTGTATTTGTTGTTATTTAACAACAAATTATTATTTAACTGTTTTTTGCTGAATTAAAATACTCCATGGCTTCGATGGAAGGATGACAGGATTCATTTCATTGGTTTGTCGTTCACCAAATACATCAGAAACCTTCATAAGAGTTTGCTGACAAAAGGTGAATAAATCAGCATGATTATGGAGATAGCAGGACTTTTTTCTTTTTAACTTCCATAAAACTGATAAATAGACTGCAGAACTTGCTTTCTGTGTAATTAATAGACACACACACACACACACACACAAAAAAAAAAAAACAAAAAAAACATCGATTTCATAATCTTAGGTACTTCTTGATGAATTTAGAAATTTGGGGAATGAAGAACCCGAATTTCCTAAAGGAAAACCTCTGCTGATTTTGTATAAGACATGCAAACTCTCTTTGAATTGTAAAGTCCTAATACATCCCGAACGGGATCCGAACCCAGATTCGGATTCGAACTGGGTTCGGATCCGGTAACTCATTTGGATTCCTTTGAATCCAAATGAGTTACGATAGCACTTATTCAATATATGATTATTAACGATAAAAAAAACAGCTTCCTGTTATATCCTTGAAGAGCCGCATATGACTTAGCAATGGGTTACTTATCCGTGTACAAGACCATCATGGCTCTACTATGAAATGTGTTGTGCGTCATTGAATTTCTTATAATAAATGTATTTGGCATTTGTATGATTTTAAAACAACGAATACCAAATTTAATCTGAAAGACTAGAAGTATTTCCGTTTCCTGTTTTCCCTTGTTACCATAGAAACATGTCCATTTCCATCTTAGTCAACACGAACCAAAAGATCTATTTTATTACACTGTATATCGAGAAATATACAGAGATTTTGAAAACAAAAACTAGTAAACGGGTTTAACATTAGCTAAATTTGGTATTTCAAATTAATGAGTGTAGAATAAACTGTATGCTGTACTTGAGACATTCTCTCTCTCTCTCTTTCTATGGGAAAAGCTGAAGAGTTGTAGAATGTATATGTGTTATCAGCAAGAAAATACAATCTTCTTCAACGTTACATCATTACCGAGACTCAAATGTTGGCATACAAGAGTTTCTATTTCATCATTTTCTTGTCTATCAGTTATTTTCATAACGGTTGGTACCTTCCAACTCTCCGTTTATGACATGTCCATTCCCGATTCACAGACATAGTTACCAAGGTGATCAGTGCCCAAACATTATTAGCTCATTCAAGGTTAGCTTTTATTCGTCTTCCAATATAATAAGGGACTTGTGTTCGCCCAATGATTATAAATGATTTTCTTTATAGGAAACAGACTTTGGTTGAAGCGCTTTAAATCGCTGTGCGTAACTCTATCGATTATTGGGAATGCTATTAATTCAGAATGATTCAGTACGAGACTGGATTTATTAGGATCCGAACAAGTTCATAGATGAAATATCAGTGGCAGCTCGTGGCTTGAAATCGTAGGGGTGCTGCAACTTTCGAAATATACATACTGTAAGTACAGTGGATACGTGTTTGGATAAAATATCAAAATTTTGGTATTTACGAGTCGCCCCTGAGTAAGAATCTCCCTGACTACCCCCCCCCAAATGTGTAGGGCACGAGCCACAGAGATAGATCTTGTTTGAAGAACTAGATAAGAAGCTATAATAGCAACAAGATTTCAAATAGCTCCTATGTTCAATCCACGAATGATTACAAAAAAAAAAAAAAGATTTAAAGGGAGATCAATTTTTTTTATATATCCCTATACAAACCTCAGCGTCCGCCTCTATTTAATCAGTCAATGAAACTCACCTCTCTCTTTCTGTCTCTCTCTCTAAGTATATTTCATTTCCTTTAGGTGGAGCAAGCGGCCACGTGATGGTTTTGGCATCACGAAACATCTTGTTAGGCAGAGATCGCCAGTCTTTTATTAACCTGTGTTCTGTCGGGTCTTCCTTCGCAGTGATCGCATTCATCAATAGTGTTCGGAGGTCACCGCTCGGGAGTAGGTGCAGGTGCATCGGCTTGAACTAATGCCTCTTGTCACGACTTCGCTGTGTATGTGTGTGTGTGTGTCTTCTTTCATTTTGGTTGGGCCTTTCTTGAGAAACAGAGAGAGAGAGAGAGAGAGAGAGAGAGAGAGAGAGAGAGAGAGAGAGAGAGAGAATAAATCTTTCTATCGGGGCAAACATTTACCCAGCTGATTAGATAGTCTGTTCCCAACAAACCACCAATTCACCTCAGTTGTTCATCCGGGCACTCGAGTGTAAACCACGATCGATTTCATTTATCTTGACAGCTAAAAGGACACGTTATCATGTCGGCTAAAACGTCTTTCTGATTTGCCATTTTGTTTTGTTAATGGATTGACTTCTCGTAATGGTAGTTTCACTCGAAAATTACAGAAAAATCGTGTTTGATCATTTCCATTGCAAAATCCACTTTCTTGTGTACACACGCATTTGTTCTTGATCGAATAACTTTGATAACAGTTAAAATGCATGCACTTTGGGATCTGTTGACTTTGTTTTTCATGGCTGTTCAAAGGAGTGTTATTAATCGAAATTTCTCTCTGATAAAAAAAAAAAAAACGAGTTGCCTTTTTTACTTAATTAAATACACTGGAAAGTACTTTATCAAAATCAATTTTTTAATAAGACTTTATTCATTCTGTCATACAGAAAAAAAAAATGAATTTACACGACACGGAATTTTCACTAAACATTAACCCACATTTCAATTTTGATCCCGCTGGATAATATAATCTAATATTTGCATATAATGAAACCTATGCGTTGATAATGCATACCTTAAAAAAGTAGGGCAATGATTTCAATCATGAGATGCATTTCAAAATAGAATTCTTACATGAAGATGTCATTTATTATCATAATAACTGATAAGCAAAAAACATGATTTTGTTTTGCTTAATTTTCCTATTAAAATACCATTGAAATCAAAGTGAGACGATTTTAATAGTTAAACAAAAAATAAAGATAATTATATTTTATATCACATTATTGCTATATTTAAAGGTAAAGCCGTCTCTAAAAATTCGGACGATCCCTAGGCCACTCAATCGTGGGCGAAAGACTGCCCATCTCAGCGCCTTCCACCCACACCGCTCATATTTTATTCCGAAGAAAAGCATTCACCGACAAAGCCCCTCAGCGGGCCATGCCGGAGAACACTTTCCCCGGAGACTCAAATTGCTCCCTTAAGAGAGCGAACTCAAAAACTCTCGAATCTCATCACGCAAAGGGGTAACAGCAATAGCCAAACCTCAGTTAAACTTCATTGGTACAGCATTGCCATCCAAGTGTATTCGATTGAATGAATCAATCACCACATCTCATCTCACAGTCGATTGATTATTGATCTAATACCAAATTTCATAGTCATAATATTTTCAAAAAATATACTGTATTAATATTTAATAAATTTTTTAGTTAATTTGTGATATACTAATATTTTTTATAATTATTTAAAGATATTTTAAAGTTTGCAATTCTTTTTTTATTAAGTTTTACATATTTATCATAAAAACCTTAATTATTTATTGGATTTATTTATTTATTTATCCAAGAATTTACAGGGTTCTGTTTAACATCTGTTAGCATAATAATCAACCCTAAACAAACTGTTTTATTTTTTTTTTTTAATTTTTGGCTTATATGTAAGGTCAAATGTACATTTAAGGAGAAATAATCCTTTACAAAGGCTTAAAATGTTTTCAAGTCGAATCTTAACGTTGTCCAAGTGTAAGATAAAGTACTAGCGCCAGTTCAAGGTGACTCTCGTAACACTACAATTCTCTTGAGCAGTTGTAGTTGCTTTCTGGAGTCCTATTAAGACGAAATTGAACAAGGAAAATAGTTTAACTACATTCTTACATTTCTGTATCGCTATGTCTTTAGTAATGGATTTTAAGTGTCCTCTTGTATCACCGTTTATTTTGTTTTTCAAGTTTGTTTTATTCGAAAGCAAAATCGTTAGTCTGTCTACTGATAGCAGTTAATTTGCTTAAAAGGAATAACCTTCACGCGTTTGTTGCCATGGAAATCTTTATAATTATATATCAGCAGCATATTAATTAAGCGTTTAAAACAGAACTTTGCACCATATCCTTTTCCCTGTGTTTAGATTAATAATTTAATTATACTTACAAATTTTTACGTATAGCACCATCTGTTATGACCAGATAGGTGGCGCTCTACGTAATAATTTAGCAGACGAAACAAAGCAATTGCGTCTACAGTTGAACTGCAAAACAAATGAATACGAAAAATACTGTAAATTATGTTTTCAAAATGAATTTTCTTGTGTAAAATTGTTTCCAGGTTTATTAAAATTTTAATGTTTACTAGTAAAATAGTTACATTGTTATCGTGAATAATTTTCGATTAAAATATAATAATTCAGTTCTTCAAAAGTTAAATTCTGATCTAAAACGATTAAAAGTAGTCTGCATAGAATTCCCATGAAGTTTACACTAACAAAATATGAACAGAGATTTCGTAGAACAGCTATTTAAAGTATGAAAATCAAATAAGTCAGTTGCTACCGCTGAAACGAATCTGGTAATGAAGTAGCATCTGTGCAAGCTCTAACTTATTCCTCGGCACTATAAAGAAAAGCAGAATACGCTGCTTTGCAACTTAGGTTTCTAAATAAACTAGTTTTCCAAAGCGTTGATTAAGTTAGTTATAGTATTTTGAGATCAATAAAGAGAGATTTGTAAATAATTCATATTTCTATTGTGTTGTGTCTAATGTTTAAGGTTCTGGCATCATACAAAAATATCTCCCTCTTCGAATGTTCAGTCTGTTCTCGTACCCAAATGTATAGAATGTAGTAATGCATATTGCAAAGGAACTGGGATGCAGTCTACAAGATAGAAAGAAACATTCTTTGAATATTTTATTTTACTATTGTAGTGTGTGTATATATATGCTGTACACACACACACACACACACACACACACACACACACACACACACACACACACACACACACACACACACACACACACACACACACACACACACACACACACACACACACACACACACACACACACAACACTACAATATTTCGTTTAAAATGCCAGAGAATGTATCTACTAAATAAATTCACAGATAGCTGATCTAATTCTGTGTCGCTGGTCCGACTGGGATTTTACTAGCAACATCTAAACAATTCGTGGATATTCTCTCTCTCTCTCTCTCTCTCACTTTCTTTCTCTTATCGCAGTGTCAATGGGGGCATGTGATCTCTTACATTACCTGGTTCCTCAACGATTCTTACTTTTACCAGATAGTAACAGCATGGCATGCACACAATGATGTGAATTTTATTTTAAAAACTGTTCACCTCAGGTTTTGTAGCCTATTTAGGGTCTGCATGATAATATGGTGTTGCCAATGGCATTACTACGTTGACATTTAGAAATTTGAATGGGGGAAAGCATTGCAATTTAAATGAAATGTTAACCGGTGTCATATAGAGATGGAAGTTGTTGTTTTTTTTAATCTCGAAAGCTTGATTTTTTTATCTTCTTGCAAGGCAGAAAAACTAGATAGGAAACACAGTCATTGACATAAGAGACTACGAACACAAGATTAACGGCCTCAGCACAGCATTTCTTAGTTTTATGAAAATAAACTGCACTTAGTTGTAGCAGACAATCATAATTAATAAGAAAAGGAAGATAGAATGAGATGAATGTATTGAGACAGAGAGGGAGAGGGAGAGAGAGAGAGAGAGATCAATAAATGAAAGAAGAAAATGTGACAGAGATGAAAAACGGGTGAAGACAAAGAAAAATGTCTGGAAAGATGAAAAATAGAAATACATCCAAAGTAAGAAAGAAAGATAAAGAGAATAAAACGGAAAATAATTGAAGAAAAAAGAGGGTACAGGGTGACGATAGATGCACGTGTTTCTGAACAGTATGACACAACGGAGAAGTCTACTGTGCTGCTACGTGTGTGGTTCGTTTGCATTCCCCATAGTCTTCCCAAGAAGATTTTCCATTGGCTGGCGTTAGATGACGTGGTCTTTGCGTTTGCGCGTGTCATCAATATTTCAGGTGTTCCCTTTGAAAGGCAGAAGATTTAAGGAACTGTGCGTGTCTGAAGCAGTCCCCATAAGCCTGGTTGCGATAACACAACCTCACCTCCCGACGTCTCCGAACAGCCGATACTCCGAACTTCGAACGCGAAGGTAGTCCGCTGGCCTTCCCGCACACATCTCCCCTCCAGAAAAGACCGACCGTGAGGAGGATTACGCACACCTGTTCGCTCCATGATGTACAGGGCGTCCCACGTCAACGTCATCGTCTTGGTTCTTGTAGGTCTAGCGCGAGGCGCCTACTTGATCGACTTCGCTCACGTGTTACAAAGAAATGCGGCCAATGTCAAGAGAGAAGGTGAGTACCTTCTTGTTTCGATCTTCACAAGGGGGGGGGGGGCGGAGAACCATTGTCCTGTGACATTCTATAACCGCACCTTAATGCAAGAAATCGAAAGAAGCATTTATGTTCTTTCTCTCTGGTCTTCCCATCTATCTCTTTCCGTAATATTTTTCATAGCTCGATAAATTCCTTTTTTGTATCTATATCTTTGTCTCATGAAGGCACATCGTTGGACGTTTCAGAACAATGAAGAGACAAAAAAGTGACATAAAAACGTTTCAAATTTCGGCTTATCTTATATATAACTTGTTGATATGGTGTCTGTTTCTATATGGTCTCCGATGAGAATCGAAATCGCAGGCATGGGCAGAGTTCGTGTCTTTTAAGTAGGCATGAGTTGTTTTATAATACTAAGGCAACTCATACTTCTGAAATTCCTATTTTTTGTTGGCTCTCAGTCGCTTTCGAAATTTTATGTGTTCACAAATCGACACGATCTCACTTTGGAGAATTAAAGTAGGCAAGCATTGTTTACACATAGATATTAATTATCCGTTCCTTTCAATAAGGTTTTTTATTGTAAATTCGAAGTGCATTTAAAGCTCATTTCTTTTATTAAATAAGAGAACCAAAATTTCGAAATTGATACCGAACAGTACAACATTTGGAATCGTATGGTATTTGCATGTTTAACAAGATGAAAATCGTGATATTAAGATATCAATCTTCTAAATAGAACAAGGTATAGAACTCCTTTTTTTTCCATTTAAGGTAATTTTCCTTAAAATTAGCGCTAATATTCAAAAGTAATAAATTTATTATAATCCAGTACAAAAAAGGGAATATATAGTTAGTTTCACTTTTATAAAACAACAAAAATAAAATGCTTGCTTATTTACGAATTTTTAATATATATTCTTTACGCTACTGAAATTGATAAAGTTTTGTGTGCGAGATTATGTTGTGATTTTCGTTTTTATTATTTACTTGCAAATTTATTTTCAAAATATATTTGATATGTCATGAAAAACTACATTTTGATTAAATTTTAATTAAGTAGTTAATATTTTAAATATTCTTAAATGTTTCATAGAAATATTATTAAATAAAAAACAATTAATTGTTTTTTATTGATTTATAACATTATCTTTTGTTATAGTTGTATAATATTAAGGTATATAAATACACCAACAATTTATTTAAATAATTTAATTAAAAGTAACCATGACGAAGTCTTTATAAAATGTATTAAATTTCAATTATTGATTGGTTGCGTGATAACTTTCTCCTTGTTTCTGAAAAACAAGTCATCGCTTCTATGGGTGATCCACTGAAGCTTGTAAACATCCTTGCTGTTTTGTTCTTGACTTCATTCTCTCGGGAAGAAGCTTGCGAAAATGCAATATAAAGTTATGGAAGAAACTTTGGCCTAGATTTTTGGATGAAAAGGAAAACGAAGCTTTGATGTTCAAAATTCAATATGTAAATTTATTTACATTTTCAATACATCTATTAAGATATTTTTATATTTTCTATATGAAGTTTTTATTAAAAATTCATCATCATCATCAAATTCCTGCCATGTACCCTCAAGGGGTGTACAGGATATGACAGTACTACATGAAAAAATTACATCATTACTAACTTCCTATCTACAATAAAATAAAAAATGATGGTACAACATGCCAAAATAAAAAAAAAATATTAAAAATTAATCTATATAATTTACTTATTTTTTTATATACATTGCTCGTATTTATGCATTTAATTTGCTGTTCTTGTTTCAAAAACATCATCACACAAAGTAAAAATGTCAGTAGATATAAATAGTCACCCAAACATATAAAAAAAATGCATAAAAATAACAAAGTTGTTTTACAGAACATCGATGTTTATCAAAATGTGTTTATTTTTATCCACTTTTTTATACGAAGTTTCTTTAAGCATTCTGAAATCTATCTTTATAGAAATGTGCGAGGTATTTTAAAAAATAAAAATAATCAAGGCAACCTACACTTTTATACGAAGGACTTTATCATAGCATGTTGGCAGTCGACTTTGGTAAACAAACATTACTTTGGTACAGATTCTTCACTGACGACTTTTCCGAATAAAGATACCGTGACACTAAAGAATCTATTCTGGCGTGAAGTAACTGAGTGCCAAGTTCCATTAACCAGCATGTTGCACATCGCTATCGGTTACAAATATCTTGCCAGCCTGGTGCTTATTCGGTGGTCCAAAGCGATAGAAAGATCGACAGAGTCCGTCTGATTGCCTAAGAGAAAGCAGTGTACCAAAATCAGTTCCTACCTTAGGGTTTTTTTTTTTTTTTCCCGGAAGCTATCTCCATTGGTAAAAGCCACCGCTTGTTTATCGAAAAGGTTAGGGAAGAGCCGTTAGAATCAAATGGCAAAGCGTAAATATTTGTACAAGCGTGTATAGTTCCTTGAGTTTAATGAATTATCTCAAAGAGAGGGGGGGGGAGAAAGTACTCTGGCCGAAATCGCGGTGCGCGCGCACACACACACCTCTATGTATGACCAACGAATGATTCCTGTTTCATCCATCTCCTCGAAAGATGTTTACACGCGACGTGCTGCACACTTTTTTTATTTAAAATATCATTTAAATAATAAAGTTTCTGAATGAAAATATTGTCCTTGAACTGCTAAGATTTAAGAACCGTTGCTGTAGGATAGTATTTCTCAATCTCGAGAGAGCCAGAGATGTGCCCCCAAATTTTGATAGAAAAAAATTTTCTTCCAAATTACAGCACACTTTGGCATATTTATACAATTACACCCTCTGTCCAAAAAGAAACCGAACTTTTCGAAAATAGCAGAAACTAATGGCGCCACCTGTTGTATCTTTTTGTTGTCGAAAGCGGCAACCTTCATTAGTGTTGTTAACTGTTTATGACATTTGTTTCATTAGAAGCCGAGTTATAGTGCCAAGAGTGACAGTGTGTTTTGACGAGCAGTCGGTCGTCACGATATTCATGCCGTACACGACGAATTCTCGCCATCAATCGTTTCAAAACTTCGAGATAAAACTCGCCATTGACCGTTTGGCCAGGCGGAAGGAATTCTTTTTGGATAATACCCTTGGAATTGTAGAAACAAATCAGCATTGCCTTTACTTTTGACTTCTCCAAGCGACTTTTATTCGGATGCCCCTCTTCTGGTGGTCTCCACTCAGCACTCTGGCGCTTTGTTTCGGGCTCATACTCAAAACACTACGTTTCGTCACCAGTAACGATCGTTTCAAGGAAATCTGAGTCCTTACGAGCAATTTTAATGATCCTTACAGTGTTCAATTCGATACATTTTTTGGTCGTCGGTCAACTTGTGGGGAAAAATCGTGAATTCAATTTACGAAGGCCCAAACTCTCGGTCAAAATGTTGTGCAGAGTTGCTTTTGGAATCCCCAATTCATCTTCAATCAATCTCATGGACGATTTCGGAATTTCTTTGATGAAATCGCGCACTTTTTGGATGTTAACTTCGCTTAGTCCAGTTTTTGGACAGCTCGGCTTTTCGTCGTTTTCAAGCGTCTCACGACCACATTGAAATCGCTTAAACCATTCTTAAACTTGAGTATGGGATAAGCATCCATCCCCGTATGCTTTTTGAAGCATTTGATGCGTTTCGGTAAAACGTTTACCAAGTTTAACACAAAAGTCAATCGCAGCTCTCTGTTTGAAACTCATTTTCCCACCGTTCGTCAAAACACACACTGTCACTCTTGGCACTATAACTCGGCTTCTAACGAAACAAATGCCATAAACAGTTGACACAACACTAATGAAGGTTGCCGCTTTCGACAACAAAAAAGATACAACAGGCGGCGCCACTAGTTAATTAACTTAGTTAATGAAGAAAAATCAAATAAAATAGTAAGTGTAAGGATTAACCGGTATTGATCTACGCTGCGGTCAGGCAGAAATGATTGCTGAAATATAGCAATGTTGCATGAGAATAACAATTATTTGAAACGATATTATACATTACATGCAAATTACGCCCCTCTTATTTGTGAAGGACAATGATATTACTTCTAAGTTGAAAAGTGGACTGTAATGCGATTGCCCTGCTTAGCCAGGAGCTGATTTCGTTGATTCCATTCTTGGTGGAAACAATCTGTTGTTCTGCCTGTGGTGATGATGATGATGCTCGTGTAGGATACGACTTCTTACCTTTTGTTTAAAGACTGCAAGGAGGTGGTCATCTGCTTCTCTCAGTAAAATAGTTGAATTATCTGGTCTTGTGTGTAGGAGACAGAAACTGTATATCACTGCTTTCACAGCGATGAAGAGATAGTTGCAGATCGAAAGGTTTTTTGACTGTGCGTGTACAAGATTGAGATATTCCTCTTCTGAATTAAGGCACCCACAGATTTGGGCTGCCATTTCCCTAACGACAGGTTGTCTTAATTCAAAAGTGGATTACAAGTTCCTTAGACGAACGGATAAAGTTACTATTAACGGGGCATTCTAAGGTAGCACAAGAGGCAGTTATCTGAAAAATCCCAGTTGAATTTGTGCAGTATGGTAGGAGTGGGAAGGGACTTTTTTTTTGTCACATTCTCCACTGAATGTCGGCATCGGGTTTTGGTGGCTCTAGTGCGAATTTGGTAGATCCCACTGAAATTGTGTTTGCTGGGATGATGCGAGATTATCCAATGAAGCTTTGGTTAAATTCTTGTACTCGGATTCTGTAGATTTTATTTACATTGGAGATTGTATGTCTCTTCAATGCATTGCTGGTTTTTAGCAAAAAAAAAAAAAAAAAAAGATAGGCACCATCTTCTGTCTCGGGAAATCTGAGCCCTTTTCCGCTATGCTATCAGGTATAGCCGCTTGAAAAGCAGATTTCAGTGTGTATCTTCTCGGCCTGATTTCTAAGTCACCCAAGACCCTTTCTCCTCGCCAGTTTTATGGAGGAAAGAAAATATCTCTCTGGACGTGTATTTTTTTATTATTTTCTCTCAATAAATACTGCAGATTCGATATTTAGTATCGAACAATTTGACTCCATGGTTATACAAATTACTAGTATCCATGATATTGATATACGATTATAGGTTATGAATAATAATTTGAGTGACCAATAATAAATTATATTTATAGTTTTTATTAAAAAAGGGAAAAAAAATTGACATTTTTATTAAAACGACGGGACGGCGGGGAAATATGATAAAAAACGGTACTGTCCCGTTCAAAATGGTACGTATGGTCAGCCTATGCTTAAGTCGCTAATTTGGTCAATTGTTTAACACTACTGGCATGGCCTGACCTCTGGTGGAAGAAAAACTCTACCGTATTAAAGATAGTCCTATTTGTTTGGTAGAGATTACTAATAGATAAATTTAAAACGAGTTTACTCACAGGTAAAAATTAAAACAAAAAATAGTATTGAAATTATTGCTTGGCGTTCTGAAATGAGGGTTTGCTAGAGAACTTGAAACAGGGTGAATTAAAGATGCTTGTCCTCGTAAAAGGGTGAGCATTTTTACTCAACACCAATCCGAGACATAAAGCTTTCCTGACAACGAAAAAAAAATCATAATAAATAAATAAAAATAAAACATTCAACCCATTTTGTCAATTACCATTTTGTTCTCGCTCAGTTCCTCAATATTTTCAACTGATCTTTTTGAATATGAAATTTCTTCCATTAAATTCGTTGTCTGACAACTCTTTCGTTGAAATAGTTTCATGCAAAAATTAACTTCTCTACATTTTTCCAGTGAATCGCAATATTTAATGTAACCCATTCGAAATGCTTCAGCTCATCGAACTGCTTTCTCTATAGTTCAAAATACGAGACGCATTTTACTGTATTCAAATTGTTCAATGAGCCATTCGTTATTCCAAGAATTTAAGTTGGTGGAGCCACTTGGCAAGAAATTCTTTTTCTTATATTTCAACATTCAATCGTCGATTAACTGTTCTACTAACTAATATATATATATATATATATATATATATATATATATATATATATATATATTAGGATAACCAAGCAATTTTATATATGCTTGGTTATTTTAGCACCTAATCCCAAGTATGCAAACAATTAAGTTTGCGCCTGAAACAAAGTTCAAGTCTAAAGATGGTACAACACCAGGGCAACTCATTGTAAAGGTGGGTAAAGCTTTGATCTCTATTCTTAGTATTTTCCCATAATGTAAAGCACATCTCACTAGAAGATGTATACTGCAATGCATTATGGGTGGTAATGATTAGGTGCTAAAATAACCAAGCATATATAAAATTGCTTGGTTATCCTAATATACAATATACCCAAGTTAAAAATTTATTCCCATCAATATCTCCTCCAGAGATTTTTATTAAAACTTAATACACCTTGTTGCAACTTATATAGGTAAAGTTGATAAGGCTTTGTATTACTAAAACCTTGGTATTTAGGGTCTAGCTACTCACTGAGGAGACCTCAAAAAAGGTTGAAACCGGTCTGGGTAGTGACCCCACCCATAATGCATTGCAGTATACATCTTCTAGTGAGATGTGCTTTACATTATGGGAAAATACTAAGAATAGAGATCAAAGCTTTACCCACCTTTACAATGAGTTGCCCTGGTGTTGTACCATCTTTAGACTTGAACTTTGTTTCAGGCGCAAACTTAATTGTTTGCATACTTGGGATTAGGTGCTAAAATAACCAAGCATATATAAAATTGCTTGGTTATCCTAATATACAATATACCCAAGTTAAAAATTTATTCCCATATATATATATATATATATATATATATATATATATAAAATTAATTAAAACTGTCGGTGGGAACACTATTCGTCTTTGAAATGATTTTGATTCAACGTGCGAATTACATTTGTATGAAAAACGCCGTAATCTTATAAACGGGGACTATTTATCGAAATGCGGGACTGTGTTAGAATTTGGGATGGTTGATGTCATTTAGAGAGCCTTTAGTCCAGTCTGTACAGACGAAGCCCTTTGATTGCAAAGACCTGGGTTCGGATCCCATCTAGGATACAAAGAACCATTACATAACTTTTCAAGCGGGATGAGTTAGCCTGTCTCGTGCCTGTTAGAACCACTAATGATGATAGTGTCATCCTAACTATAATATAATATTTCAAAATGTACAGCATTGTACAAACCTGCAGTCATCATGAACTCGTGCCTTTTCTGTGCTACGACAAGTGTCCAGATAATTTTTGCAACTTAGTGTACTCAGTAGTACAGTTCATAATTTTGTCCATAAAAGACTGAGATTCTGTAGCCTGCAATACGTTTGTACTCCTTAGAATAATAGAAGAGCATAATTTTTGGTTCTTTTTTTATTTTCAAGCAACTTCACATTACATAACCATGCTAAAGTCACAAATAACCATACTCTGTACCCATCAAAATTGGTAAAGGAGTGTCTTTCGGTCACAAATTTGCTAATGAAACTTTTGTGTAATAAGTGATGGCTTCCAAATAATCCGAAAATCTTATTACCCAATAAAATATTCACAAATTGAAAGAATCATCCTTCCAAAAGATAGTAGAATGTTTGCATGTTCAATAGACACTTGTTTTAAAGCAAGTTCCGTCAGTTTCATGTTTTGAATTATTTCATAAAAGCAAAAGTACTGTCTTCAAAGAAAATCATATAAAGCGATCATGCATTTGTATTTGTCTTTCCCCTGTACTCTTCTAAACATTTAATACAGAAGAGGACAAGGGGAAAGACATAATAGTAATGGTATGGGTAAAGGTACAGCAAAATATGGAGTGTTAAAACTTTTGCAGTTAACATCTTTGAAAACTGTGATTTTGCAAGTCCCAGATACAAATCAACATTTTTAGAAGTAATTTTACAAACTATAAATATAAAATGTTTCAAGTAATTTATATCCATGTGCGTGAAACGTTTTAATATGTTAGGCATTTTTAAAATATTTTATTTAATTTCAAATGTTGTCCTTTTTCTTAAGTCGTCTTCCGAAGAAAGACTTATAGATCAGTCATCGATTAAAGAAAGTGTAACCTTTTTTTTTTTTTTTTTTTTTTTTTGAGTCGATCTTTGGCTTAAGGTAAGTTTGATTTGGTCTGTTAGCCGGAGCAACTAAGCTATAGGGACAATGTATTGTCAACTGACACTTTCTCTAGGCTTTTTGGAATGAAAAAAAAAACGAGTTTACGAGAGGAAAAACTCGGGTAACGTCAAAGTCCTTATAAAAGTATTTTACATCCTAGTCCGGATTCGAACCAAGCTTTTTCCAACAGAAAAGCAGATATTGCAACGTCGGAGAGGGGGAAACTACAAGGTAAGTCATTTTTCCTTGAATAAACTCAGATTTTAATGCTACACGTCAGCACAATCGACCGTAGAACACACGAGTACATAGAGATAAATATTACTTGGGATTAGCAACATCGCCTTCTGTCAGCGAGCATGCACATATTACATGATGAAACGTGGAGATGGACTGAGTATCGATTTCCAGAAAGGTAAGGCTAAAAGAGTACTGCTACTGCAAAAGAGTATTAAAAGAGTACTGCAGTACTCTTTTAGCTTTATCTTTCCCGAAAGAGAATTTATTCTGTTCGTTAGAGCATTTCTTCAAATATTAATTTATGATTTTACTAGAATGTTTTATACTTTATTATTCATCTTTAAAGGGGTACATGCATGACGTATTTAAAAGATGATAATTTATTCTTTAATTCATCGGGATTTATTTCATTGAAGTATAGACTAGATATCTGTTGCTTCAAACTGTAATACATAGACTGTTTTAGATATTACTGTGCATCGCGCTAGGTAGCCTGGCTTTTTTTTATAACACATCACCAGGAATTCATAATGTGATTGTCTACAAGTGCTACATCCACACTAAAATCAGAAACCATCAAATGCAATAAAAATTTCTAGATTCTTTTTTTATGTTCAACTTAAAAGTTTCCTAAGAAACCAACTACCCAGAATTTGATCAAACCCAAGGGCTCTGTTTTTCTGTTCACAAGTTAATTCGTCAGTAGTACTCTTAATACAACACAACACCTTGTTGAATCTCTACACGCAATGCTATAATTAAATTCAAAGCTCGGTCGCATACATATGAAATCATGTTAGTAATATTAATTTACACATTAACCACTTGTATACAAGCATACCTGTTGGCTTTACCGTGTCTCTAAATTAGATTTTGTAAATGACATGCGCAAATCTCGTATACATTGTGAATCACTGTACATCGGCCATGATTATGTCTGGCGTCAATGTTTCCAAGTGCTAAAAGTGATAGCGCAATGCGGTTCATTTGTTTATATTTCAAAACCGAAATGAATCTGTGCAATGGTGACAGATCTGTAGAATACGACATTATAAACGATAAACAAACGTTTCAAGAGTGAATTTGCTGGAGTATTTTAATGCCATGGCGACCAAACTAAATGTATTGATATGGACAGAGTTGGAGCACCATGGTGTCGTTATTGTGTTGTTCCTTTGCGTGCAAGTGGATGAGCTTCGTACTGGTTACTACCCACCCACCAAAGTACATCAGCGGCACACATAACTCTTTCCCCCCTCCCCCTTCTCTTTCCAAGAGTCAGTTGGTACAGACGTGTCTGCCAGATCTTCGATCCAAAGGACGCCTTTTCCTGTGTGCCATTTTCTAGCACCCCGCCTCTTCCTGTTACAACCCCCCTTCCCCCCAGTGTACTAACGCATGCTTGTGATATTTGACTAACTATTAGTAGATATAGTGTTTCTACAGGTACGCACATATACCCGGTTGTTGTGTCCACTTGTAGCTATAACAACTGATCGATCGAAAGGGGAAATAACAATGTGTGTGTATGTGGAGAAACAAGGTGTTCGAATAAATGTGACTAAAAGTCTTTTTCCTTGCAGCCTGTGATTCGATTTTATCTTACCCAGTGATTGTTTTAGTCATAATACGGGCTGGGAACTAGGCGAAGCTTTGGAATAATCTCCAAATTTTTCTTCATATTGCCAACTACCATAGAGTTCTCTCTCTGTTCTCTGATGCCAAGTGCCACAGTAAGTTGGTCAGTTGTACAGTTGTTTTGAGGTTTTCCTTCCTGCATAACTGTGATACTGGCCTGAAGCACTAATAATACATTTGTGTCTCTAATTCTTTAATTGCTTTAGTCGAAATTTGTAACAACAACAGCCACAATAAGAATTATGTTTGTCTTATGGTTGGGACAGAGTTTCCAATCAAAAACGTTTTTAGGTATTTAAAAGTTGTTTTTAACCACTGAGTTATCTAGTTAACCAGTGTTTTAACTGTTCTCAGACGGATGTGGTGAAGTTTTTAGCTTTCAAAAAAATTCGTTTCTTCTTCTTTGTTGGTTTCTGCAAAGCATAAAAAATCGATCTCTGAATGAACTGATGAATTGAATAGTGATAATAATAATATTACGTGACACCTCCTAATGCCCACACATTGACACCTCGGACAAATATAAAGCGCTCAACTGTGATCAAAGCTCTCTCTCTCTCTCTCTCTCTCTCTCTCTCTCTCTCTCTCTCTCTCAACAGTTTGCATTTAGGGATTTTTTTGTGTTATTTTTGACCCCTGGCATTTACTAGTAGCCTAAAGCTAGTTACTACAACCTGAGACTGACTAACTCAGTACTTGGATAGGAACCGAAATAAGCTGCTCCTATCAATAAATGGAGATGTGACTTTAGATTTTTTTTATTGTTGCTCGGCAGGCACAAACATGTTTGAACTAAATCACGGGGATACGTCATTTATTAACTGTATTATTTTCAGATTCTAAGCTTGACTGCAAAATCAATATTTTCTTGAACCTTCTAATAACCACATAGTAAGAAATCTTGTTTTAACTTGTATTAAAGAAAATGAAAATAAGTGAGAGATAGTATAAGCGATAAGGAGTGAGTGAGTCAATATTTAAAATTCAGTACGATATGAGATTGCGTGTCGTAGCATGAATCGCTTTCCCAGAAAACGTATAGATTGGGAACACTTGTCGCAGGCTTCGTTTATCCATTCTTCGTGCATGTCACTACCCTTTGTCGCTGTTATTGCCTCATCAGTGGACGGTTCTCTGCGTTCTAGTGGTACACTTCTTAATTAGCAGACCTCCCAGATGATGTCTAGTTTTAATTGAAGGTGAACTTCCAGTATGTTCTTTTCCGAGACATACTGACGCCTTCCAATAGAATAATTTGCATGCACCTGCGGCTGTCCACTAACAACTTGTTTGTATGAGTACTTATTTCTCGACCAGCGATGGAAATGATCGGAAACAATCTAATTTACGATTACGTTGTTCTCAGTGTAGACAATCTTCATATAAAAAACGTTTGTTACTAATATATAAAGAGAAAGTACATCCAAGAATTATATTCGATTAAATAATTCCATTTTATACTTGACAGAATGTGATGACAGTATTCTTAAAAAATCCACCAGAAAAATATTAACCTATTACATAAAAAACACTGTATGAATTGGTCAAAATCAGATTTTTAAATTTGTCGTATTATTCATAGCCACGAGAAAGCAACTGGATTTTTACTGAATTTCTCACATTTTTCACAGCCTTCAACATGAGAGGGCGCTTTCGCTGTTTGATTACATAACCAAACGATAGTTGTGTAAAGTTGAACAACACGTTTTATCTTGTGAGTATTTACTTTGCTAAGATTTAAAATGGACAAATAATGAAATATTTTGTCAGAGTTAAAGAAGGGTTATAATAAAAATAAGTCAAATCAAATTTAAAAAAAAATATTTTATTTTGATCAAACGTACAAGTCAAATCAAAAACGTAGTTTAATTTTTGTGCTATACGAATATAGTTTAGTAGTAAATGTCAGTATAATTAATGCAAGTTAAACGCAATTTAATTATATATATAGATTTTTAAAAAGGATCAGTTTGCTTCAATTATATGAATAAATCCTCGCATGCAGAGTATTTTAAAGATCGCCGCAGCATTTAGCTACAAGTGATGAAAATAAAATGCATATAGTATTAATTAATTCTTGATGTAAAACTATATCCTTTAGGTGTTTATGACATATATTGTGTCGTAAACTTCAGTCTTTTCTTTCTTAACCTGTGTTATCAAAGAAAAGAAAAAAAAAACAAATCATGTTCATGTTTTAAAATAAACAGAATTTTAATGTTTTTTTTCCAGCAATTTACCCGACATTTTGAAATATTATGAATTGAATAATAACAATAATAATTCTTGAAATTCTTGCAATATACGGACTTTGGACTTGTAATCATTGTTAAATCCATATGAAACTTATGGCTTAACTGGGGGTAGGAACGTCTATCTACTACGTTTCCCTTTTTATTAATTTGACCTTTTAGCATTTACTTTGACCTTCTTTTCCATATATGGAGCCACAATACATTCTTGTTTTATTATTATTCTCCCTCCTTTAACAAAAGCAGTCTTCCAAGTTAAGGTGATCGCATAGATCACATTTGCGTCTCTGTAGTCCTGCATGTGTTCCAACAATTTGCATCTAAAATGAGGATGAGTACAGACTTTCCAGCATCCTGACTTTATTTACTTTATTAACAGTAAAACAGAAGTGGGTAGTTCGTGACACTATATAATGATCTTTCCGATTCGTCTCATAGTTAAGATCCAAACTAAAAAAAAGTGTACTCGTAGCTAGCATAATAATGACATGCATCGCTTTTACTTATTTTTGTCTCTCTGTTTTTCCCTGAGGTAAAAGTAAAAAAGATAGCGCTTCATGCATAATTATATCTCCATATTAGCATTCAGGGTCGAAAGAGAATTTCTCTCTCTCTCTCTATCTATCTATCTGTTTCTCTCCATCTATTTTTCTTCTTTTCAAAGAATGACCAAACCTTTTTTGCATATCTTCCATTACCTATTGAATTCCGAAGTCTCAAAATAAATGGAATGGAAATTCAACGGAAGAAAAAATTTTTTAAAAGACAACCTAAAACATTATAGATTATAAGATCTCCAATAACGATCGTCTATTAGTCTATAGAAAAAAAAATAATAAAGCAAAGGCCTAAATCTGTGATGTTTTGAAATGTTGAGTTTGAAAGATAAAAAAGTGTAACTATACCAGGCGAATCTTCGCTCTTACTTGTTATATACAAATGAAAACTTCCACCAAGATGAATATTGTGAGAGAGAATCTTTCAAACATAATTAGCGCGATCTCTTGAGTGTCTATTTTTAGAAAATAGTTTTAGTTCTGTTAGCGCTTTCATGTGATAAATAAATACTAATGTTAGCATATCATCAAAGACCAAGCGAGCAAGAAAGAAGTAATAACTGCAGAACTCATTCCCAAGGCCATACACATAACCACGTCATGTATTGGTTTCAACTTTTGTCACAGACGCTTCTGCACAAAGTTGTCCTTCCCTGTTATATCATTTCAAACAACTCTTTTAAATCCTTTACATTTCCAAAGTATCTATTAGTTTGTGGTAATAGCATCTATTAGTTTTTTTTCATTTATTATTCATCTATCACTTATAACATCTATTACTTTGCGGTAAACTTATGACGTTTCAGACCCTTGATTACGTCAAGGACATACGTCAGCAGTAATCTGTTGTTGTTGGCTGCACCAAACGAGTTGCTAACCTACAAGAGTCAATGATAGTAGATATGAAAATACTGAACACCTGGGAAGATACACGAAAACAGTTATATTAGATTAACTGGAGATTGTGTGTGTCCCTCAACTCAATGGTTGCTCTGGGATAGTAATGTTACTTTTAGTAGGAAATTATTATAGGTGGTTTCCTTTTTCCTTCGTTGTTCACTAGTGTTCTATGTCTGTAAATATGTATGTTCATTTTGAGGGACAGAAAACTCGAGTTTCCTGGGAAAAAAAAAAAAAATACCCACCTCGTATGAGACCGACTAACTCACTCTTTGATTGAAAAGCCCTGATAACCATTTCTCGCATCATTGACTGGATTCGAACCCAGGTCTTTCCGACCTAAGATCGAAACCAACTGCTACAAAAGCTTTACAACTGGCGAATAGAATGGATTATTAAGACGTTATTTACACTTCGAAGCCGAACCTGTAAAATGAGATATCGAAGCGTGGATGTCCATGGCTACTATTCATTGAAGTGCAGAAACCTGATTTTCATAGTTGAGTTCCTGCAGATAATTACGTATACCAACGAAGCCAGACATCATTAAGGATTAATGTTTTTAAATCTTCGTTCATTTACTGCCACAATATGTCTTAAAGTGAATTGTCATCGTTGTTGAATTCTGGAAACATGAAACAAGATTGTAGTAAATGATAACATAGTTTGAAGACTATGTGTAAATTTGAAGAATTTTCTGAGAAAGTTGCCTATCACCAATGCCATTCTAACAATGAAGTTTAAGAAGGTCTCGCGGTCGTACTAGAACTGGTGGCGATTCGAACATGATCCTGAAGACTAAGACTATATTATACATGGACACATGATATACCTTGCTGTATAACATTCTGTTACTTCTTCTATGGCGGTATCCATGAAGAAATGCCTTTTTAATTCATGTTGAGTTGCCCTAGCAACACTCATATATTATTTGTGCTAGATATTTTGAATCGGTCGCAATTCAAAGCAAAGTTGTATGCATCCCTTGTTCCTTTCTTTATTAAAACTAATTTTGGTCTCAACGCTGATGTGATGAATACTCCTGCGAGCACAAAGTCTCTCTCTCTCTCTCACAGTAACTTCTCTTTTGCTTGTTATCCGGTGTTTTTGCTCATCACAGATCAAATTCTGATCCTAATTGTTTCCACACTAACAAGAAAAGAACGAGAGAAAGAAAAAAAGATAAAGATCAGAATGCCTGGAGAACCGAAGTCCAATTAGAATAAGTACTTGCCCTGCTGGAGACGAACTTGTTTTAGTCTGAGTGCAGTGTGATACTCTTATTACTACTGACATAAAAGATCGCATCAGAGGAAGGATGATGAAATACGTGTCAGTGAGTATATAAACAGGACTCCAATTACCTCTCGCGATATTTGTCAGATCCATTGAAGTAAGTGAACCTTTTTTTTTTTTTGCCACAAACAGATGTACGCGACATCTTAAAATATGAATCCAGGGAGCGTGCACTTAGATGAGATCGAAATGTGTCGCAATGAAGATAACGTCCATCGTCGGAAACCATAATTGCAGTTCTATTTTAACCTAAAAGGTAGAGGGCGCCACAGAACATCATTCTGTAATCTGCAGATGGTATCAAAATGGTGTCTGTCACTATAAAAATGGCTTTATTTTTTTTCTCATTATTTATTTATTAGTTTGTTTCTGGATGGTCTATTTATATTTATTTTTCATCGTGTAATAATTTTATATTGTTTCGTTTTTATTTTTAATTATATTTTATTTTAATTTAATTAAACTTTTTATTTCAATTTCAAGTAATAAAACTAGACATCTAATTTCATGTATATAAAGCAATTAACTCCTCTATTTAAGATATTGGATGGTCTGATTCGAGAGTGTTTCAGTATGAAAATTGCGTGCCAACTTTTAGCCCTTCTGCGCATCCTGTATTCGCTTCTATGCATGCAAGAATTATTGCAAATAGAAATTTCCAATTCAATTCTCACCTGTTATTGTTAGCAGGTAAGAATTGAATTGGTTCTTAATTTTAACAAGTTTTTAGTCAAGAAGTAATCGATTCGAATCATCCAGTTGAAGAAATGAAACGATAGTCGGTGCACACGGAGACAGACGTATCTATTAGAAGTTCTGTTTACTGCCGCTAGCAGGCGCCTAAACCAAATCTATGCATTAACTTAATTGGCCTTGCTAGATTGTTCAAACGTCAATTTTCACAAAAGCATCTACACCTACAAACTGAAAATTCTCGATGTATTTTTGATTGGTTGAGTTGTGTTAACTCAATATTATATTGATTCAACTGTGAAGTGTTTTAATAGCAACATACAAATCTGCTAATAGGCTTTGTAGCTATGGAGATAATATTTACTATCCGGGTTGTGATCATAGCTTATGATAAATGTCAAGGTGTATACAGAAAACATATAAAAGGCAAAATCGGTAGCATTTGTCGTTTACTTGATAGGAGATTTTTTTAAAATTGTAAACATACAAGGCATTATAACACCAACAAAATTTAAACTATTCTTGAAGATAAATGAATGTAAGCATTTTACATGAATAATCGTTTTCTTGATAGAGAGATTTTTTTTTAAATCGTAAGCGTAAATATACAAGACATTATAACATCAACAAATTTAAACTATTCTTGAAAATAAATGAGTATGTGTGTATGTATGTATATATATGTATATGTATATGTGTATATGTATATATGTATGTATGTACGTATGTGTGTGTGTATATATGTATGTATATAAGCATTTTACATCAATAAATTTATGTGAAATACTCAACGAAAGTTTGCCGTTTATTGTAAACCTAGCATACAACACTCTCTCACAGCCACACCCGAAATCCGGGAGTAATAATTAATAATTTGTGAGTTCAACAAATCTTCATCATCAGCCTGTAGAGTAAGATAGGCTGAGAGTCAGCAGATAGTAGGAGAGGAAATAAAGATAGAGTGCATAGTGGTAGAGTAAGTGAAAGAGGCCTCAGTTGACCTGTTTTAGCTGTTTGCCCCCCAGGGGCGTTTCTAAAACGATCGTTGATTTTTCACTTTAGAAAAAAAAGGAAAAATCCTAAAAAGGAAACATGGAAAAAAACAAAAACATGAAGTACAGAGAGAACAAAACTATAGAAAGAACTGGAAACCAAAAAAAGAAAGGTGGGGGGGGAAGGGTCTGGCCTAAGTGATGTAGCTCTCAAGGAGCTGCACCGCCTCGCTGTAGGCCTTCGCCGCTCAGGTTCTCAGGCCCTCCCCCACCTGTGGGAACTAGAGAACAGTATAGCTGTGGACGGGAAACCATGGGATGGTTATTGTGACTGTCGCTTTTTATGGGCAGTCATTATTCTTTTAGCCACCTCACTTCCCTTGGCCACGTCTAATTTAGAGAGAGCTATGAAGAACGCTGATGCCGCCTCTTCATCTATGTCCATGGCTACCTGTACTTGCTCAGGGGTGATTTTGCTGATGTCTTCAACAAATAGGTCACCCCATTTTGCACTAACTACGTTGGGACCATATTTCCCTGTGAGGAGAAGCTCAGGTTCCCCTATTCTCACCATTGCATCTTGAAATTTTTCTGCCACCCCAGGGATACCTTTTAACTAGATGCTTTAGAGTCTCCCCTGCTTTTGCATGAGGAGTCTCTAATTCTTCTGTTTCTGCTAGTTTTATTTTTTTTCATCTCCTTTTCCTGTGGACTGAGTGGTCGTTTGGAGGGTGGCGCTGTTTGCCTCCATTTCATCAGGTGCTTGTTTATTGGCTGTTTCTTCTGCATAGATTTCTCGCTTCTTCTCTTTCTTGGATGTGGAGGCTATGGTTTCTGTGGCGGCTGCCTTCTCTTTTGCGGCCGTTATTTTGCCGTATGCTTCGTTGGAAAAACCGGGTTTCCTGACTCTTGTTCTGTAGTAGCTGTAGGCTTCTCTACTGAGGTGACTGTGACTGGTATAATAGCACCTCCCATCCTTTCAGCATGCGTTCTTGATGGGCAGGTGTTAACTTTGTGGTCCTTGGACCCGCATTTGAGGCAAGCCATGAGACATTTGTCCAGTGAATGACTTGTTAGGCAGTTTTTGCATGCCAGTTTTGGGCAGTTTGCTCCTAGATGGTCGAAGGATCCATATCGGAAGCATTGCTTCTATACGTCAGGGTAGTTTACCATTACCCTAGCGGATCCGATGCTGACGAAGTTTGGAACTGCTGTTTTCATCTCGAGTGATGTTTACTTCGCCCGACTTCCATTGTGGGTTGTCTGCATCGTTTAAGACTTGTATGTTTCGTACAACACCCCATTTTCCGAACACTTCGTGGATGACTTTTTCGTCACATTGTATGTATATATATATATACTCCAAGGGGAATCTGGAGATTTTGAGCAGCTTGATAATGCTCCTCACCATGAACGGAATAATTAATAAGCCTTTGAGCAATTTGTCTCTAGTCTCGGCGCTCCTTACTACAACTTGGTATCTGCCGCCACCGAAAGGAGTGAATCCAAAAATCTGGTCCACACCGACGTAGTCAATAAGGGCTTTAACCAAAGGTCGGGGTCGTAGATCGGCGTCAGTTTCGATGCCGAGAGGCCGCGTGTGCGGCAAAATATTGGCCATAGCTGGCTAGGGGGAGCCTAACTATTCCCACCACCAATTGTTTATTTATTATTGCCTCGGTCCGGAGTTTAGGAGGATCTGTACATTTCCGGTTAAATATCGTGAGCCCCGATGGGACTCGTACCGATATCAACGGTTAAGAACAAATCAGTCGAGTACCGATCACTTTAAAGTGTACACGGTGTTACCCGTCATCATTTCTGTCGCGGGCTAAAAAGCCCGACTTTGGAAGGGTAAACTTTAAACCTATAAATTTGCCTTACGCTGCATTTAGAGGGAAGTGGAAACCTTCCCTCTAGGCTAATAATAATATTAATTAATTTGAGTTCAACGTATCTCATCATTGGCCTGTGGAGTAAGATAGGCTGAGGTTCAGCAGACAGTAGGAGAGGAAAATAAAGATAGAGTGCATAGTAGTAGAGTAGATGAAAGAGGCCTCAGCTGACCTGTTTTAGCTTGACCCCCCCAGGGGTGCTTCTAAAACGGTCGTTGATTTTTCACTTTTAAAAAAGGAAAAATCCTGAAAAGGAAAAAAAAGGAGAGACTAAGCAAATTTAACAAGTGTAAATAAATCTAAAGACTATGTGGAAGACAATTCTATAGAGGAATGAGTTTGCCGAGCAAACCCAGAACAGTATAACCAGGAAAAGAAGGGAGATGACCTGGCCCGGAAGACCCCGCCCTGAAAAGGGCTTGGGACCACCTCGATGTTGGCCTTCGCAGTCCGGGTTTGTTCAGGTCAACCCCAACCTGGGGACAGAAAAACTTTCAACTGCAAAAAGACTAGACATACCTGTGTACCTATGGGGTAAACGCTGATCAGGAAGGAAGATCGAGATAGCGTCAACACCTACAACTTGAAGGTGTTATAGGTGCAGACACAACCGGATTCCCCCCTGTATGATCTGGCAGATGGTTGGTGGATCGCACCATCTCCTCAGGAACCGCTCTTCTCCCCGTAAGTACCTTTCCTGCTCCAGGAAGCGGCGGAGGTAGGCTGAGAGACAGTTCTTAACACAGAGATAGATGCGATCCTCCTCCTCGTTAAGGTGTTTTTTCCTGATTTTCCAAGTGTGGTGCTTAATCACATTTATTAGGAAAATCAGGTGTTTCTTGTTTTTGGTTACTGGGGGAGGAAACTGTAGCAGGACTACTTCGGCGAATGTGAGCGCTGGGATCGCAAGCACCTAAGCCAGTCTGTGCCAAACACGCTGTGCTGGCGGGCAGTGAAAGAAGAGGTGCCCTACGGTTTCTATCGCACCGCAGACGTCGCAGAAGGGGGTTGCATGGTCGCGGGTTGTAGGCTGATTTTGCTAAGTCCCTGTGAAATGGTTACCCCCAGCTATTTTTTATGTTGGTGAATTGGTGAACAGTACCTCTTCGTTTGTGCCCAGATCGGGTTTTTCCCAGTCAGAGCTGTCAAACATTTTCCAGTACAGCTTGTTTGGGCTGAGCTGATCATGAACAAACCAATCTTTTCGGTCGATAATTGACCCAAAATTTATTGATTGATACAAAATTTATTATATATTAACATATTAATATATTAATATATTGATGCAAAATTTATTATATTAATATAAGACAAATAAAAAATAGGTTTATCGTTATATTTTAAATTAAATATTAATTTAAAAATTATTAAAATTTAAACGCAAATTTTTAAGTAGTATATTATAGTTTATAATTTGTTTTATATTTAATTTTAAGATAATTTCAAAAAATCAAATTATATAATTATTATTGTTTTTAATATTATTTTTCTTCGAGCGTCATACGTGGCAAATCAAAAAATAGTGTTTTTTCAATAAACATAAAACTAAAACCGTAGTTCCTCGCCTTATCCGCGGTTTCAGTTATCCGCGGTCAATCCCGGTCGGAAGATAGTAAATGGAAAATCCCACAAATAAACAATTTATAATTGCATCGGCAAAGTTTATATTAGATCCAACATTATTTCAAAGTCGAATGTTTGTAGAAACTATGAAAGTTTCGTAAGTTGACCTGAGAGCTTACGAGAATACAATCATCGACATCCCAGAGTTGCACCTTGACTTAAGTAGATAAGACAAATCGTGGATGCCGATGATTGTATTCTCGTAAGCTTTGTTATCTCACCTTTTCTGCGTGAAATAAATAGTATAGTGCTACCGCAATGATTCATATTGAATATAATAAGAATACAAAAATTTATTTTAAACTTCCGAAAGTACTAATGGAAGGTCACAAAATGGTACAGAAATAATTATCATAAGACTATATTCTTCTAATACTTGCAACAGTTATTCAAGAAATTTAAACAGTTTTACTGCCATGACGGATATATAAATTAAAATTATCGTATTTTTTTGTAAATTATAATATATTACTAAAATAAGTAAAAAAAATCTGTAAATAAATTGCTTTATCTATAATGATGATGATGATAATAGTGATGATGCGCGGTAGATGGCGTTGATGGCAGTACTGTCGTTGTGTGTAGGTGAAGAATTAAGTAATAGGGGGGAGACGGAGTGATGTTTTAGCGGAAAGCCCCCCAGAGATGAGTTTTAAGACTTCTTGCAGGTGTCACGCAATAATAATAATAATAATTAATAAAATATAAATATGCTAGTCTCATAGCCTTATTTTATTCGGCCCTAACCCCAAATAAAACTAATCAAAAGGTACATCGAGTGGAATAGTAGGAAAACATTTATTAAGATTCTAATCAGGGAAAAATTTAAAGAAAAAGTAAGAATCTAGGATATTGTATGGAAAATGACACAATATAACCAGCTGAGTGTAAAAGAGGAGGAAGTAGCTTTGATAACAGTTATGGCAAGAACCAAAAAGCATGATGCAAGTTTCTTGCTTTAGCTCTTTCAAAATCGAATTTAGACGTGTTGATGGTTTGCTCGCAGCTATTTCGGACTTAGGTGTAAACAGAAAAGGAACATAAAGACAGCAAAGACTGCAATATTTTCGATTTTTCCTTGTACTGCTTTGTCACATAAAATTGAGGCCTTAGGTATGGGATTTAAAGTGAATTGGGAAAGTTAGCTTCATCGCATTTTAATAAGAAAATCGAAAACAATGATCCAAATAAGGAATTGAAACCAGCCAACACTTGGATGAGAGGAACTGTGTGAGTGTTGCTCTATGAGAGAAGGAATTAACACTAGATTATGATCTGATTACTAAAGGATAAACAATGTCTACAGTATACTTAAGAATGCCAATAGGGAGAAAGAGATCAGTGTTTGGAGAGCGGATTGGTGTTTTGATAGGCATGTGAATAACTTGCGTAAGGTTATAGGTGATAGCAACTAGCTCAGCAGCTCTACCTGTTTGATCTGTGTGCAGCCGGGGGGAAAAAAGAGAGCAACCAGCTGCAGTTGTGTGCATTAAAATCTCCGAGGAAGATGACTTCACTATTGAAAAAATTGAATTGGAAAAAATCAACGTTTGAGGAGAGGGAATAGAAAAGTTCCGAATGGCGTGGTATTATCAGAGCCATAGAGAAAACAGATGAATCTGATAGAATAGGAGGGGGGGATAGAAAGAGTTCTGACATGTATTTCAGAGCTAACATATACATAAATACAATGTTTGAGACTTAAAGAGGATGTAATTAGATAAAGTAAACTGAGGAATAACCAAAGAAACTGAAAATTGACTTTTCTGTTAGGAAAGATAGCTGTAGTTTGTAGATGAAAATTAACGTAATTGAAGTTGGTACTAAAGCTATGAATCCTGAAGGCTTTGGAATATAATGTATGTAATCTTGAACTCCTGATAATAAAGTATCTACATGTTCTTCTAAAGATGCAAGATACCCGATGAAAAATATTTTTATATTTTATTAACAAATGTTTAGATGTGTTTGCCATTCGTCCTGTAATTTATTTGTCTTCTTCAGTACACGCTGCCATCAAATTTTCTTTAATAGACTCATAAGTTCGTTATTTAATTTTAAGTTGATTTGTTTCAAAGTACATACACCCATTTGTCCCTATTGGTATGTTCTGGAAGTATTCAGAGACGCCATCAAAGAAGCAAGAGTGACTTCAACGCTTGAAGAGCTTGGCGAACGGAGAATATCAGCTGTTCAGTGGCGCACTCAGGATTTAATCTTGGAGGGAGCCGAGCGCTCAGGATTTAACCTTTGGGGGGAGGGCGAGTTGAGTAGGCGTTTTGCGAATACACACTACACATCGCATAACTGAGCATCTGCAGTGATCGCTAATTCATAAGTAGCACACAATGTAAATAAAAAAAATCAATTTTAATTAGGAAAAGATTTTTGGAAATTTTTCTAATGTTTTTTCCTTTTCTTTGGGGGTGCCCGCGCCCCTTCCCCCCCCTCTGGGTGCGCCACTGCAGCTGTTAACTCATTTAATTCTTAGTTTCACAATTCTCGTAAGAATTCGATGCCACTTAATGCATGAGACAATTCATTTTTATTCCCGGTCCGGTAAAAGGTTTCGAATATATTGCAAATATATCATTATGATTTTAGAAATAGCCGATTTGACTTAATTCAAGCCGAGTCGTTGATCAAAGTATGCATACGCATCTGATGGAATGGATATTAAACTGAAACCATTCTTAAGCTACTGAGTCAGTAAATCAACTTCTAGTCAGTTACGTAGACAACTTACTTCCCCTTTTATACTGTGGTTGAAGTATCAGCGCTTTCATGTTTAAAGTGGAACATGAAAAAAAAAAATCTAGACTAGTATTTTATTGCTGAATTTGTAAATCTATAAAACACGAAGAGGGAAGCAGTTGACCGAAGTGGAACGTCTGTCTTTTTCTCATCGTTCTAAGAGTTTATTTTAAAGCAACGTGGAAAAATCCGATACATCTGAAAGAGCATACGAAGCAAGCAATGATCAGAATAGAAAGCGAGCGCGCACACGCACACACACACGGCTCCATAAACTTTGCAATTTCAGGGATTAAACCTGAACAAGACCTAGATAGATCATATATGGATGGTGAATTTTTTATGCTCTCGACAACTTTATAGCATTTGAATAAAGTTTTTTTTTTTATTTGAAGTCCTTTCTTAGGTTGAAAATACCCTTTTGAATGAAGGCATGCTACGTTAACATACTCATGAATATATACACATCGTATAAAGTCTCCGTTAATATTCTCTACTGTATTTTCTAAAAAAAAAATGCATTTCCTTGTGGAGCTTTTATTACAAGCACGTGCCAACAGCTTTGAGATTTCTTTTTTTTTATTGTTCAGCACATAGTCACGTTTGAACATATTCATCGAATCACATCGAAGATAACACTGATGTAATGTCCGGGGGGAGGGGGTGACCGAGAGAAAGAGAGACGGAATCGCTTTTGAATTTTAAATAAACTAGATAAAGCGAAGTTTAAAATTGGAAATTCAAGAAAAGATAGCTTCTATAAAATCTCAGATCTGGTAATCTTTAAAGATTTTTATATGACTACTTAACAGACTGTTGATAAAAATTAAACAGCCAGTTCAAGGGAATTAAAAGAATGGTGATTGGCCATTCTGTCTTCCAGTGATATACTTGGTTTGGAGTAAGGAAAACAAACAATTCATTTTTTGTACCAAACGAAAATGATCTATCATGATTTTGTAGACTAATTAGCGTTAGATAGTCTACATTCCGATAAAGGAAGGCAAAAAAAAAAAAAGCATAACCCAAACCATTCATGTCCTTAGAAGAAAGATTAAGACTCAACAAAGAGTCTTTATGGATGACTGTTAAGGAGAAGCCTTAACGAACGACTATAAACAGAACAATGGCTGATGACGTCACTGATGAAGATGCACCTGGTACCAACGGTATAAAATAAATACACTAATTGAGTCCGAAGGCGCCCTAAAAGGCTAATCTTTCTTTAGAGCACACAAACAAGATAAAATTACTTTTCTTCTAATGACTCATGCACAGTGGAAGGTCACGCGGCCTCGTAACTAATGGACAGATCGCCTGCACTGACTCAACAGAGTCGTACACTGTTCCGCATAGGAATAAAGGGAAAAAGATGGAAAGAACAATCACAGTTGCAATGCAACTAGGGCGTTCATTTGCATGCATGGCGCATGCATTGGCCACGATTGGAGTTAGAAGACGTGTGCACACCACTCAGCGTGGGGTTAATTAGATGACCAATTAAGTAGCTTGCTACAGCGTTTCCCCTCGTGTAAGTGATCTTTTTATTCGGTGTGGTCTGCTGTACATGCGAATGATGGATGAGGCTCTTTATTTACATCCCTGTGTAGTATCATTATTAGCCTAATCTCGCTTTATTCCTTTCGATGTCAGGCCGCTACTTTTTTTTTATTTTTTTATTTCAGTAGCTTTCATATGTCGTCGCCTCCGCTATCTCTCTCTAAGTCGCCTACTGTGCTATCTTCCATTAGGGCCATTTCAGGTCTGTCAGTGGTATTTTCTTTACCGTCTAAAATATCTCATATCGGTTGAATGTTTTCCATGTTTTTCGTTTCTATGATGGATTCCGAACGGCATCGCTTCGCGAATATGTGAACATTTTCCCTCTTTCATGTGAACTGTGTTTTGATATCTGAATTTCACATACGAGAGAGAGAGAGAGA